>NC_046683.1:58385443-58688474 GCF_009870125.1 Drosophila pseudoobscura
CCAAAGAAACTCGGAGAAAAAAGGTGACGTCTTATCAGACCAACAAGTTTCACTCGGACTTTTGTTTGTTTTGAGTGGATTGAATGGGGGGAAAAAGAGCTTAAAGCTCGCCGAGGAAATATCTGGCGGTGGTGGAGGGCCTGGGGGGAACTTGGGTGCTATACGCTGAGTTTTACTGCCGATTTTTATGGGTCTGTCCGCTCCGCCACAACAAAGCGCGGAATACAATGCGTGAAATTTTGGACAACAGCAAAACACGCACCAACAAGTGCCAGACAAGAGACAAGAAAGAGTAATGGGTTTCCAGGGAGGAGCTCCAGCTCCCTAGCTGGCTAGTGGGTGTGTTTAGGAGGTGGCCTAACTAGTGAGCTCATAGCTCATAGCAGGGGTCTCTGTCGGGGTCACCTCCCAGCGATGTTTGACTATGCAAATGGCTTGCTGTGAGAGCTGTGCCACTGCCTCAAGTGATTAAGAGTTCTTTGAACTTGAAAAATAGGTCTGCTCTGGTCTAATCTGTACTGGACAGTGCGGGTGAAAGGTTGAAAAAGAATGTTCAGAGAGAAAGTAAGAGTCACCAGGAAATCATAAGGAAATTGCTTTAGCACACAATCAAATCAGAGCCCAAATAACATGGAACAAACAAAAAAAAAAAACCTGACAATGATTTATGGCTAGTGTCTGTCAGAATTATTTGGTATTTATTTCGTGGATGAAGTCATGGGCCTGGGTCTGGCCGAAACCAAAACAAAATTCAACAACAACGAAAGGCTAACGATTAAGTTTGAAGTTAGAGGTGCTCTTTTTTAAGAAATATAGGCTCTAATACTGTACTATAGATTGTGTTTCCGTATACACCATGCATTCAATTAATACCTTTCAAGCTGCAAGAATAGTTTCCCTCTTTCCCTCTTTGAGGATAACAAAAGAGTCATAAATACTGACACGATACTCGGCAGCTGGCCCTATCTAAGTAGAGAGAGAGAGAGCCAAGACCCTGATAATAGTTCACAAATCACAGCCCACCTCTATCTGCATTTCCATTCGTAGAGAGAGATAGAGAGAATTCCATCAAGTAAACCAAATCAATAGCCACATCCACATCGGTGTGCCGAGAACTATCGAGAGGCCGCAGCTAGAGCCGCGACTCTACATTTATACCCGGTATTTAGTTAGTGTAGTACCCCTCCGCCAGAAGGCTCACACTGCACCAGAAAGAGAGAGAATCATTATGCGACAGATTTTCGTTCTTTGCGTGGGCGTAAGGGGGTGGTACTAAATTTTCAAAAGCCCATGAGTCTGGATACCAAATTTGGTTGCTCTAGCTCTTATAATCTCTGAGATCAATGCGCTCGTCGGGACGGATAGACAGACATTGCTATATCGACTCGACTAATGGTACTGATCAAGAATATATAACTTTATGGGGTTGGAATGGCTTCCTTCTGGCTGTTACTCATATCCATTTCCATCACAAATCTAATATACCCCCATTCTCTTCGAGTATCGGGTATAAAAGAATCATTAAGCTCTGGCTTTGATTGAAACTCTGGGTAGGGGGGCTAACATTAAAATGCACTTATCAGGCAGCCCCAGCAGTCAAGGCCAGACCTCCGCCTCCTAATCAGGCAGGAGCCCTGCCCAGCTGGGCTTAAGCACCCGCGAGATGTGCCTCTGGGGCCTCCATCGATAAAAGAAGCGGCTAAAAATAACCCAAGCCCAAACCCCAGCTTAAAGCAGAGCAGAGCAGATACAGCTACAGATACACGAGATACAGATACACGACTCCAGAGAGACACAGGCCCTTGGCCTTCACTCACCTTGAAATGCCGTTGGGTGCCACAGTCCGCAGTCCGCAGTCGTCGTGGCCGTTGCCGTTACCGTCCATAATGTGCGAGTGCGAGTACATGTACCTAAAAAAGGGAGAAGATGCCACAATGGGGCAACAACAAAAAGACCAACAACTGCATATCAATTACTTGCGGGGATCGAATGGGTTGCTGCAGATGTGGGATGGGAATGGGGATGGAGATGGAGATGTGGTCTTTGGCCTTGATGAGCGGCAAGTCAAGGCTCTGGAATAACAGCAGCAGCAGCAGCATGAGGCACAGATGCAGATGGAGATGCGAGATGCCATGCTCCCGAGATATCCACTCCACAATTAAACCAAATGGACATAACGCCTGGAGAATGGAATGGGGCTGGAGGAGAAGGAGTGGCAGCCGTTGTCCGTTAACGATACAAGTGGACAAGACAGTTCGCGATCGCCTCGTTTTCTTTCATTTGCCAGGCCATTAAATCGGACAGCAGCGTCACGAGGGGGAGTAGAGGGGGAGGCGAAGCACCCATCCAGAACCAGACCTAGAACCAGAACCTAGAACTAGAACCTGCCTACTGTGTCGAGTTGTATAAAAGGACCCTGGGAGCAGCCCAGAACAAGCAGAACTCAAAGAGTTGCAGCATCAAACAGAGCACAAAGCACAGAGAAAAGAGCATAAAGAGATCATGAAGTATCCACTCCTCTTGTTAGGATTCCTGAGCGCGGCCCATGGCCTGGCCCTCTACGCGGCCTCCTACCCCTTCGTCTACTCCGCCGGGGGATCGGCTGTGTTCACGCCCACGCAGCAGCAGTACATCTCGCAGGACGCCCTGGGCCAGTACTCCTACGGCTACTCAGAACCACTGTCCTCCAAACAAGAGACCCGCACCCTGGACGGCACCACGCGGGGCACCTACAGCTACCGCGATGCAGCAGGCAAACGCCAGACCGTTGACTACTTGGCCGATGCACGTGGCTTCCATGTGGCCGCCACCAATTTGCCGAAGGCTGTCATTCCCCGGGAGCTGGCTGCCGGAAGGAGTGCCTCGCATGGCGTACAGCATCCAGTGTCTGTCCATCATCCGTTGGAGCATCCCCATCCCGTGGAACATCACCATCCCGTCGAGCACCATGCTGGCCACATCGTTGAGCATCCCTCAGTGATCGGCACTGGCAGGATTGCAGTGCAGGGCATTGCCCATTCCGTTGGTCACCACCCAATTGTCTATCCCCATCCCGTGGAACATCACCATTCCGCGGAGCACCATCCCGCGGAGCACCATCCCGTAGAGCATCATTCTGGTCATGTCGAGCATCACCCTGTAGACATCACAGGCAGGAGTGCAGAGCACCATTCGATTGTCCATCATCCAGCTGAGCACCATCCCGCGGAGCAGCATCCCGTAGAGCATCATTCTGGTCATGTCGAGCATCACCCTGTAGACATCACAGGCAGGAGTGCAGAGCACCATTCGATTGTCCATCATCCAGCTGAGCACCATCCCGCGGAGCACCATCCCGCAGAGCACCATTCCGTAGAGCATCATTCTGGTCATGTCGAGCATCATCCCGTTGACATCACAGGCAGGAGCGCTGAGCATTATCCGGCTGTCCACCATTCTGCCGAGCACCATCCCGCGGAGCACCATCCCGCAGAGCACCATCCCGTAGAGCATCATTCTGGTCATGTCGAGCATCATCCAACCGACATTACTGGCAGAAGCGCTGAGCACCATCCGGCTGTCCACCATCCTGCCGAGCACCATCCCGTGGAGCACCATCCTGCAGAGCACCATCCCGTAGAACATCATTCTGGCCATATCGAGCATCATCCGATTGACATCACAGGCAGGAGTGCTGTGCATGGCGTGGTCCATCCCGAAGCTGTCCATCATCCCGAAGCGCATCATCCCGTGGAGCATCATCACGCGGAGCATCCATCTGGTCATCATGTGGCTGAGCATCCCTCTGTGGTTGGCGCTGGAAGAAGTACTCTGCATGCCGAAGGTCACGAGCTCCCTCAACCCGTTGTCGACACCCCCGAAGTGGCCGCCGCCAAGGCCCTCCACCTGAAGCGCGTCCACGAGGAGAAGGTTCGCAACGAGATCCTCCATCCCATCGCTGTGCCAGTGCCAGTGGCCCGCAGCCACCATGTGGTGCTGCCACCTACGGCCCTATACGGATACACCAGGCCCCACTATTACTCCTCCGGCTTCTACTACTGAGTGGGACCGCGTATACAGTGAAGCATTCCATGCATCATTCCTGGATTTCGAAATTCAAATATTTAAAGTCAAAATAAAGTCAAATAATTCCGAATCTACATTGTGGGTTTTCCTCCTTGATCCTTTGGCGCTTCACAATTTCTTTGGGCTCTTCCTTCTGTTTCCATCAGCAGCTTAAATCCGCGACCGACGACACACGACTCTCCTGGAGGCTGTCCTACCTCAACCTTTGGTCCCCAAACGGACCCGTCACATACCTCCGCTTCGACGCTTCATAAATGCAATGTGAATTTTGATTTCAATTAAATTTAATAGCAGCATAAACCACAACAGAAACCACATCCTCACCGAAATATTACCGAAACTGGTAAGGGCAGCCAATCCGCTTCGCTTGTGCCACACAGCCTAACCCGGTTCCTTGACCCCTCTTCCTCGTCAAACCAGAGACCAGACCGCAGTCTCTCTCTCTCTCTCTCTCTGACAATACAGGCCTGATTAAGTTCTTTGGTTTGTGTGGCAGGCAGCATTGTGGAACGTTGTACAGTTGTTCATGTCCCTGTCCCTGTCCCTGTCCCTGTCTGATGTTGCGTTCCACTGCGGCCACTGTGGGACGGGACAGATGAAAACAAATTGCGGCTTTTGTGCTCAAATTTATGCTGAACTTGTTGAAATCGAAATCGACAAAATATTTATGTACAAACAGAGTCCACCATGTCCAAGAGGAAGAGCCAGCCCATACCCATACCCATACCCATTCCCCATGCCCTTTGTAGAGGAAGAGGAAGGAAGGAAGGAATAATCCCAGGGCAGAGGCAGAGGCAGATGCAGTGACTTTGGCTGTGACTGCCGCTGTGGCTGGGGGAATATGAAAGTAAACCAGGAACCAGACGACCTTCCTGAGAACGCACGAAATTGCAAATTTTCGGCTATCAGACAGACCTCCTGTCTGTCGCTGTCGCGCGTATAAAAAGCAGAATCCCCAATCGATCGCAGCACAGAGTTCTCTAGAGCGAGTACTAGTCCACGACACTAGCAGCGCCCCAAAAGATACCATATCTGAAATCCCATATCGAATCCCGAATCAAATGAGCAAGATGCACTCTTTCAACCTTTGCCTGATGATCGCCACCGCAACCTCTTTGGTGTGCGGATCGCCTCTCCTGGAATACGGAGCCCCGCCAGCGGGCGACAGCGTGAGCCAGTACCACACGCAGGACGAGCACGGCCAGTATGCCTATGGGTATATGGCGCCGCTGTACTCCAAGCACGAGACCCGCACTGCGGACGGAGTCACGCGCGGCACCTTCTCTTACGTGGATGCCAGGGGCGTGACCCAGACCGTGGACTATGTGGCAGATACAGAGGGCTTCCGCGTCAGCTCCAGCCTCAGCCAGCAGCAGGCCAACGAGGAGACCCCCGAGGTGGCTGCTCTGAGAGCCCAGCACCTGGCTGCCCATGCGCAGGCCAAGCTGCGTCTTGCTGGGGGGGATTCATATGCCGGCTCTGTGGAGCTGCCTCAGCCCGTGCAGGATACACCCGAGGTGGCCGCCGCCAAGGTGGCCTTCTTCAAGCGATTCGAGGCCGAGAAGCTGCGCAATCAACTGCTCAGCGAGAAGCAGATCAATCGAGTGATCGCCCCATCGATCCCTGTTAGATCCCAGCCGCTGTACGTCTATCAGCCACTCACTGGATTTGTCTACAACTACCACCAGTCCAAGTCCAAGGCTCAGGCTAAGACTCAGACTCCCTCGAGGGACTACCTTCCAGTGGTCTGATGTTCTGGCCGATCTTTGAGATCTTCTGTTAATTGTTGAGCAATAAATGATGCAAATCCGAAATGAAAACGCACTCGAATTTGGCACAATGGTGCTCTGTCTTGCATTTATTCTTAGGACACACACAAAACCACAATATCCATCATATCATCCATCCAGTAGACCTTCCATCAGTTGCGTTTGCTCACCAACAAACTGCGACTGAGGGCCACGGGACGCAGGGTTCTCAGCTCCGTGGGTGTGGTCACGCTGTACTTGGCGCTGGGCGACACAAGACTGTAGTAGGCACCGACCGGGACTCGGAGATCACCGCTGCTCAAGCGATCCTGCAGATCGCCAAGCTTCAGGTAGCTGCCGGAGGAGAGATCCGCGAGGGAGTAGATCGTGCGCAGGCGGGCATCTTCTTCAGCCTGGCGATCGGAGGTTGTGGGTTCGCGATCGCGATTGCGATCGCTCTGCCTTTGTTCCTCTTCAGCGGATTCCTGCTCATCCCGTCTTTGGTCTTGCCTCTTTTCCTGATCTTGCAACCGCTGCTCCAGCCTCTTCTGCTGATCCTCTTGATCGTCGTTGATCTTCAGCAGATTGTTGGATCGCTGACGCTCTGCCAGCATGGCTGTCAGCTGTGCCCTCACCCTTTCCAGAATATTGGCATCCTCATCGCTGAGATTTCGCTCCTCAGATTCATTGGAATTAGCCCTAGTCCTACTGTCCTGCTCCTCCTTCCGCTGCCGCCGCTCCGACTCCTCACGAAGACTGGCCGCCAGAGCCTCCTCCCGGGCCTCTCTCAAGGCATTGAGATGGGCGGATCGCGCCTGCTGCACTTCCTCGGTGTCGACGGGGGGTTTTCCCTCATCAATTGGTGCCTGGGGCAGGTTGCTGGCCTCCGCCTTAAAGCCCTGGCCCCGACTGGCCTCGTAGCGGACCGTCTGGAGCTTGCCATCGGCGTCTACATAGGAGTAGAAGCCCCTGGAGGAGCCATCGCGGGAGGAGTACTCTGCCCGGGCGGCAGTGTCGTCGCTGTAGCCGTACGAGTAGAAGGCGCGTGCCGTGTCCTGCTCCTGGTAGCGGCGCTGTTGGCTTGCTCTGGCCTCCGTCTGGTCATCGTTTCGGAGACGGGGAACATTGGCCGCCGATGCGACGGCCAGGAGGGCCAAAATGGTTATCCAAATGAAGCAGTGCATCCTCGGCTGAATCTGTATCTGAATCTGAATCTGAGAGAGTGTGCGCTTGAACTGATGCTGCTGATGGCGCCCCAAAGCATTTTTATACCACCTGTGGATGGGCGTAGATAGGTATGGGTGGGTGGTAACCCGAGAGGCGCCCTGCCATCTGTAGTCTGCACAATGACCTCGAAATCTGCAAACCGATCCGATCCGATCCGATTGGCGTTTGGTGTGTGTGGTGTCGCTACCGCACGGATGTTGTAATAGTGAACTTAATATTGAGATCGGTGGCAGTCGGATATCTGTATCTGCATCTGTAAATACATACATATGTGGCTGTAGGTTGCGCAATGGTTCCGCACTTCCATATGTCCATAAGTCTCCACTCGGATCGGATATGGTAACCGCAACCTGAATTCAACGGAACACGAAATAGTGTAAGTCTCTTTTGGAAGCAGTTATCGAATGGTTACTCCATTTCGATTCCTAAACGATCTCTTAAGAGACATCAACTAATGATAGTTCTGAAAGATCATTGAACCTTCCACGGCAAAGAGTGTAATCTCTTTCTCTTGAAGTTCTCCGCCTTTCAGTGGCTATCAGTATTGCTCTCCGCTTTAAGCCTCTATTTGGCATTTAATTTAATTAAATTCCAGTCGGAAATTGCGCTCTCGAGAGCAAGAGTGATATAGAAAAAGCTTTGGCAGTGTCGTTAGCACTTCTGAAAGATCATATTATCAGTAATACAGCGTTCGTCAAGGCAGGCGGTTCACCCGAAGTCCATTATAGAAACGAAATCCAACAGAGCGACATGGATTTGGCCGGCAAGAATGTGGTTTACCTTGGAGGATTCGGCGGCATAGGCCAGAAGTGTGTGCAAGAGCTGCTTCGGCGCCAGCTGAAGGTGGGTTTGGCTCTCGCTATCGTCTGTGCCAATAGTGGATGGCCCAGTTAATGGACATTACATCCACCTTTTAGGCACTGGCAGTGTTTGACTTAACAGAGAATGCTGAAGCACTGGCCGAGTGGCGGACAGGCACTCCCGGAACGGACATCTTCTACCAACAAGTGGACATCACCAAGAAGGAGGACATCGAGGCAGCCTACAAGGCCACCGCTGAGCGGCTGGGACACTTTGATGTGGTTGTCAATGGCAGTGGGCTGATGAACGATCGCCTGGTGGAGCTCACCATTCAGATAAACTTGGTTAGGGATATCCCCTGATGGATTCTCTGCGACTATAGGCTTCTAAATATCTTACCTTCGATTCCCTATTGCAGCTTGGTGTCATCCAGAGCACCTTGACAGCCCTGGAGTACATGGACAAGTCTAAGGGCGGCAGAGGTGGACTTATAGTGAACATTTCGTCGGTGGCTGGACTCCAGCCTACGGCTCTGATGGCCATATATTCAGCGGCCAAGACCGGAACTACATCCTTTACCCGCTCCATGGCTGTAAGTCTCCAGTGGAGTGCCTTCTGTTGCTACGATTGACTCTTTTCTGCTCTAGAATCCCATCTACTTTGCCCACTCGGGAGTGAGCTTTGTGACCATCTGTCCGGGATTCACTGAGACGCCCCTGCTGGACGACATCTCCAGCAAGACGACATTCACGTACCACACACCCATGCTGGACATGTTCAACCGGGTGAGGCGCCAGAAGCCGGAAGACTGTGCCAGAAATCTGGTCCAGGCCATGGAACAGGCTAAGAATGGAGCTGTTCTCATGCTGGAGCTGGGCGAGACTCAAGAGATTGATATACCCGACTTTTGGAAGCCTCAGATCGAGTAAAAATATTTTCTTAATCTTATTAACATATTATATTCCAGCATGTACCTAAATAAACTCATATCATAATCTCGATTCCATATAATCTCGTATACCCAAGATAAAATGTTTGAGTAGCCCACAAAAACCACAAGAACACATCAGATGTCAGATGCCATATATCAGATATCTTCGTGGTTTACTCTATAGATAATATATAGTAGGTATCGATTAAGTTTCTTTTATTTAAATATATCTCGCAGACATACACAAAATTGAGATTAGTTTGTTTCACATCTAACACTTTTACACGGGAATTTCGAAGAGCAATTAATATTCAGCACATCGAAGAACAAACATTATATTTCTTTACATTCCACAAAAACTAGAAATGTTCGGGGGATCCGAAGCATGGCATACCCTGGCACAAGACTTGAGACCACAGACTAGACATTGCTGCATCTCAAAGAAAATACACTACAGGAGCAGTTGGGGAGTCTTTTGGCATAAAAGTAGCACTAATCTAAATGAAAAAGTTCCCTTCTTTTACTTAATGCTGCCTGCAGCAATTGGAAATGCCTTAACATCTTAATTAATTAATTCTTTTCCACATAACGGACAGGCGGACACTGGCTATCAAGAGTAGTTCTAGTAGTAGTAGGAGTAGGCATTCTTCTTGCTGCTGGGGCATCAAAAACTCCACACACATATTGTAGACACATATGGACTCTTCTAGATATTTGGTTGGTATGATTGGATCATCGGTATGAAGAGTGTGAAGCAACGTTCCTGCAGAATGCATGTAAAATACAATCTTTTTGGCTTACGGTATCGTATCGTATCATATCGTATCGTATCGAATCGAATCGTAATGTTTCGGTTGGTAGGTTGTGGGTGAGTGTTGTATTTAGATACATTATTATACATACATATATATAGGTATATATACTCGTAGTAGTAGTTTGGTTTTTGGTTTTAGCATTAATATACTCGTAAAGACATTTGTTCGTTCCCATTGAACTGGGAATAGTTTTGCATGTTAACTGTAGATTTCACATCATCACAATTCAAGGATCTTCAACTTATAAATTACATCAAAGACATTACAACAATTCATTTCATACTTCATCATTTCGCAGATCATAGCTATCGGTGAATCAATCATTCAAGTATCAAGTATCGGGAGCTAAGAGAGTTCTGTTCTTCTTCTGCATTGAGCTACATATAGTATATGGTATATGGTTTCTGGTGGTATATATCTGTGAGATCTCTGCAGACTGCTTGCTTGATTAAAATTGAGTTTATATTTGGTGTATTGTCCTCGCCATGACGCATTTGATGCGCTGGATGAGAGATGCCAATGGATTATCTATGGATTATCTAATATTGAAATGGTTCTATTAGCCATCGATCTCCTTCTTAGCTCTCTATGAACTACTGCAAATGTTTTTTTTTTTTTGGTTTTTTTATCTATGAGACATTCATCATCATCTTGAAGGATCACTAACCCTAGTTTTGAGGAACAGAAGCGCCTATTAAATATTATATATATATATATACATATATATATATATATCGTATTGTATTTGTATTTGTATTTGTATTTGTGTCTTATCGCGAGCATACTATATAAATCGGATTGTCCATAACTAGTTAGTTAGTTAGTTTGCTTCAGTTAACTACAGGTTGTAGTAATCTACTAATCAGTTTGCCTATCTGGTGGATTTTGCGTTTTTAAATATTTTTTTGCTGGTGGATTATTTGCTGTTAGGTTTCTCGGTTGCTTTTGCATTTGCTTTTGATATGTTTCGCACATTATCTTCCATCTTCCATATTTTATCTTCCATCGTTCATCAGACAAAAAACCAACAATAATCTGTATGATCTATGTAAAATGAAACAAAAACTAATCGAAAAAGTAAAAGTTTTGTGAAAATTTATTGGTAAATAAAATAAATAAATCTTTTTTTAGGCTTTTCTGTTTGTGTGTGTGTGGTGTCGCTTTTGATTAACAGAACTCGAAATTTGCTTATGATAGAAACATTGAGTGATAATACCAAAAATACATTTAATTAACATATTTATAATAAATATATACATATATATATAGTATATATATGTGTCTGTGTGTGTGTATATAGAAAATGTTGGTGTTCGATCGGTCTGGTTTCTATTTTTTTTGGGGAGTGGGGGATTTGTTGTTGTAAATCATAAAGTTACAAAAACTCAACTCAACAAATACGTTTATGAACCGAACCCATTGGGTTTAAGCTAAAAAAAAAACACACACAAAAAAAAAACAAAGAGACTTGACCACAGCCAAAGGCCAGACGGACGACCAGCGACTCCCTCCGGGATGGAGAGACTTAAGTACACAGTGGATGTCGCTCTAGGGACAGCCGTCCGTCCTTCCGTCCGTCCGGCCTTCTTCCTCTACATTCTTCCTACGACACTTCACATTTCACAAGAGACAAATACATTCGAAATCAATCTCTTTTTTTGTTACTGAGTTTCTGAGTAATAGTAGTTTCTGATTTCGTTTCGTTTTAACATTTATGTAGGTAGGTATATTTTTTAAAATTGCTTCGATCTGTTTGTTTCAATTGCAACTAGTTTTCACATGAATTCTACTACCACACACGGTATCGCATCGCATCGCATCGAAACTCGCTAACAATAAATACATGTATAATTGTGTGTATAGATATATGTTATATATTCATCTAGGATCAAGCGCAGTATATAGTACACATATATATGTATATATATGTGGGTTCCTGATTTCATCGCTTAACAAATACAAATTACAAAAAATCTTTTGCTCTTTCTTTCGCTCGCTATTTCGCATACAAAATCAAAAGTCACGAAAGCAAAACTCGGGCTCAACGGACATTAATATATAATATTAATAATAAGAGCGCGCAAATTGGTTAGTTTCTATATACTATATATAGTATATATATACATATATATATATCTCTTTTTATATATCTGTGTATTCTTTTGTATGTTTCGCAGTATATAGAGTACAGGGAGAGTGGTGTGTGTGTGTGCTTGTGTAAAATGTTCTCTCAAATTTTAGCCTAGCCCTGACCTGACTCGACATTTAGCTCTCTCTCTCGCTTCTACGCGCACTGTACAAAGTGTGGGTGAAAGAGAGAGGGGATGGGGGTGGGGTGTGGGGGAGGGGGAACATGCTTTTAATTTATTTTCAATAAATTTATAATAATATATATAGTACAATAGTTAACAACATCGCACAATAGCGTTATTAAAATTTCTTTAAGAAATATAAACATTCATTCCACACATACACATAAATCGATCGATCATCTCCATATGTGTGTTTGTGTGTGTGTTCTTTGTGTGTGTATGTATGTATGTGTGTGTGTGTGTGTGTGTGATAGCGAAAGGATCTACTTTCGATCCTTCCTTCCTTCTGATTTTGTTTTTTGTTGTATATAAAAATAGCATTTGAAATAGTTAATAATTAAAAAAAATATATATAGTATATGTATGATGTATATATCTATGTATATAGCATTACAATCAATCAAAATCTGATCACAAATAATTGGGGGGTGGATGGGTAGTTTATGGATTTTGGACATAAAATTCAGTTGTACTTTGATCTCAAAATCAATATTAATTACGGTGTACACATTGCTATTGACGGTTGTAAAAATTGTTTGTTGTAAAATCTGGCTTTTTCCTTCGGAATCTCTATGGGGTGTAGGGGGGTAGTGGTGATGGATATTATAGCTATATTCTAGGTTAGACATCAAAATTGAATATTCTAGACTGAGTTGCTTTTCTTTGCTTTTCCTTTCCATTTGCTACTAATCCCCGCGATTAATTTGAAAACGTAACACGAGACGAGAACATCTGGATAAAAACACATTTAGTTCGGCTGGCCGAAGACGATTCACAATTTGAACAATGAACTAATAGACAATTACATAATTATACAATAGATTCTAATAGAGGATACCCAACCCGATTTTCTCTCTGTTTGTTTTCTTGTTTTCTTTCTCTTTTTTTCTTGTTGCTGCTACTTCTTTTGGCTCCGCCCCGATCCAATAACGGATCGGAGCGCGGAGGGTTCTGTTCTGTTTTACGACTACAATTCTACCAGAGTTTGAACTTGGCTTCGTGCGGTACAAACCTCTAACGATGTGTGTAAAATGATTGCATTATACATATTACTATTACTCGTATATACCCCCGCACATATCGGTAGATATATCGCTAGTATATATCCTCTGGCTGAGTGTGTGATGGTTTTAAGGTTTTAGTCCACCTTGATGCCGCTGTCATCGGGATCCACAATGTCTACCAGATTCTTCTCCAGCTGCAGCATCATCCCACTGTCGATGCCGCCCTCGAAGCTATCCTCCGACAGCAGCTGCGGCTTCCTGCCCCACATCTGCGACGACTGTTACCAGAAAGAGATTAACACATAATACTTTACAAATTAAGGCGCATGCATTACCATTACAGGATATCGTACCTTGTGGCTGTTGAAATTATCATTCCTATCGGCCTTGTAGCCCGCATAGCCCAGATCGCTGCTCGTGTCGTTCTCCATGATCCAGTTGTTCCAGTTGCTCGCCGCCGAGTTTTTGGGACAGATCGGACCATAGCGACTGTGCATGGAGGAGCCTGTGGGCATGTCGAATGTGGACCCATCATCGTTCAATATGGAATCGGAGCGCTCGAAGAAGAGCAGCGAGGAGTTGTTCTGCCCTTGACTATGGCCGTGGCTGTGGCTGTGATTGTGATTGTGGCTCTGGTTATTGGTGCGTCGGAAGAGAGGCAGGGCATCCAAGACATCGCCTGCCGCTTCGCCAGCCCCAGAACCAGAAGCAACTAGGGAAGCTAGGGGCTTGGCCATGTCCATGTCTATGCTAACATTATTCGGCGGTTTCTTTTCATAAAATGAGGTATCAGCTGTTGCGGCTAAAATCGACAACGGTCGGCTGGGATTCGGCTTGCTGGACGGCGGCGGCTGCTGCTGCTGCTGCTGTGGTTGTTGCTGTTGTTGGTGCTGCTGCTGCTGGTAGGGATGCTGCTCCCAGGGATGGCCCAGCTTCTCCTCGCTGCCATAGCCATAGGCCGTGGGATGGAACACATCCGCTGGAAGCATATAACCCTTGTGGAGGTTACTATTGACATTGAAGCTCGGTGGGTTGGATAGATTGCGTTGCTGTGGCTGTTGCTGTTGCGGTGGTGGGGGCCCTGGGACGGGGACGGGGCCAGGACTGGCCTGGTACTCCCTGGGCGAGGGGTTCCTGGATTGTGCGATCGGCTGTCCGGGGCCGTAGTTGAAGCGCGGATCGAAGCGCCCGGGCACCATCAGACCATTCATCTGGCGGGCAATGGAGGGGTGATGGAGCAGCTGTGGTGGCTGTGGGGGATGGGTGGCTCCTGGAGAGAGTCCGAGGCCTGGCAGGTTGGCGTTGGGGTCGAGGTAGCCTCTGGGTGATGCCATGTAGTGCATGGGGGACATCGGCATCATGGGCGCCACGCCCAGAACCTGACAATCGTCTCCGACCATCAGAGGTGGTCCGGGCAGAGATGTTTTGATGTGTTTACCTCTGTTCCTCGCGCGGTAGCGCTCCACTTCCTCCTGCGAATGGGCGAAGGTGCAGCTGGCGCCGCGGGGACACACACGCCGCACGTTCAGGTCTCGGCAGAGGCTGATCTTGTACTTCGGATTGCTGATGGCTGCTCCAGCACTGCCGATGGCGTCCTGGGTCTTGCGTACGCCATGATGCTGCAGGAAGTTAACTAGGCCCACGACGGAGTGACGCACTGCATCCAGGGCCTCTGCCACGTCCTGCCAGGGGGCCACCTCCGCGCACGGATCGATATTGGCCAGGTACTTCAGATGATTGTGGAGATTGGAGAGCTTGGCGGGGTCGCTGGTGCGCTGCAGGGCGATGACCAGCTCCTGCACCGACTGGGCGAAGGAAGACGGCGTCTGCAGCTTGTCGATGATGCTCTGCATGTGGCTCTTATGCAGCACGTCGCCGTACAAGAGGGAAGACCATTGCTCGGGCGCGATCCGTAGCCCTGCCTCGGTGGCTATCTGAACGATCTGGGCGTCGTGTTCCCTCCTTAGGGCATCGTAGGTGCGGAACTCCTCCTTCAGCTGCATCAGCGAGGAGTCTGCCTCGCGCTTGGACACCTTGAAGCAGCTGGCGCGGTAGAGCAGCTGCACCACATGGCCGATGCTCGTCTTGGAGGCTTGCGGGAACTGCGGCTCCAGGCGCTGCACCACAAACATGACCAGCACCTTGCGGGACAGCGCCGAGCCTTCCTCCAGGGCCAGCAGGACCAGCTTCAGCACCTCCTCCTGCATGGCCGGGCCCAGGAACTGGCAGCCACGCGTCCTCACCGCCGCCCACAGGTTAGAGCTGAGCTGCTGGGGATTCTGGTGCTGCAGGATCAGCTCGGTGACGGTGCGCTCACCCAACGAACGGGCCGCTCTTAATGCCCGCACGCGTCCCTCCTCTTCCATCAGCTGACAGTTGACCAGCGTCACCAGCTTGCGCTGCATGGGTCGCGTCAGCAGGTTACCGTTGTTGAGGTTGAGGAAGGACTTCAGGTGCAGGGCCAGATCCTCGATGCACTGCTTCCCGAGCTTGTAGCACTTGAGCTGCTCCGGATCGAGCTTCTGCACACTGGGTGGCGCATGCTGGGAAAAGTCCACAGAAGGCTCCACCGAGTCCTTGCCGGGCGGACCCGGACCTGGACCCGGACCCTTGGCCACCAGCTGGAGCAGAGCATGGTTAGTGGGCAAATTGTCGATGTCGGTGACAATCTGGGTCTGCAAGAGATTAATTTGTATTATAGTATCGAAGGGTTGGCATCCTTTGAGGTGTATGGGGGTATCGTGCTTACCTGATCGAAGGGACATTGCCGATTGTAGAGGGTGGTCAGGCAGAGCTTGCAAATGGTGTGCCCACATCCCAAGCTGATGGGGAACCGCTGACTGGCCGCAAACTCATTGCCGCAGATGGGACAGTTCAGAAAGTCTGTCCATGAGGGAGCCTGAATCGGCATGCTGCACACAAGGAGAAAACACAAGGACGGGCAAGGACATAATGGAAGGGAAGGGAACATAAATCAATTAGTTCGATAGGTAAAAGTAAGAGAAAAAGTTTCGCTTTCAATGGGCCCACACGGTAGGGGTACTCCCACTAGTGGGAGGAGTAGTACCGTACCGTACCCCCAACGTCAGCTGTCGTCGCTCGCTCTCGCACACACACACACGTACATATACCCACATCTGTTGTACACGCATGCAAGTATGGCTATGTGCTGTATGTAGAATATGCATACATACGCGCACACATATGTATGGGCACATAAACGAACCGAGCTGCTGCGAGGCTGCACTTCTTCCTTGAACATTTGGGAGATCAGGTTCAGGTTCAGCACTCTGTGGCCACCATATCACCCATATCAGTGCAAAAGACACTCACTCGTACACGTACGCAGGGTACACATGTATTTAATAGGTAATCCAACCTTAATGGGGGACAAACGTAACTCGCTTTCAACGTCATCAGCTACTCGGGGCCCCTGCTTTCTTTTGGTTTGGCTGGCGAACAAAGGCTTTTGTGTGCGATACCTCTGCAGTGTGTGCCCCACTCCCACTTCCTGCTGCCGCTGCCAGCTCCCGCATATAGGCCAGGCAGGCAGTCCTTGAGAGCCACCTCCTTCAGGAGAGTCTCCCGTCCACGAAACCAGAGCAAAGTACTTTTTTTTCGTTACGTTTCACTTTTCACTTTCGTCCCGAGTTTCGGATATGATGACCCTCGGCCGTTGTAAACACTTGCGTGTCCCAGACTCACCTTCAAAATGCACATATTATTGCATTAAAGGTACGAAAAGATGTTTTTTAATTTTCATTGGACGTTTTTTTTTATAAAAAAAAATTGGGAAGTTGCAATCAGTATATCAGTATGACCGCAGCTGGCGAGCGGCGGAATACTGAATAGGGCCAGGTATTTTTGCCTCCGACGAGCCAAGGTCACCCTGCTCAGTAATCGATATCAGAGGAAACTATCGGTATTTGAATGTATTTTACAATGGCAATTTTACTTGTTCATTAACAATGATTTCTATTCTATGGCAATTTTATTTGTTCATTTATAATGTTTTCTATTCATGTTGCATTCATACTAAAAGTATGGTCTTAAGACAAATTGGAAATAAAAAAACGTTATATACATTTAAAATGCAGCACCTCCAGGTATTGTCTTCTACTTCGCAGCCTGCTTTTCTCCAGTAGCGCCATAGCTGGAAGACTTGCTGATCTTAGAGGCATTCACGGCATGCTCCATGAGCCCGTAGACTGAAATTAAAAACATATCAGTCAAATAAACGCCTGTGGAGTGAGTTTTATATGCTTACAAAGTCCCAAAATAGATATGACCGTGAAGAAACCAATCCAGTTGCCCGCAATGAAAGACGTGATCATATAATACAAGATGCAAGAGACACAAACGGTGGCCCATCCAATAAAGTTCAGCAACGTTGCGAGGCGTGGCTTGTAGATCTTCATGGGAACCTCCTTCACGCCCGAGGTCTTGAAGAAGCTACCCGTCTCGTGGAAGCTATCGATAATGCGATCCTTCTCCATAAAGAACTCCTGCATCCAGGCGGCGGCCTCCTTCTCATCCTCAGGGACATTGCTCAAAGGCACACGACGAATGTACATGTAGGGCTCCACCGTCTCTCCGTTCAACTGGGACAGCATGGATGGCTTCACCTTGGCATCCCGCTTGAAGGCCAGATTGATGTCATAGATGGCCGGACAGATGCCGCGCAGTGTCGGCAAGCTGGTGGTGAATCCCTTGGTGCGCGGAATCAGATGGTGCTTGAGCACGGGCAGGCCACGTTCCTGGGCAAACTTCACGGACAGCTCGTGCTTGGCGGCGGTGTAGCGTGTGCCCTCGGCGTTGAGCAGCAGCCACACGGGATCCGGATAGGAGAAGACCACCTTCAGCTGCTCCTTGATGACGATCTTGTCCTTGTCAAAGTTGCGGTCGAGGAAAATGAACTCCGCCATCCACCAGACCCATCCCAGGATCGGCACATAGCGGAGCATCTTCTTGGCGTAGGCCTTGGTGTTGCCAAGGTTTCCGAACTTGTCGGTGACCATCCAGGCGGTCAGCCAGTCGATCTCGTATGTGTGGTTCATGAGCAGCAGGCCGTGCTCCTTGGCAAAGTACTTCTTCTCATCTTCGGGATCGATGTAGACGCGAACCTTACTGCCGGCATACCACTCGGCAACACAGACAAGAACTAAAAACAGATAGAGTATGTAGTGGAATACATAGTGCAAATATGTAGTAGATAGATGATCTGATCTGTCTATAGGACTCACTGCAGTAGAAGGAGTATGTGAGATAGTACATAAGACCGCGGCAGAGACGCTTGTCGAAGGGCTTCACAAAGATGTGCAGGAAAAGCTGGGCGATGTTCACAAAGAATCCGCATGTGAAGAACGTTACGGCAATTAGCAATCGCCCCAGACCCGTGAGTTTTCCCATATCGATCTATAAATAAATGGAAACGGGATGTGATTGGATGGTTTAAAATAAAGTGCATTCCATAAAGGAAGTTTACGTAACAATTAATAAATATGTCCAGCGTTCGATATCAACTTAATTATGGCCTCCACTCAAACTTTGTTCCCAATGCCCACACGATGGTGAATGCTTATGACCCTACAATGTTTATGGCACCCTCCTCTCTCACACACACACACACACGTATGTACCTGCTATGTCCGCGAACTTTTTGAAAAGCGAATTAACACTCGACTCGAAGATCTTGGGGAAGTTGCAACCTGCCCTCCCAAACAGCTCTGAGCAACTGAATGGGAGCGGAATGTTGTCAACTGTTTCCTGTGCCCGTGCCGATAGGGATCCTAACGATTAAACACCAAAAAACCGACAAAACCTATATACTAACGTTATTAATCATCTGTTATCAGTCAATGAGTACGAATGTTACCACTGTCCCACGACATTCGCTATCATAAAAAAACGAGAACCATTGCAGCACACCATGTGTGTATGTGTGAGAGAGGGGAAGTGCTATAGACAAAGGCTGGCTAACGGAACGCGAGGTTACACGATTCTCTCGCACTGATCTTTACAACAGATAGAGAGATACGAGAGAGAGAGAAAGAACAGAACAGAACAGAAAGTGAATGGGAATAACGGAAGAGTTACACTCTTGCTCACCCATTCTTTGGATACACTTTTAATACCTATATTTGAAATCGATAAGAAAATGTTTGGTAATCATTATTAATAATTAGTTATGTTTATGAGCCCAGAAAGGCAAATGAGTGGCACTTTGAAGAGAACCGTATCAGCAAAGATAACGACTGATAGTCAGAGAAATTAACATTTAAACTACGCATGCCAATGTATCCGCCTATTGGTAGTGTATTGTGAAAACATACATATACAGAAAAATGCTCATATTACATATATGGTATTTTGTTGTACGGTCACACACAAGAATCAATGCGGCCATCCGTCGATATCAACATCAGCTGCTTGGATTGCTATCGATATAAAGAACCGCGAGCGCATATTTCCGTCAAAATTGAATATTTAATTCAATTAAGTTTAATTATTGCATTAATCTCCAAATACATTATGAATTAAACAATGCTCACTTAGGTTTATAACTACCAGCTACTACATACGTAAACTTGATGGCTCCAGTGCACCTTGTAACCATAAACTTAGAAAAAAAACCTATTTTCTTAACCACTTTCCGGAGTTCCGAGAGGAATCAAATCATGAATTTATCCGTTTAGCAGAGTGTTGTGACATGGGTTTACAAAATAACTTGTAGATAATTGAGTTCATTAGCTTGGCTCCTCGACTAAAATTGTAATATCAAATAAGAGTTAATTTATTTTGTGCTCGCTTTTGCGGTTGCAGCCGATCCATAGTTTGAAGCCTTGCTGATCTGTGTCTTCTTGATGGCCTGTCCCATGAGCCAATAGACTGAAATGATGATAAAACAATTAAATAAAGTTCAGACAGTGACCATACCATCCCATGCTTACAGAGTCCTAGAATGGAGAGCGAGGTGATGAAGGCCGTCCAGTTGGCAGCCAGCAAGGAATTGATCAGATAGGAGAAGATGAGGGACATCGAGAATATCGCCCAGGCGAAGAAATTCAGGAGCGAGCTTAGCCGAGGCTTTTTCACGTACACCGGAACCTCCTTCACGCCCGAGGTCTTGAAGAAGCTGCCCGTCTCGAGGAAGCTGTCGATAATGCGGTCCTTCTCTACAAACAGATCCTGCAGCCACTTGGCGGCCTCCTTCTCGTCTTCCGGCACCTGCTCCAGCGGGATACGTCTCATCAGCATGTGGGGCTCCACGCTCTTTCCGTTCAGCAGCGACAGCATTGTGGAAGGGGTCTACACAATTATTGGACGGGATTAGGAGTAAAGATTAGAATTAGAGATAATCAAGAAAGGATTAGCGGTATATTTTACCGTATCTGTTGGCCTGTAGGCCAGGTTGATGTCATAGATAACCGGACAGAGGCCACGAATGGGAGCCAAGCTGGCGGTGAATCCCTTGGTGCGCGGAATCAGATGGTGCTTAAGTACTGGCATGCCACGTTCCTGGGCAAACTTGACGGAAGCCTCGTGCTTGGCGGGTGTGAAGCGTGTGCCTTCGGCATTGAGCAGCAGCCAGGTGGGATCGGGATAGGAGAACACCACCTTCAGCTGCTCCGTAATGATGGTCTTGTCCTGGTCGAAGTTGCGATTGAGGAAGACAAATTCGGCCAGCCACCAGCCCCAGCCTATGATGGGCACATACCGGATGGGCTTCTTGGCGTAGGCCTTGCAGTTACCGAGGACATTCAGCTTGTCGCAGATCATCCAACCGTTGAGCCAGTCGATCTCGTACTTGTGGTTCATAATGAGCAGCACGTGCTCCTTGCCAGCGTACTTCTTGTAGTCATCCTCATCCATATAAACGCTCATTTTACTGCCGGCATACCAATCCGCCACAAAGACCAGTTCTAAAAAGGAATGAAAGGGTCAGTCAAATCGGTCAGTGCATTCCAACAGAGACAACAGAGATGTGTACTTACGGGAGTAGAGGGAGTAGCAGGCATAGTACATCAGCTTGCGGAAGAGACGTTTGTTGAAGGGCTTGATGACGAGGTGCATCAGCAGCTGGATAAGGTTGATGCACACCCCGCTCGTGAAGAACGTGAGGGCGATGCACAGGTGGATCAGTCTCAATTGTTTCAGCTTCTCCCACGACACCATATTGAACTAAAAGCAGAAAAGGTTCAATGTTCCAATTATGTTGCTTGCAACCTTTTACGTAACTCAGAAACTCTAAATTGAACTAAAAATAGTAGCACCCCCGATGGGGCAATAAACTTCAGAGGGTACCGCCTGCATAAACCCCCTTTTTATGGCCAAGATGAGCTGCCGTCTTTGTGGTTTTACGGCGAGTGAAAGACGCATCGTTCCGTGCCGTTCCGCACTCACTTTAATGCTTTGTTGATTCGACCACGCGGAAAAGTTGAACGCGAGTTGCACAATTCAGCAGCTGAGGACGGACTGGCTTGAGTAATGGCTAACAAACAGATATTGCAAGATATATATTGGAGGCTATAGACGAATCTAATCAGCAGTGGCAGTGAGCCCAGGCAGCAACGGGAGTCGCGAGTCCACTATTGATGAATTTGTCCAGTTTATAATTATCATTTATAGCACTCCGTCGTGAACAAAGTCCGTACGATCGGATCGGATCGGACCGGGCGGTGGTAGATACTACTACATTCTACGAAGAGGTCTTCGCGTGCTCCTTCCCACCTCACCCCGCACTATTCCACACACACGTTGTAGCTGTTATTGTGTGTATGCGTATGTGCAAGCGAGGCGTGTGGTGGTGTGACGTGGATTATGGTTATCATCGCCCTCTCTCTTTCTCTCTAGCTCTCTGGCACAGCACCGCCACCCACTATTATCACCAACAAAGTCCAACGCTCGGCGATCTGTCATCTTGGGCTTTGAAGATATTCTTAGACCTCTTATCTTATATATAGACACACTCCTGACCACTTTGCTGTATGGATTCTGCGGATTTCCTTCTCTCTGAGTCTCGCAAACATGTTCATTTAGTGTAGTTAATTTTTGCACTGGCGACTCAATGCCGTCGCCGCCTACACTCCACTAATTTACCTTTTTGGCAATGTTTTTGTGCGAATTTTTATAATTGTTATTTGTTTGCTAAGCGTCTAGTGTGCCCGTTTTTTTGCAATAATTCTAAGTGGAACATCTGCGTAGAGCTGGAGAAACATCGGTGTTAACATCTGACATCGATGGTACTCGAACGATTTTTGTGTTTTCGATGTATCGATATATTTAACATCCCTATCTGCAGCTCTGCAATTTATGCCAAAATTTCCATTTCTTAAACAATTTGAAAGTCACAGTGCTGAAAGTAAACGTCGAGTGAAGTTAGAATAGTTACATAAATTTATATCCTGTCTGGATCTTAAATCTCCGCTTGTTTTTGTTGACGAAAACTAGTACGGAAGCTGAGCAAAATTCAACCGGCAGACAGAGACGCTTTTTTTTCTGCATTTTGCAAACGTGAGCAGCAGCAGCAGTAGCGGCAGTAGGAGGTGCGAGGTAGTATAGAAATGGGTTTGGGCTTGAGGGGATAGACACGCATATGTACATACCTGAACATGGTCATAACCGAGTGCTTATAGGTTTAGTCATGTCCAATTCAGAAATCTACGACCCCTCCAACTCAGATCTGAGCAGCGACGAATACGCCACTGAGGAAGACGACGACGCTCTGATGGATGCCGCCGTCAGTAAGCAACCTCCTCCCCCCAAGGAGACCCAATCGAGCCTCGAGTCCTCCTCGATGCCCGAAAAGGCAAATACCGATGTATTGGAATCGACAAAGCCCCCCGACAGCAGCGTGGAGCTGCCGCTACCGCCGACACCGACGCCGGCACCAAATGACAAGGGCACAAAACCGCCGGCTACTCGCGAGGAAACCCTCCGCCGGATCAAGCAAATTCGAGCAAGGAAAAAGAACATCGGATATTATAAACTCCGCAGTGTTCGATGGTAAGTGTCTATAAAGAAAATTAATTGACTTTTGAGGTTATCTATAATTGAAAATCGTTTTCCGATCAGGCTCCGAAAGCTGCATCAATTTCCCAAGAGCAAATTGGAAGCTCTAAAGCAAGTCTTTCCCCTATATAAGGCACACTATAAGCGCTTGGCCGACTACTGGAGCGACAGGGCGGCCTATCGGCAGAAGCTGCTGGCTCGCCAGAGCTGTAGCACCAGCAGCCGCAGTCGTAGTTACAGTCAGAGCCGCAGCAACAGTCGCTCGCGCTCTCGTTTTCGCTCTCGCAGTGGGAGCCGCAGTCGCAGTGAGAGCAACTCGCCGGAGCTCATCTGCTTGGATGACACCGAAAACGAGGACTCGCCGGAGAAGGTGGAGCCGGCCCAGACAGCCAGACAGATGTCGGCCGTGAAGGAGGACAAGGAGAAGTCGATTCCTTTGCGACAGATTGAATTTGACAAGAAACCGCCTCCACTAGCCCCCGAAAACGGCTCCGTCCTAGACGAATTCCTCACCATGAAGCCGCCTTTAAATCAAATTCTGAAACAGCAAGTTGACAAAGAGATAACTGCTTATGAGCTGGCCCAGTTTTCAGCTGCCATGAAACAATTGACGGAGAATACTCAGCAGCAGCCGAAGGAGGAGACGCCCACAACTGTGGCGCCCACTGAGCCCCTTAAGCGCCGTCGTTCGGTAACGCCACCACCACTGACCAGCAGTCAGGAAAAGCGCCCAAGGCAGATGCCTGATCCTGATGACGATGACGATGACTATGACCGCATCGAATTTATACCAGTTGTGCAGCCGGCACAGGAGTCTCCAAATCGAGCTTTAGTTACTCCACAGCAGTATGTCCAGCCACAGATGCAGCGGCCACAACAGTCACCCGTTCAGGAAAAGCCACAGCAGCAGCAGCTGCAGCAACCATTAAAAGACAAGCCACAGCAGCCGCAGCAGCAGCAGCAGACGCCGCCGCAGATTCAGACGCAGATACAGAAACGCAAGCCACAGCATCCCCAGCAACATCATCCTCTGCAGCCACAGGTTCCGCAGCCGCATTCGCAGCCATTGCAGCCTAAACCACAGAAGCTCCAGCCGGATCCCAAGATGCAGCATCTGCAGTCACAGCATCCGCAGAATCAGCAGCCGCAGCAGCAGCAGCCGCAGCAGACATTGCAACAGAAACCACTGCAGGATCCCAGATTTCCTGTTTTCCAGTTAGGCACGCCCTACTCTCTCGCTCCAGTGGCAGGATCCGGATCAGGAGCCATCCAACAGGCCGTGAACCTGACCGCCATGGCCTACAGCGTGAACACGCCCAGTCCCCAGGCCGTGCCCATGGAGATTTCCTATACCACCGCGAAGCTGCCACAGACTGCTGCCAATCCGATGAACCTCCAGATGCCAACTCAGGCTCACCAGCCACGTGCAACGCCACCAGCCAGTCCCCAGCCTCAGATCCAGCCACAGGCCCAGACATTCGCTGTACCGCAGCAGCCAAAGCCACGCCGCTCAGAGACCGTCTCCACTCAGACCCCAAAAACCGCTCAAGCCCCACAGCCGGCGGCTCAGAATCAGATTCCTTCGACTGCTCAGAACCCTCCGCTGGGACGACCCAAACCACCTCTCATGGATCTCGGAAACGATGATGCCAATTTCCATTACCACCTCCTGTCGCTCTACGAGGAGATGGACACCCAGCTGAAGGCGAAGATATCGCTGGTCAAGCCGGAGCTGAAGGCCCTGGCCAAGGAGCGGGAGCGCATTGAGTTTGAGATGAAGAATCTTGACAGACAGATCCTGAAGCACGAGGAAGAGGGCAATCGCCTGCAATATCTGCGCCTCGTTCAGAACGAGCTGCGAATCCGCCTGGAGCGCAAGGAGCGTCTAGCCATCATCAAAAGCATTGTGCCCAATTTGATCGGCCAGAACTGCAGCATCTCGGAGCTTAGCGAAATGCAGGCGATGTTGGCGCTCAACACTGAGGATGCCGCCGCTGTCAGCATGGAGCGCTGCCTCAACAAGATGGAGCAGAATAGGAGCAACATTGAAGTGCTTCGCTCGTAGGTCAACGACGGATCGCGCTCCTCGAACAAGTCTTAACCCCTGCTGTTTCTCTTTTCAGAGCCTTGGGTCTGAAAGCCCCAGAGAGGGAACCGACTGCTTCTCCCACTCACCGCCAAGCGCCGCGACAGATGGAGGAATTTCCTCAGAATCGCAGTCGCAACTCCTTGCCGGCGCTTCGCGGATCCACACACGTTATCAATAATTTTTTCGATTCGAGGCGCCATTCAGAGGAGAGGTAAGAGAAGTTCACCCCTCTTTTGCTCTAGAGACCTATGCTATCCATTTATTTTTTGTAGAACCGCCCCATCGTCGAATCTGGGGCACATCTCCAGCCAGACCCAGAATTCACAACGGCTGCCCAAGTCGCCAAGCCTGGAGTTTTTGACCGGCAAACAGGGACAGGTCCAGGCCCAGGTCCAGATATCGCCACACCATCGCAGCCAGAGCTCGCTGCACTGCCCGTCCGGGATCGAGAACCTAATGATGCCGCTGTACAACAGCAGTCCCTTGGCCGGCCAGCAGAAAAAGGTACACAAGTGTTATTTAAATACTCTCCCGATTGCCTAACGAACAAAATATTCATTCGTTCTTTAGCACGACGAAATGCATTCCAACTATAATAATGAGTCCTACTCGTCGGGTGGGCAGCAGCCACAGACCAACACGCAGCCCCAGGGCATAGCTAAGACTTTTGACAATCGCGGTAACAGGCTGCAGACTAGTGGCCCAGGAGAGGGCGTTATCATCTTGAATGGACAGGGGGGGGAACATAACTGCATGGAGTGCGGCAAGAATGAGGCCAATTTCATTTGTGGCATCTGCAAGATGCAGTGCTATTGCAGTCGTGAGTGTCAGGTGAGCATGAACCTGACCTGCCCCTTTAACCACCGAAATGATTCCACTAAACTTCGTTTTGTTCTTTTTTGATCAATTTTCAGCTCCGCGCCTGGGATGAGCACTACCCGCTCTGTGGTCAATAATCAGCTAATCAGCATTACTAGGTCTGCAACTATAACTACAATCAAGATATTATAATCCAGTCGCGTAAGATGCATCGAACATCCTAGACCCAAGACATACAAAAAAACATTAGTTTCATATTCGATTGCAATGCATAAATAATCATTTTTTTCATTTGTAATCGCTCTCCGCACATCGATCAATAAATACATAAAGACACTATCGAACTAATCGTATTTTCCAACACCGCTATCGATAGTTCATGTTTGATTGGAGGGCAATGCCTAACGGCTGCTTTTGAAATTAATTCCGTTGTATCCGATCCCTTTTTGAGGCAAGGCAGCACAGAATCTACATATGTATGTGTGCTATCCATAATATGGGTTTATTTACTGCGCCTTCGCACCTGGCACAGCAGCTGGATGTCATTGATATGCAGATGGAGCGGCTGCCTCTTAGTCCACGGGCCGCGTCTCAATTTCCGGATGCGCAGCTGCCGGCTGCAGTGCAGCCTGAATTTCAGATTCGGATGCCACACATTCGAGGCGGCGATGGCCGTGTTGGCGCTGGGTGTGACGCATTTATAGGCGTATTGCCACCATAACCGTATGCTTTGCTTGGTACTGTGCTACAATTTAGTGGACGGGGGTGTGGGTGTGGGCAGATTGTAAATATTATTGGCCCTAAACAATCAATGTGGGGTTTTTTGGGTGGGGGAAAGACTCACCATATAGACGGGCAAAACGTAGTAACGCTTACACTCGCGTCGCCTGAAGTTGAATGCTATGGGCTGGCGGTGCGTCGACGACACCTTTGTCAGGTGCGACCGAATGGCGCTGGCACTGGTCGAGCGCTGCAGACGCTGGAGCTGGTAAAAGGCACAGAGAACGGGGCACGGGCACGGGGCCGGTCACGTAATTAGTAATTAGTTTTCCAAACAATTGAACACCTTTTCAAAGCACACAATATTTAATATGCGCAAAATGTTTGCTATTTTGCTTTGAGCTCTACAAAGAATTCGCGCCAAATTTGGCTTGCAAATGATTCGAATCGACTCCGGATTAGGCGCTTTGTTTGCAATCCGCCGATTGCTGGCTGGCTGCCTGGCTGGATGGAGTGGGATCCGAACCGGAGTGAGAGTGCGACTGCAGTTGGCCCTGAACCTGCTTATCAAAGCGGTAAGCGGCAAAGCGCCAAGCGGTAAGGGAACGGCAAAGCTAGTCGCACTTATCGATGCGCTGTCTATATACAGACATACATACATATACATAATTGCTGTAAAAATTACAGTTGTAAGCTCCTATTCTCATGGCTTATTTATGCGATCCGACAGCGGAGTCATCCAACTCGAAGTTGATTGCAATTAAATCCGCTTATCAGTTTAGAGTCGCGATTCAAATTAACACTATAATCAAATCGAAGCAGCCGCCCCACTCCCGCTCTCCCTCCTCCTCTCTCTCTCTCTCTCTCTCTCTCTGTCCGTTCTGTCTGTGTTTTAGCGTCCTCGCCGACTAGTCGGTGTACCCTTGTGCAGAGAAGGGTATCACGATTTGGTGCAGACTTTTGCCACGCAATGGAGCAGGAAGCATCTTCGAGCCCAGAAAGTATGCTGTATCTGAATCACATATTACTATACCCTACAGCTTTTACGATTCTTTGTGAGAAAATATATTTGAATCTCAAGATAATTCCATTGTTACAGGCTTACAGGCTCTTAAGAGTATCTAAATCTTTGTGCCCCCCCTATGGATAGCCTTCCTTTTCTGGTGTTTTTTTTTTCTAGTACAAGTATTAAACAGTTTTACAAGCCGCTAACGCTCAGAAATTGTTGCTAATTAGTTGAACCCGCGCACGCCGGCGCAGCGGACCTTAAAATCGAGCTCCATGGGGTGCGGGATGTGGGTTGCGGGTTGCGGGGGCGCGGGCGCGGGCATTGCCGGCTCTAATAAAGGTGTACTGTGACTGTGTGTGTGCGTGAGTCTGCGTCAAGATTGGAGGCAATCGAGCTGAATTAGATGCGGTCGCCGATGGGATGGGGTTGAGGGTTCTGGGGTCGATTGAGTGCAGATCAAGCGATGAGCAATTTGTTTTGTTCATTGTTTTCTTTTTAAGAAATTAGAAATCAGAAATTAAAAAGGACCTTGAATGCAATTTCTGTGATTTAATTTGCATACAAAAAAAAACCAAGTCGGGGTATTATTTAGTGCATTCCATTCCTCTCTCCACAGCAATCGACTTCGAAAAGTCCCGTTTCATTCGATCACTGAAACAAAACACGTTAAACGCTTTGCTTTGCCTGAAACGATACTATTTGCCTGATGACAGGCGCAATTAAACAAATCTCAACGCTTTCGATTCAAGCGACTTGTGTGCGCTTTTTATTTGTAAATATATTGTTGGTTTCGATGTTGTACGGTACACGGTACGGTATGTGCATGTGCGTGTCGCGGGCTGTTGTGTTTGTGTTTGTGTATCACTATCTGTGCGAGTAGAGTATCTGGCAGCTATATCTAAGGGGGTGTCGTGTCTCCATGTCTCCCTGTCTCCATGTCTCCCTGGCAGTGTTTCTGTTTCTGTTTGTGTCTGTGTTTCTGTTTGTGTCTCTCTATGTATGATTCAGCGGCGCCCTCAACCAACTCCCACAACCACAATGAATGGCTGCCGCTGTGTTCCGTTCTGCGTTTCAGTTCAGTTCATTGGGATCGCTGGGGACGACGACGACGACTACGACTACGACGGTTGCACGGTTCTCGGTTTTTGAATTCGCAATTTTGTTTCGGCTTTTCGGCTTTTGGGTGTTCGGGTGCTTTGGTGCTTCGGGGCTTCGGGCGGTTGTCATTGTTGGGAGAAGACCCTCTCCCAAGTAAAATTCATGTTAATGAATGTTAATTTATACATTTGTAAGAATCTAAAATCTGTTTTTCCATACACAACAATTATTGACTGGCTGCCGTGGCCGCTGGCACTGGCGCTGCTCCCCAAATTCGAATTCGGAAACAGTCGCGCCTGAAACGCCGCCGTGATCGCGCACTGCACTGCTCAGCTCTGCTCTCTCTAGAACATTAGTTCCGTTACCCCCCCTCCCTCCCCCTCGAAAAAGGAAAGGAATAGAAAGGCAATGGATCCCGAGTTTGTGAACAAATATAACCAGGTGCTCAGTCGGTTGAAGCTCATCGAGAACTTCGATGGCAGCGATCCTGCGAAGCTGCCGCCGTTCCTGCAGCGGATCGAGGCCCTGATGCCGGCCATCAACAGCTTCGACGACTACTACAAGGCACAGCTGATAGGACACATCAAGAACAAGTGCACTGATCGGGCCAGGGAGGCGGTCTTCACACGACAGATGAGTGCCCCGGCGGCCAATGGAAATGGGAATGGTCATGCCAATGGACACCTGCTGAAGGCCGAGTCCTGGCTGAAGCTCAAGGATCAGCTGCTGTACAACTACGCGGAGCGGGAGTCCAGCTACTCGCTGATCCACAAGATACGCAGCGCGGTGCTGGACTCGAACATAGAGCTGTACTATCAGAAAATGGCTAAGCTGAAGCATCGACTAATCAACCGGAAGCTCACCCACAACGACACCCTGTACGCGCTCGAGGACATCGAGCGGATCACGCTGCAGGTCTTCCGCGACCACCTGCCCGAGCCCACACACTCGATGATTCTGCGGCGCAACCCCAAGAGCATGGAGGAGGCCTACCGCTACATCGTGGAGGTGCAACAGCAGTTCTACACCCAGAGCGGCTCCCTCGGGAGCGATCAACAGGCGGCCACCTTCAGCACCAGCCACAAGCAGCACCACCACACCTACGGCGTCGGTATGGGCGGCGTGGGCGTCAGCACCGTGGGTCTGGGCGTCGGGATGGGTGCAGTGGGTCTGGGCATGTCCTCGGCGGGCTACGGCCGCCAGATGTCGGACAAGGGCAACAGCCAGAACGCTAGCTCCAGGAGCTACTATAACCAGGCGGCGCCCGCCGTGGGAGCGGGTAAGACGAGTCCCATGTTCAAGAGCCTCGGAAATCCCACATTCAAATCCAGCTTCAGCTACAACGGCACCAGCAGCGGCAGCATGGCCGGAACGAGCGGCATGGGCTACTCCAATACGAAGAAGGATGTGAAGGCCAACTATCAGCAGCAGAAGAATCAGAACCAGAACCAGAAGAGCTCCATGAAGACCTCCAGCATGGGTTCCGGCAGCAGCTGGCGGAAGTAGAAGAGAAGCCCCACGAAGGATTCACCCCACAAACCCATCCCGAATCTGGCTTACAGCTCAAGGGGAGGGCGATGGGAGAAGGGCAATGATGATGATGATGATGATGATGATGGGCTAATGAGCTAAGCGGAGCGCATGATCTAATCTCTTGGGCCTGTGACTAAGCCAAGGCTTAGAGATTGGATCGATGTCGAGTGCATGCCTCATGCTAATTACCCCCCAACCCCAACCCCAGCCCCAGCCCCAACCGCAGCAGCAAAGCAGTGTGTCTAATAGTTAGTTCAATCGATGATGATGATGATGATGATGATGGTGATGATGATACGAATGATGTGGATGTGATTGTGGATGCAGATGACGACGAATCGATACGATGCGATGACCGTGCCGACATGTTAATTATTATCTCATAAGACTCAAAGTGTACATAGCCCCCAACCGAACATTCCCCACCCCACCCCACCTCACCCCACCCCATCTCCCATAACCAAACCCACCTACAACCCCGAAATATATTTTTGTTTTGTTTTTTGTTTACCAATAAAGTGTAAAGTCTAACGCCTTGCGCCTCCAGTTTTGTCTGGTTCTTGGATTTCTACGGGTATTACTCATTCCCCGCTATTGGATCTATTTATCGCCTACTTATGGCATCCACTGGGATCGCTGAACTCTTTTGGAACCCTACTTTTGCACTTCTACTTTAATGGGATCCACTCGTCCTCGTCTTAGCCATTAAACCGAAACCTTCTACTCACCACCTGTTGGGCACTTGAGTGTGACGCAGATCCTCTCTGATCATAGCCCATGTCCTGCTGTGGAGGTTCGGCCACCTCCTGCAGCTTCACAGCCTTCGGCTTGGACTTGTCCTTGTCGCTCTTAGGATTGCCGAAGAGGCCGCGCTGCTCGGCCCGTCGGATGAGGTACTTCTCGTTGAGATGCGTGAGATTCTTGCGGCGCACCAGGGAGAGGAAGCTGCCCGTCGTCTGCTGCCGAATGCAGTTGTCCTGATGGATGCATATGTCCGGCACCGTATCCTGGACAAACTCGTCGATGTCCGGGGTGACAATCAGATCGATGCTGTCCACACGTGGCAGGGGCGGCGCAGAGGATGGGGCTGGCAGTTCTGGCTGCGACTTGCGCTTGTCCTCGGCCGACAGTTTGTCCTTTTTGCGGGGCGAATCCTTGCTCATGGCAGCCGCCGGGATGTTGGCGGCCTCCAGCTCGGCCAGGGCCTCCAGCCGCTTAACCTCTTTGTAGGCATTGCGATGCTTCTCGAGGGCCAGCTTGTTAATCAGCTCGATGACGTGCTCCACCATGTCCTCATTCTCGGTGCTCACAATGGAGTGCGTCTGGTAGAGGACGAACTGCACCTGCGGCCGCGACATGGACATGGTGAGGGTGAGCAGCTGCTCCTCCAGGATCAGGGCCACTCGCGTGCGCCCCTCGTCGCTGACCTCCGACTCGGTGAGGACCTCCAGCATGCTGAGATCTCCGCCTCGCGAACAGATCAGATCTATGGGATCGGAGATGGCACTAAAAGAGTTCGGGGGCGTGGCGAAGATGCCCACGACAGTGCGGAATCGATTGGACTCCATCGGAAAGGATGTGAAGGCGTCGCCAAAGAGTCGTATATTGTTCACGCCAATGGACTCCATGTAGCGTCGATAGTCCTTCAGATTGGTCCCCGCTCCGTACACGTAGAAGTTATTCACTCGGTTAATGGAGTAGAAGAGGGCCGCTAGGTAGGCGGTGGAGCGGGGCGACCCAATATGCGTCTGCAGGATGTCGCCATCCAGCTCGAAGTAATCCATCATTTTGGACATAATGGCAGGACCAAAGGTGAAGTTTTTGTCCTTAAAAGGAGAGAGTGAGATAGAGAGAGGAAAGAAGTGTTTAAATGGAGAATCTAGATAATTACATGACACCTACAATTATCAATTTACAGCTCTTGAAATTCGTACAATCGTGTGTGTACTCGTACGTGTAGTGGCATTATCAATTATCATTCCATCACGATCGGATAATTATGACAGATACTGAATCATGATACTGATACCGCTAGCCTCGCGTGTGACACAAAACACAGCCAGAACCAGAACCCACCTGCATGATGAAGTAATGTTTGGTCATCAGATCCGACTTTGTGAATTCGCTGCGGTCCTTGGGTATGCAGGAGATGACCAGCGGACAGATGTTGTCCCACTTGCAGTGCTGCTCCAGCAGCGGCTGCTCATCGTCCGGCCCATGGACAGTGAAGCCCATTTCCGTAAGGATCCTATCCGCCTCCACTTTGGTGCTGGGGATTCACTTAAATAGAGTTTTGGGGTTCAGGAGGTCTTCAGGAGATGTTTCCACCTACCGCACCAGAAAGGGATTGATCCAGCCGGTGACCACTGGATTGGCTGCTGCTATGGCCACCTTTTCGTTCTGCAGATGAATCGGGAGTAGCTGCGAGAGTCGGAGGGCGCCCACCTTTATTCTCATGCGGGAAAATGAGGCGGCCAGTCGTATACGATGCTGCCAGAGCACGCCCGCCAGATCTATTCGGATTTTAGACGTGAAAGGCGATTCTGTAAGGACATAATCTGTGCGAACCAACCTGTGACCTCTGCCTCCTTGTAGAGGCTCGCCTGAAGCTCTTGCTCTTCGGAATTGCGGCCCTTGAACTGGCGATCGTGGAGCTCGAAGAGCATTAACCATATACGCTGCTCGTCCTCGAGGTACTGAAAGTGGGAATGGGGGAAATATAGCCAGGGATAGGATAGGCAGTGAAAGATGGATAGCCACCTGACTGTGCTGCTCAAAGAAACAGACATCGTTCAAGGCATTAGAGAGAACAACCTTGTCTATAACGGCACAGAAAGAATGGGAGATCAGATTGGACAATAAAGATTTTGGGGCTACCCACATCGAAAGACATCGTAGATCAAAGAGTAGGCCAATCGCATCTCGTGCTCATTCCGAAAATTCACGAGAATGGGGGGCTTGCGGAGCAGTTTCGCGGCATTCCCGATGGTGGGCAGAGTCCAGCGGGCGCCTGTCTTCAGGCGGACCTTCACGGTGGTGGCGTGGCAGTGTTTCAGAACGCGACTGCGTCGCCCATTGGGACTGACGCCGGGCGTGAGGATCTTAGTGATGCGCAGCGGATCGAACAGGGGCTTCTCCTTCTTGTGGATGTCCTGCAGGGAGAGGGTGGACTCTTCCGGCGACTCGTTGACCTGCCGCTGGATCTCCAGCAGCATGTAGTACATTTTGTCCTGCCACTCCTCGTCGCTGGGCAGATAGATCTGCTTCATTTTCTTCAGTTTTTTGCTCTGCTCCTTGAAGATGGCCGGATACACGGAGAAGATGTCCGCGAGGCTGAGAAAGAACAGCTGATTGGACATGGCAGCAGCGAGAGAAGAGAGTAATAAGAGTACAAGCGAGAACGAGAACCGAGCACTTGCAGCGAGCAGCAGCAACTGAGGATGAGCGTCGCGTCGCGTCTCCTTTCGATAGCGTGTCTTTCATCTCCCTTCCGCCTGTGCCTTTGGCCCTTCTCCTTCTACCTCTGCTGCTGCCTGCCAGTGCCTCTGCCCTTCCACAACCAATTTCCAATGACAATGACAACTGCTGATTTTATATTCTCATTCTCCCATTCTCCCATTTCCATTTCGTTCGGTTCGTGCTTAACACCAATTCAATGCTGGGAGTCGGATCCGACATCAACTGCGCTGCATGCTCCATGGAATTACTTATCTATCTGCTGCTGCTGCTGCTGCTGCTACTGCTGCTGCCTCCCCCCTCGCACTCCTTCCCACCTGTCGCCGCATGCAATGTGCACGCCAATATTGAGCACCTGCTCCGACTCCCTCTCCCACTCTCTTTCTGTCTGTCCAACTTCCAGCCAGCAAAAAAATATCCACCACAAAGGACAAACGGAAGAGGACAAACGGGTAGCCGTAGCATATGATACTCTTCTTATGGAGATTGCTCCCATGGCATATAAAAAATTCATCAGATCATAATGGAATTTGTATCATCTTTCCATCTTGCAGAGACTTGTGATCACATTTCAACAGTTCCCGCCACACATAGGACATGCAGCAATCATCTCTGTGTCTGCACTGCATAGGCCTGATGAAGGAACAATCATGCCTTCCGTCAGGTCAGGGTATTAATATGTTACAGTTACACCAAAGGGAGAGAGGGAAAGAGGACAGAAGCAGATCGAAGCGATATCACACTTACCTTTTATTTTTGATGGCTTCGGTAATAAATTCTGGGTAATAAATTCCGTTTGCCATATTCGCATGATTTGCTCTGATTGGAATACGTCTTCAATAAATTGCCAAAAATGTCACAGTCAAGGCGGACGAGACACGCACGCAGGGGTGGGGAGGGGAAGAGATATATTTATGATAGAGGAATAGACATCAACATCAACATCGACATACATAGAGGGGGCTGCCATTCTGCCATTCTTCGATGTGTTGGCATTGATTGGTTGGAGTTGGCATCCCCATCCACTCCGTTTGGGGGGCTCAAATCGTTTTAGTCGAACATCAAATTAGTTGTTGATTAGGAGGGCTCTGAATAACAGTTTCGAATGGAGCGGAGCACGAGAGCAAGGAGTATGGCGGGAGCTACAATTTATTGGCCTAGGTCAAATATCGATTATCGGCCGTCAGCCACCGCATATTATTGGGTCAGAGACTGAATTGAATGTCAATTTGATTGGCATATCTGGGGTGCATGGAGATCCTACTATGTATGTGTGTACGAGTATACATATGTATATTCGAGCAGTGCATGGGAGGAGGTGACCTTGAGCTGGAGTAGAAAGTTCAGGCACGGGCCCAGAGCACAGAGCACCAGGCGAGAGAGCTGAAATGATTTCGCCTCTCAATAGTTATCTGCTTAATTGAATTGAGTTACTTTGGTTAACTTCTTAACTAAGATCAATTATAATTGGAAAAAATCATATCAATTAAAAGCCCCTCTGATTCATCTACCCTGATAATTGACCACAACACTGACCATGCAGGTTCTACGGTGGGGTTCCTCCGCTCAACGCTGTCCGTCCGGACAGTTGGGTTCGGTTGCTATCGGAAACGAATATTATAGCATTGTATATAAGCGAGTACCTATGACTGGTGGACAGAAATACTTAGATATGAATAAGCAAACTTGAATTAAAGTTATCAGGAGTGTATGTCAAAAGATAACTCGAGTATCATAATTAAATTTTTCTTCTTTTCAGTGCTCTTTCCTGGGCTGGTGCTGGGGCTGGTCTAGACCCCAGACCTGAGGCTAGGCGAATGGTATATGGTATATGTATGGGCAAAGCCACCCCAGCTTAGGGAAGACTCACTTATCGGGACAGTGCGTGTCCGTTGGGAAATCCTCCATCATAAATCAGTGGGCGAGTTTCTGGGCTTTGGTTTTTGTTTTGTTTTTTATTAAGAAGCATATTTATTATATATAAGATGTATGTAATACAATAATTTTTCTTTCTTTCATTCTTGTCTGTCGTTTTCGGTCTTCTGTCCGGGGTTGTTTCATTTTGTTTTGGTTTTGTTTTTTTATGGTTTTATGGTTCTGTCGGATTCATTTCAGTTTTTTCGGTTTTCCATTTCATTTCAGTTTTGTTTTTGTTTCATTTTTTTGTTATCCATTTTATATATAATCATATAAAACACTGAGCTACAATACAAATATTGTGATAAAAACTTACAACATAACCTTTAATACATAAAAATACTTGCGTAGTCTACAAATCGTATCGTTATAAGAGATTTTCTTCATGGATCGATGGATTGATCGTTCGCTCGTCTTTTCTTGGCTCCGCTCCTCCTCTTCTTCTTGTTCTTGTTGTTGTTCTCTCTTTTGCCTTGACCTTTTCCTAAATTGTTTTCATTTCGCCTCAATGGATTCTGTTTTCGCTTTCGCTTTTCCCACTGTCTGTCCGCCTGCCTGTCTCTTCTTCTTAGTTGTTTGTGATCTACCCTATTAAAAAAAAGACTACTTCTTTCTTTCATTCATTCACTCGTTCGGTTTGGTTCGTTCATTCTCCTCCATTTCCAGCTGTTCTTTTTGTATCTTTGCTATTCTTACGGGGAGGGGGGATTGATTCTTCGGGATGAATGGAAGGGGCGGAAAGATGAGTGCGAAAGCAGAGAAACAACGAAAACATTAACCGTAAAGGTAAACCAACCATTCCAGAGGGGCAAGGCAACGCCTTCAAGGAAAAGAGTGTTCGAGAGAAACAGAGAGAGAGAACGATTCGCCCCCGGAGAGAGAATTGCATGAGTTCATCGAGTTGTCCTTCTTCCTCCTACAGTTGTGTGGGTTCGTGTGGGGTGTTTTATATGATTCTTTGCTTTGCTTGTGGCTCGTGGCTTGTGGTTTGTTGTGGCTTGGGGCTTGTGGGTTGCGGGTGGTGGTTGCAGCGTTAATTACAGTAGAAATAAGGTTCATATTTATATATATATTTGCATAATCAGAATCATAAACATAATTTTAACTTAGGACAAAACTTTGACAAACTAAAATTGAATGGACGTACCAAAAAAAAAAAAAAAACAAAGAGAATATACAAAAAATTATCATAAATTTTGTTCTTTTCGTATGTTAGTGCCGAGTATTTTTTTGTTTAGATCAATAGTTTTTTTTGGTTCGAATTGGTTTTGATTTGTTTGTTGATTGTGTGTGTGTGTTAAAAACATCGATAAAGCCAATGCTCTGAGCAGATCCATACGAAAGGGACTATGGGGGGAAATCATAGTAGTATTTATAATCGTTAAAGTATAATAATATATAATAATAATAGAAGAACCAACATACAATGTATCGTTATGCGTTATGCGATTTTCGTTTTGTTTGTTTTGCGTTTTTTTTTTTCTTTTGTTTATACACATGTACACATATGCATAATGGGCGTTATATAAGGGTTTTATATGTATATAATTATAAGTAATAAATTTGTATCCATTTTTGTTTCGTTTAATTATTTGCACACGAGAATCAGAAATTACTATTTGCAATCATATATATATAAAAAATAAACTTAATTGCCGGCAAACGGGGGCCCAAACCCAACCCCCTACACATATCCATATCAACCCTACTATATATCATTCCTATACCATTCCCATTCTCATTCCCATTGCATTCCATCCCAACTACAACGCCATTATCATCATCATCGTCATCACTATATATCATATATATCATATATCATATATCATATACCATATCATATATATGTATAATATAATCGTCCTACCCAATCCATCGTACTTGTTCCGGGATTTACTTTAAGCTTAATCAAATTTTGGAAGAGTAAACAATACCATCGTGTTCTTTTGCAATTTTTTGCTGCATATGCTATATGTGAGTGTAGCTGTGTGTCTGTGTTAGTTTGTGTATCTGGATGAGAGTGTAGAGTGTGTATGTGTGTATTATATAGATCGCCTTTGAATGTAAACTAATGATTAATGCGTGTATTGTATGCTGTTCTGTTCTGGCTTCCTTTTCTTTACTCTCTCATTTTTTACTCACGTTTTGCTCACTTCTTTTTCTTCTTCTTCTCCTTCTCCTTCTATGTTTTATTCGAGTTCTTTAACTAATTTTTTATAATTTCTTTCCCTCTGTCCGTCGTCCTCTCCTCTTAATATTTATACGTATAAACTTTTATAATTTTATACTAAATGTTTTTTTACGGTTCTTGTTTTTTTTTTTGGGGTTTTTTGGTTTTTTTTGTTTTTGTTAATTTTTTGTGGTTTTTTGTTTTGTTGTTCTTGTAATACAAACGTCATCGTGTATATATATAAAAAAAAGATGTCCAAAGTTTTTACGTTACGTTATTGTATATATATACGTTTTTTTTTTACTTTTTTGTTTTACGTTTTTCCGCATTTGCTTGCGCTTTTCGTTTTACTTAGTGGATCGATCGTTCTGTTGCGGATGCTGATGGTGAGAGTTCTGTGTCTGTGCCTGCTTTTTGCTTTACAGTTGTCCTAGGTTTTTCTTTCGTTTTCACTTTAAATGTAAATGGGTCTTCTTCTATACTGATCTCTTCTCTTAGAAAACGCTTGTCGTCCGATGTCTGAATGCTTATATATGAGAGCGCAGCGCCTAGCTATATAGGGCCTTACTATATAGTATCGTACTACATATGTATATATATATAATGTGTGTGTATGTGGGTGTCTCCTTTCTTCCTTCGTTCCTTCGACTTTCCGACTCGTCTGTATATATGTATATATATCGGGATATACATATGAATACAACTAACGGCGAATTTACTTTGTTTCCTCCTTCTCTTTGTTCTCCTCGGTCGACTCCTTCTCATTCGACTGGTAATTTAGAGATAAGTATTTGGTTAGTGTGTGCTTTGCAAAAATAATATTTATTTCCATGAACGTACCTTGTCCTTCTCCAACTCCTTCTCGATCTTATCGCCCTCGGGGCCCTCCTGCTCATTTGATTTCTCCTGCTCGCCACCTTCCTTGCCCTCCTTGGTCTCGGGTCTGCAACAATCGATTCAAGTTCGGTTAGAAATGAGATTAGACTCCATCCGATTTCTTTTACTCACTCTGGCTTGGGAATGTGCGCATTGAGGTCCAGCTTCGTGCAGATCTCATCCCAGTCGGGGAAGCACTTGTCCTTCATGCGCGACACGTGTCCAATCAAGTTGGGGCACTTCTCGGTCATGTAGTCGCGCAGCGGGTACGCGATATCCTTGGACAGATAGTGGAGCTGCGAGAGCACCGCAAAGGCCACCACATCGAGGGTGGTCGGCTCGTCGCCGAAGAAGAACGGCTTACAGTCGAGCATCTCGCTGAGGACCTTCAGGTCGTCCTTGCCGAACTCCTCGATCTCCTCGGCGCTGTGGACGCCGATGCCATGCGCCTTCAACTTTTTCGTGCCCTGGAACCACTTGTTGTGTTGAATATGGTTTTTCCGTGTTTTTTTTTTGTTTTGTGTTTTTTTTTTGGAGATATTCGGATGGGATGGCCGACAAATTGGTTACGGGGTGGGTGGGGGGTCAACAGGATGCAGGATGACCAACACAGCAGACACACGCACACGGGGGATATGGGGTTATAGATGGGGAGCGCACCAATACACACACACACACACACGTACAGATTACAAAAGTTAGAAGTTAGAAACAGAAAGTACGTGGGAAAAAAACGAAAAAGAAAAAAGAGAAAAAACCATGCAAGAGTTAGTGATAAACATAACGATTGTATTTTTTTTTTTTTTTCGTTTATGAATATGAATTGGAATTCGAATTTGATTAGCTTGTGTGGTGGATTGTGTGGTGTTCCTTTGAAATGTTTTTGAATTGATTTTGGAATTTGATTTTAAAAGAATTTGAATTTTGCCGGATGTGATGTGAAATTGAGAAGTGTTTCCATTTATAGATTCTTGCTTTTCTTTTTTTTCTTCAAGTTTCATTCGAATAAACGAAAATGAAAATCATCCTAAAAACATTTCCAGGAAGACAGACAGACACCACGTTTATTCTTCTCTCGTTTTGGGGTTTTGGGTTCCCCCATTGTTTTTCTCGTTTTGGGTTTTGGGTTTTTTGTTTAGATTTAGTTTTTGTCGATGGGTAGGGGGAGTGGGGTGGTGGTGGTTATGTGAGTACCGCCGAGGCATAAACAACAATCAATCCCACGAAAGGGACGCGATAATATTGTTTATGCCTCGTTTTCGGAGTTGGATAAACTATGTGTCGGATGGCAGCCGATGGCGATGGCGATGTCGGTGTTAGGTGCAACATAATACGCCACCGATTTCTATCAACAGATTCCTAAGTTGAGGATTTGTTTATTTACACTACTCTACCCATCCCCATGCCCATGCCCATTCCCTTTCCCAGTTGCCATTCCACCAACGCCAAGAGCAAAAGCCCTCCAGTTTCAGTTTCGTTTTTCAGTTTTGGTTTTTGTTTCCAATTGAAATCTAAACAAATGATAAATAGGATTGGAAACTGCCGGGATCATCAGCTTCTGGCGTTGAGGAATGCACGAGATACGAGATACATCGTCTGCTACGTGGATCTGAACTACTTTGGCTACAGGACTGTCACTGTCACTGTCACTATGACTGTGACACTGTGACTGTTTGTTGGCTTTGGTGGGTTACCTTGCGACCAAAGGTTATCTTGAAGAAGAAGTTCAAGATGGAGTTGGGCAGACGCAATCCGAGGGCGTGCTGCAGATTGACCTTGTAGCCCTTGAGCACACTGTCCGGATACTTGGCGCGCCAGTAGAAGATGATCCAGATGAGATGGTTCTCCAGCATGGCGATGGTGGCATACGACACGTTGCGCTGCTCGGCGGTTAGGCCGGAATCCAGATTCTTCTCGTATTTGGACGACAGTTCCTTGATGATAATGGCCGAATCAGCGATTTCCTCTCCATTCAGCTCGATGAAAGGCAACTGACCCTTCTTCGAGCGGAAACGCATCTTATGATCGACATTCTGCAATGGAGAAAAAAGAGGAAAAGCATTCATTGAGTGTTGCGATGACTCGAGGATGAGTAATGCTACGGAAAGTAGGGTGGAGTCTGTTTATACGAGATTAAGTATATGTATGTGTCCCACACTCCCACTTTATCTGGCATTCCATTCCCCTGACTAATACGAAATGTAGTTCAATCCCAAAAGAGTTCCGCCCGCTAGATGGCGCTCATGACATACATAGAGAGTCCTGTACGAATGTGCAAGCGTGTGTGTGTGCGGGAGTGTGTATTTTCTATGTATGCCACCAGAACTGATGCTGAAAACCAACCACTACACAAAAAGCTGTACCTTGTAGAAAACCGAACGAACAGCATGGAACATCGTATCAACCCAACAACCTAACCAACACCCAACTACCCCCAACTGGTCACACAGATGCTCGCTCAAACACGCGCACACACATACACAGAAAAACGCGCTCTAACGCACACAACGAAGAAGAAGCAGAAACAAAAACAGGAGAATGAGAAAGCAGAGCAGGAGCCAGGAGCCGGAAGCCGGGTGCCAGAGCCAGAGCCGAGAAACTTCCAATTGCCGCTATTTGAACATTTTTGAGATATTCCAGTGCTCTGCCACTTCCACTGGCACTTCCAGTGTGTACACACGTATGCATTAACCGTTACTTTCCTGATGTGACAGTTATGTTCGTGTGTGTGACGCATGTCGCCCGTCGCCTGTCGCTTTTTTTTGTTTCTGCTTCGCTGCTCAAATTTACATAATAATTTCTAATTAGAAATTGGTGCTGTCCATAACAAAAGCGAACCCCCGCCATCCAATAATGGCCGTTGTTGGCATATTTATGCTTTCGCGCCCTGAAAACGGCAGAGAGGCAAGGCAGGCAAGGCAGGCGGCGGCAGGGTGTGGTTGCCGACACGAACACACACAGGCACACAAATTGGGGAGAGGAATAGAGAGAGAGAGAAACCCCAGAGAGGACAGCACTGGAAGAGAGAACAGCGGCCTGTTTGTTATAGAGAGATTTTTGCCTTCCAGCAGCAGCAGCATCATCATCATCGCTGCCTGTCCAGGCTGCTTCTGCCGCTGCTGCTGCTGAAAAGGGTGGAGTCCGTTGGAGCACATTTAATTCCAATGATCCACAAAAAAGGCAGCCTGTCTGCTGCCTCTCCTTCTTCTTTTGCTTCTTCTGCCTCCACCAACGCAAAATATAACGGTTTCTGTCAATGCTGGCAGAGGCGGGCGGCAGAGGCTGGGCAGCGCTGCGCCGCCGCTTTGTCGCCATACAATGCAAATATTTAGTTTTTATTAAATCATTATGCCAATTAAGGAGCGGCGGCGGCAATAATGGGAGCTCCTCCATAGCTTCTCCACTTCTGCTGCAGGGCTCAACTTTCGTGCAGTGTAGAGTTCTGTTCGTTGCACGCAACAACAACAACAACAACAACGGCAGCAGCAGCAGCAAAAGTGCTCTCAAATTGCAGAGAACAAGAAGAAGAGGGAGAACACATGCAATTATGCAGCACATGCAGGCCCGGGTCTATGTGTGTATATGTGTGTGCGTCGGTGTGTGTGTATATATCCACACCCCTGTCAAAAAGCCAGAGAGTGAAGAGAAGAGAGCAGCAGGAGTAGTTGCAGTCCCACTGAGTGAGCAACAACAAAAGAGCCAGCAGCACAGCAACAGCAGCAGCAGAAACTCTCGTTGTTTTAATGCAAATATGCGGTTTATTAATTAAAACAAAAGGCAGAAACAGCAATCAGTCTTCTTTCAAAGAAAAACTGAAACTCCATTTCCTCTCACTCACACACACGCACACATTTGCACGTACAGTTGCAGCCGCAAACGGCATATCCAGAGAGTTGCCAGACTGTTCGCTCACACATAGCCACATTTTGTACTGGCAATATTGTGAATGGAATGGCGCGCCAGCATTTTCCATTTGAATTTGTAATTGAAATTTATGCATTTGTATTTGTAATTCATTCTCGTATATATTGAAAATGTGAATTAATTGCACAATCTACAAGGCGGCGACACTTCACATTGGAATTCCAGATATGCGGGCTATGGGCCGGGGCTGGTGTTGGGGTTGGGGTTTGGCCACCGCCTCAAAATGATATTCGATGTGGCTGCTGTTCGTTAATGGCTGCGACGCGTCGGGCGCCGGGTATGACTCGCACAGCTCGGATTGTGGCGTGAAAAAAGATATGCATTTGGTTTATCATCAATAAAGAAACAACTTCTACTCTTGTTTACACAAAGAAGAGGAAGGGGGAAGGAGAGCGAGATGTAAAGAGAGCTGCAGCAATGCGTTTACAATAACAGCACAGAGACGTTGCATGCAGGGGGTCGACGCTGTGCCAGGGCCCAGGGCCCAGGGGGGTGAAGAACTTGCTTAGTCAGTTTTCATGGCATGGCACTGGCACCCCTCCCTGTCATGGTGATTAATGGATAAGAGAATGAGAGGGAGCGAGGGAATAATGTCAAAGGTCTCAGTTTGTTGAACTCTTCCGCTGTTATCAGGGAGTGCAATCAGACCCCCGAAAAAAAAAATATAATGGAAATGGAAAGTATTTTCCAGCTGCGGGCCTGACGGACGACTGTCAATCATAATTGACTGCAGCTCTGCTTTCTTTTTGGAATGCAACATATGGCAGCATGCTACTGGAAGCATAGGAGTGGGGAGTGCCGTGCCGCTCTTATCGGTTCTCTGGCATCTTGAGAGGCAGCGGCAGTGGCAGTGGCAGCGGCGCATCAATTAACATTCCTCTTGGGCTCATTTTTCATTTACCAAATGTGTAATTAATAAGATTAAACAACAACTGCGTCGTTGTTGTTTCTGTGTAGATGTGCGGGTGACCGCACCCATTTCTCCCCACCTCCCACCCCCTATTTGTGGGACAGGCAGCTGCTGTTGCTGCTAGGGCAAGTTTTTCCTATAAAAATATGAAAAATATGCAAACCGCATCGCGCGCTTTAAAAAAAAGCAAAAGCTAAAATGGAAGCCCCAATGGAAGTCGTTGACAGTTTCCCCGTCGCCTTCGCCTCTTCTCCGCCACTATTACAGCTACTTAACGGGCATAGAGATAAGCAAGGCAAAGCCAGAAGGAAGACGAAGACAGAGAGAGCGCGGCTTGAAGTTATTTCCAAGACGGGGGGGATTGCACCGTCTCAAACTACATCAATTTTTATTAAAAGCAATTACAAGCTGCAGAGCGGTGGCGCAGGCGGAGGCTGAGAGGATAGCATGAAAGAAGTGCAACAAAGACAAAGAGCAGACACTCACACAGGCACAGACATACAGAGAGAGAGGAGAGTCGGAGCTAGAGAGAGAGAGAGAGACAAAAGGAGAGAGTCGGCAGCGCCAAGTGCAAAATTTGAAGCACGACTTCATTTCGCCTGTTGTTGCTGCTGCTGGTGTTTTGGCGAGTGGAGTCGTGGGGTGGAGGGGGGTTCAGAGCATAAAAGCACAACTTTATGAGAGGCAGCGACGCCGGCGTCGGCGCACACACAAATTTTATGTATACGCTGTTTTATGTAGACACACGCATACACACCAAGGAGTACAAGAAATCCGGCCAGGCTACAGGTTCACACACACACGCACACATGGACAACTACTGGAAGAGAGAGCAACTTCTGTTACGGGATAGAAAGGAAAGGCAAATGCTAAATGTATCCCTTTTTCAGCTCAATGCGAGGGCAGGGCAGGGCAGGTCACACACATACCCCTATATGTATACGTACATACACGCACACAGGACAGAGGCAGGCTTAGCACACAATCATGGCGGTTTTTCTTTCTCTCTCTCTCTCTCTCCCACTCGCTCTCTCTGGCAGGAGCAGGGAAAAAATCTGTACCGCAAAAATTTTACAATGATGAAAAAACCGAAATGCGAGACGAAAACCCAGAAATATGTATTTCTGAAATATGTTTTGGGTTTCTGTTTGCAGATTTTCCCCGGAAAATTTACTGATAATTACCTCGTACTTGAGACCGACCAGACGAAGCCAGGTCTCAACTTTCAAGCAGTAGGGCGACAGCGACGGCAGCAATGGAGTCCTGGAGAACTGGTACAGATAGATGATGTCCTTCTCGAAGTTGGTCTTGTGCACATTGAACTTTTGTGCGGGAGGGGCCTCCGATTTGGCCGGCGCTGCAGCAGCCGCTGCCTCTCCGTCCTTCTTGGCCTCCCCGTCTGCGGCACCATCAGCGTTTTCCTTGGACGCCGCCTTGCCGTCCTCTTTGTTTCCTTGGGCGTTTTCGTTTTCAGCCGGAGCAGCGACGGCGGGCGCGGCAGCAGCAGGCTCGCTGGCAGCAGGTTTTTCCGCCTGTTCGGAGGCTGGCTTCTCTGTGGGCGCCGCAACGGCAGGCGTTTCCTCAGCGGGTATTTGGGCTACTTCGGTGGCCATTTCGTTTCTGCTTTTTCTCTTTAAAGTTGCGCTTTCTTTCAGCTAACAGATTCTTCACACTTTTCCTTGCTCAAATGCACAGGAACACTTATACACACTGACGCGACCCACTACTATATAGTGGGGGGGATTGAAAAAAATTACCACAAGACACTCGGGTCGGTTAATACAGGAATACAGGATCTCTCTCTGTTCAGTCGGAAGTCGGAATAAGTGCCGTTAACGTTAACACCAACCAGACGCAAACCCAACCGCGCAGTTCAAAAAAATTGGAAGATGTGAGCTACTGCTGCAGCGCTACCTTACAGGAAAAAGATAGTTTATTTACATGGCAACTACACGGCAACTACACATTAGCTACATAATAGCAGGAAAAAGAGGGTATGGACAACAGGCAACACGTTCCAAAAAATGCAACACAGGCAAACTGAAATGCACCCCATTTGCCCAATATAACTTGCCGGCTTTGACTTCAAGGTTTTTGTCGTCACAGACGAGGTGAGGGTTCATACAAACCTTGCAAATTTTGTTGTCAAATTTTGCTTGTTGTCCATACTTTTCTTTACAGCCCATTCAAATTCACTCATTTTTTCGTCGCAGGAGAGAGCATGGATAGATCAGGAATACGGTCTGACCCTCAGAAATATACCGAAATATACCGTCTCATTATACCATTAAATACTGACAAATTCAAATTCTATCATACGTATTCCTCGTTTTTGATATTCTTTCGAATATTACTAGCTAAATAGATCTCTGAGCCCTGCCCACATAATTCTATCCGATTAATGAATCAATTTTCTACTTGACTGGCTTCTTTTAAATACTTGAGTTGTTTTCCTGCTGCGGCGATTGCTTTGATTGTTTTTGTCTCTATTTTGGTGGCTCAAAAACAAAATAGTATCGAAATCGATAAGAAATCGAACTTAGCCCACGTAGCCCCCCTCTATTTAAGCATTTAACTACTTGAGGTAAATGGCGAAAAAAATGGCTGATTGTAAATTCTTCTTGACGATTAATGCCATCTTCCCTCTGAACTTAAAAAAAACCCACTATATCTTTCACCTGAACTGCGCTAAAATTATTTGATTTTCATTATTTTCGGTGGAATATTACAATACCTCTTTGGTTTACCATGGGCTAATCGTGCTCCGTCAAGGATTGGAAACAATATTCCGTGGAATATTAATAGATAGCCTCAGGCCTTAATAAATAATTTTACCCGATTGATGAATCAACTTTCTACAAGATATGCCAATTTTAAATGCTGCTGTTTATTGGATTGTGTCTAAAGTAAAGTTTAAGCAAATAAGGTCAATGCGTAAACGTTAGTGTGTACGAAATGAAACGTATTTTTTGCTGGTGAAAAGGTATCAGCTATGCGTATGGACATTTTCATACCCTATTTTCATAAGTCAATATTAAAATCCTGTTTTGCAAGCTGCTTTGTTTATGGTCTTGGCCCGTAAATTGCAAAATTTAATTGAAAATTTATAACAGAGACTGAATAGTTTCTGCATTGGCAAAAGAAGACAAAAATGTCCTCAATCCTTTAATATCCTTTTCACTAGGGTATACTGCTCTGTCGTCTATTTTTATATTCGGTTGAATATTACCAGCTAGCTAGGATTCTCAGCTCTGAACACATAATTTTATCCGACCGATGAATCAATATTCTACAAGATAAGCTATAAAGACTTTTTTTTGATTGCGTGTAAAATAAAGTTTAGGCAAAATGTTAAAAAAAATATATCAACAGAGCGGTAGCATAACTTTGTTTTGAAATTGACTCGTTTTTGTGATTTTTGGTTTTGAAATAACAATTTTATTTCAAAATGACTATCATACCTAGAATTAATATATGGATTCGGCGGTAAGCTTTCCGGTGTGAAAAAGGAATTCAAATAAAAAATTGCATATTTGGACTCTTTCGGAAGAGACCATTTCCCCTCATCAGCGATCTTTTCTTGTTCAATAAAGTTTCTAGTTCAAAAACTATTTGTGTATTGCTCAAAATTAATGGAAACTGCGTGATTTTCAGAATTTTGTAAACATTTTTTTTTCTGTGAATCCATTGTTTTCTATGATTTTTATATTTTTTGCATAAGAGAATTTCCCTTCGGAATATAATTGCCAAATTCCCTAATTCCCAATATGCATATGTACATAAGAAATCACAGCATATTGTGAGGTAAGGTGAGGTGCGTGAGTCCTTGTAATAATGCTGGTCCATTTTTCCTTGTTGTCCATACCTTTCCATAACATAGCCCAGTGGTTCGAGTCGAGTTTCGATCAAAAAATGTCTGGCTTCACATGTTGCTGGAAGAAAATAAATTGTATCTAACGGGATTGTATCTAACCATGCAAAAGAAAGAGAAGTAGATATAACTCTCTCCTGCTCTCTCTCATGTGTACCAACGGGGACGCATGATATAGCTGTATGTGGTAGGGTCGGGATGAGTCTGCGTACCAAATTTCTTTCCGAGAAAGTTCAATGAATTTGGAAATATATGTCAAATTAAGATAGAATCTTAAAACTTTGTGGTTCGAGGGAACAAGACAACTAATTAAACTTTTTAATCAAAAGAGACCAAACCATCGCTTCAATTCAAGCGCAAATTATATCAGATAACGGATTCCACCGGATGGTAAAATTTATTGATGGTCCAAAAACCATAAGATGAGGAAAACTCTCATAGTTGTCTAAATTTTGGCAAATTTTCCTTGTCAAATATTGCGGATCCACTGTAAGTAGTTGGATATCTATTCTGAGGAATCATAAAACCCACTCGATTTACTACTATCTGATGGTCAAGCGATTGATTTTAATAAATTTAAAGAAATCTACAGATGTGTTTTGGGGGGATTGGCCACGATATGGTTATGATTTAGGATTCGTTTGATCAACATCAAATTAATCTTACCGGCGAAACATTCGAACATTCGAATTGTAAAAAAGGCAATCATTAATGAAATTCTTAGCTCCGTTTTGTGTACTGTTTTCATATACTATCGGAAGCTTCAGTCCGAAGTTAACGGTAGATCGCAGTTTGGCTACCTTATCTTCTCAACAAATAAACGATATTGGAACCTTCTGTAGCTATTATGTCTTGCACTCCACAATCGTTATACAACACTTTAGGTGCACGAGACTTCACAACACTTGGTCGTAATTTTCACAAACAAAGATTTGTTTTATTTTATCAGAACAGAACGACGCAATTAAACGAAAGTAACTAAATCTCTGAACCAATGGGAGCTGTTTTGGGCCTCTGTTCTGCCGCCCAGGTAAGTTAATTAGCGCCCAATTAGCCGCGTGACCAGAGAGAATCCCAGACAAACAGCAGCAACAGCAGCAGTGCTACAGCTATTGGCTACAAATCAATAAGCTGCGCCATATGTTAAATTGAATTTGACATCTCGTCTCGCTTTTCTTATGTAAATTAAACGATTTTTTTTGGGTATTTCCAGTGCGCCCTCTGCTGCGGTGGCACTGCGGCGAGCATGTGCTGCTCGGCCTGTCCCAGCTGCACGAATGCATCCTCCTCCCGGTTCATGTACGCCTTCATCCTGCTGGTGGGCACTGTCCTGGGGGCCATTGCCCTGTCGCCCGGGCTGCAGGACACTCTGAAGAAGCTGCCCTTCTGCATCAACTCGACATCTACGTATAGCTCCAAGGCCATTGACACCTTCTCGGGTGGTTCCCTGCAGGTGGACTGTGAATATGCGCTGGGATACATGGCTGTCTATAGGGTCTGCTTCGGTATGGCCTGCTTCTTTGCGCTAATGGCTCTGATTATGCTGGGGGTGAAGAGTTCCCGGGATCCGCGCTCACACATACAGAACAACTTTTGGCCACTGAAGTTCCTGATTTGCTTTGGAGCCGCCATCGGGGCCATCTTCATACCGGACGGCTCCTTTGGTCCGGCGATGATGTGGGTGGGTCTCATTGGCGGCTTGGCATTCATACTCGTACAGTTGGTCATCATTGTGGATTTCGCACACAGTCTGGCAGAGTCTTGGATCGGTGAGTCATTCAATCTGCACTCCACTCTGTTCGTGCGCCATGATCCATGATTCATCTATTCATCTCGTTTTAGAGGGCGCCGAAAACAGTCGTGGCTACTACTACGCCCTGGCTGGGGTCACTCTCCTGGGCTATATCTTATCGCTGACGGGCATTACTCTGCTGTATATCTACTTTACCACGGTAAGACGGCACGAAAGCGTTTGCTTATCTATTTGCATTCTGATACGCGACTTTCCTTTCCAGTCCACTGGCTGCGGCATCAACAAGTTCTTCATCTCTATTAATCTGATCTTCTGCCTGGTCATCAGCGTCATCTCTATACTGCCGGCTGTCCAGGAGCGTCTTCCCCACTCGGGCCTGCTGCAGAGCTCTCTTGTCACCCTGTACACTGTCTACTTGACCTGGTCGGCTGTGGCTAACAATCCAGAGAAGGCCTGCAATCCGGGAATGTTTGGCCTAATGGAAGGATTCGGAAATGGCACTACCACCACCATTGCACCACCCACTCCGCCCTCGCACAACTCAAAGGTTACCTTCGATACGACCAACATCATTGGCCTGGTCGTTTGGCTCCTCTGCATCCTGTACAACTGCATTAGCTCCGCCGTGGAGGTGTCCAAGATCACCCATGACAACAGCGAGAAGCGTGGTATGTTGCCTCCCCTTCACCCTCTCCCTCGTGCATGACCATGCATTCCACAGTTTCCATCACATCACATCACATTCGGATTCATTTCGCTCACAATTTTTCACTTTTCATTTGAAACGCTGTAGAATAATGCTAATTCCGATTATTAACACTCGACTTATTTGCTTTCCTTTCGACACCTCTTTTTGGTATATTTTTGTATGCGTTTTTCCACGACTAACCAACTAACAAACTTTTGGGTTACTGGAAACTGTGTGAAATCTGTATGCTCCTCCTCCTCTTGGCCCTCTGATTAATGTAGTTTTAACAGAAGCTCTATCAGACACAGAGGCGGCCACTGACGCCGACGGCAAGCCGAGCGCCGACAACGAGGTCGAGGGCGTCACCTACTCCTGGTCCATGTTTCACATTGTCTTTGTCTGCGCCTCCCTCTACGTGATGATGACCCTCACCAATTGGTACAAGTGAGTATTTACACATCTGAGCATCTATAAGCCAGAATCGTGCTATAATATCTACTCTCTGATAGACCCAACTCGGATATTGAGCTCTTCAATGGCAATGAGGCTTCCATGTGGGTCAAGATCATCTCCAGCTGGCTGGGCGTCTTCATCTACGGCTGGAGTCTGGCCGCCCCCATAATTCTCTCCAATCGCGACTTCAGTTAAACAACTGTAGTATTATATATATATATATCTATCTTAAAATTATCTAGGAGTGGTGCTTAACGAGCAAAGCGAGAATGCCAAATTTGGAAACAGATGGAAAAGAGTGTGTCCAGGACACTACTGGACAAAAAGAAGATTAATCTTGCATTATTTTGACTCTTAGTGTGGTGTTTACTCAACCTCAATCAACTTATTCTCCAACTTGCAGTTATCCATTAAAAACATTATCTATATCTACTATATTTACAAATATATAACGAGAACTTTAGCGTCGTCAAACTATTTGCCGATTTCGATCTATATCCGTTTTGGGCAGAGCCTCTCTTAGGCGGTCGAGGGCCACTGACTTGCCCAGGATCTCCATCATTTCGGCCACGCCAGGACCTTCTTTGAGGCCACTAAGAGCCGCTCGTAGCGTCTTCATCATCAGGGGGAACTTAAGGCCCTCCGTTTTGGCAAAATTTTTCAGTTTTACATTTAGCTCATCCTTCTGGAAGTCCTGCAGGGTGTCGAGCTCTGTTATCAGGCTGATTAGCTGCTCTAGCGACAGGTCTTTCAGCTCAAAGTTGGATGGTTTCACCCAGAGGAAGCTCAGCTTGCTGCTGGTCAGATCCTGGAGGAGTGTCAGACGCTGCGAGGACCAATTCAGGACATCCACAATGTGTGCCTCCGCCAGATCCAAATTTGAGCTGCAACGAAATTCGAGTTAAGATCTTTTCGGGGAAGCTCAGAGTGCACCTACTGCTCTGGGTAGGCTTTCTTGACTAGCTCCTGCACTTGCTTGACCAGCTCCAATCGGGACTCGGGCTCTGCCAGACGTTGGCCGATCTCCAAGCGATTCAAGTCATCCAGAAGTTCGGGGCTCAAGCGACTGGGATGGGCATTCACGCGCTCCATTTCGAATTGCTGGCAGAGCTCCTGAAGGCTCAAGAGCTGCTGCTTCGCATGGGCTTTGTGCTGGAAGCCTCCACCCGCAGAGACCACATAGTTGACCAGCGAGAGGGGGAAGTAGCCGCGCTCCCGGAAATGCTGTATGCCAATGTCGCCCTGTCGTTTGCTGAGCTTCGTTCCATCTGCATTGACCAGGAGCGGCAGGTGACCAAACTTTGGCGGCTGCCATCCAAAAGCTCTAGGGGATCAGCCAAATATTATCGTAGAAATGGATTGAGACTGAGACAGGGGCAAATCTCACTTGTAGAGCAGCAAATGCTTTGTGGTCGATATCTGCCACTCAACTCCTCGCAGAACATGGGTGATGCCCATCAGGTGGTCATCCACCACATTGGCAAAGTGATAGGTGGGAAAGTGGTCGCTTTTTATAACCACCGGATCGCCCTCGTTGTCGCTGACATTGTGCTGGACACTGCCGTAGACGAGATCCTCCAGGGGCTCCTCATGCTCCGTCAGCTTGAAGCGTATGCAGTGGGGTGCACCTTGGGCAAGAAGGCTCTCCACATCCGCTGCTGGCAGATGCCGGCATTTGTTGTCGTAGCGCGGCACCTGTCGTGTGCGCAGCGCCTCCTTACGCAACAGCTCCAGACGGCGTTCCGTGCAGAAGCAGCGATAGGCGGTTCCATTCTGCAGCAGCTTCTTGATGGCCTTACTGGGAATGGTGAGCAGTTTCAGTGGTGGAATGGGGTAATGGGATTCCATTCTCTTCACTCACCTGTAAATATCAGTTCTTTGGCTTTGGACATAGGGTCCATGCCGGCCCCCAAAGCCGGGTCCCTCGTCGATTTCAATGCCCGCCCAGAGCAGATCCTCCACCAGGCGCTCACTGGCTCCAGGCACAAGTCTCGTTTGATCCGTGTCCTCGATCCTGAGCAGGAATTTCCCGCCCAAATGCCGAGCATAAAGGAAATTGTATAGAGCCGTGCGCAGGCCGCCCAAATGGAGCTGCCCGGTCGGGCTGGGGGCAAAGCGAACGCGCACCTGGCTGTGGGCATAGCGTTGTGTTAGCCAGAGGCACTGCCTCAGCAATGTCTGCTGGTTTACTTTCAACATTTTCCTTCAACAAAAACCCAAAAGAAAATTCCTCTTCGTTTTGTTTACTTCGAACAGCTGTTACAAAAGAACTGCCAACTCGTTTGAAATGGTTAACATTGAGTTGACATTGCCATTGTGACTTTTGCGCGCTTTATTTAAAAAATGCAATTGCTTTAATGGGAATTAATAAATTAAAAACTTGTTTTTTGTGTGAAACATTCTGCTTAGTAGTAAGTATTACACGGCTCAGGTAGTGTGGCATTGGTAGTTTGACCCTACTTAATGGCACAGTTGGCCAGTTTGCTGGAAAGCTTCTCCCCATCGGGCGTCAGAAGGAAGTTATCCTTCCACACGGCCAGGCCGTCGCTGTTGGTCTTTAAATCGACGGACAGCTTCTCCCACACCTTCTTCTTGGGGTTGAGCTGCTCGTCGGGCGTGCCGCTGTAGCCCTCGAAGGCCAGCCTACTGCCAGGAGCAGCCTTCTCAGGCACCACAATGGGCTCCACAACCGTGTGATCAGCGCTGGAAGAGATTTAGTATAGAAAGCAGAAGAGAAAATCGGCTGTCGGATGTCACTCACTTGGAGGTGCACAGAACCATGCCCTCGGAGAGAATGCCGCGCATCTTGGAAGGCTTCAGGTTGCACAGGACAGCCACCAGGCGCTGATCCAGCTCCTGTTCGGTGACAAACTTGACCAATCCACTGATGATGGTCCTCGGCTGCGCCTCAGCCAGATCTATCTTTAGGACATAGAGCGTATCCGCATCCGGGTGACGGGCCACCTCGATGACCTTGCCCACGCGAATGTCCAAACGATGGGGCGCATCCTCATCAGCGCCCGCAGCCGGAGCAGCTCCAGCCTTGACCTTGGCGGGTGGCGGATAGGCAGCAGCACTGAGTTTTCTGCAGAAAAAGCGTTACCGCGAGGATTAATGGCTGTAAAGATGGGATATCTGAATTTTGTTCACTTACTGCAACGCTGGCGTCTCAAAGATCTTCCGAATGGGATCCAACAGGCGATTGATGTACTTCTCCACCGTGGCCTTCAGGTCTCCCGGATGCAGTTTATCCTCGGCATAGTATTTCTCCAGATCCTCGTACTTCAGGAACGTGACGTTGCCACCATGCTCCGCCTCGCGGCACACCTCGAAGCCCTCGCCCTCCTTGAAGAGGGAGAAGAGCACGTGCTTCACGAACGAGAGGAGACCATTGTCGGCGATGTTGCCGGGTTCACAGAAGGCCTTCTTCAGCTTCTTCTTCACGTTGGCGGGCGAGTCCAATAGATCGATTTTTGAGTCCTCCTCAGAAGAAGACATCTTGCCGCCAGCGAGTCCAGGAACTGTCAGAGGAAACCCATTAATAATAGAGCGGGAAAGATGGTATGAATGGGGATGACGATGACTCACCCATGGGATTCATGAAATGTATGCGCTTCTCGTAGCCCAATTGGGGCAGATATTTCTCGGAGAAGGTGAAGATCTTGCGCTGATCGACGCCCCCAAACTGGGCGTCCACCTTCAGGTATTCCTCGTCCAGGGCCTGCAGTCCAGGATAGAGCAGGCCTGAGAGCAGCGGATACTCTACCTGTTTAACGACCTCGGCGCCCGCCTTCTTGGCATCGTGCTGCGTGACCACCGAGGATAGCTTGTACACGTCCAGAGTGTACTCCTTGGACAGCTGGTAGTCGCTGCCCTTGACAAACTTCAGCTTCTCCAGCGGAACGCCGATGGAGCTCAGCATGGCCTTGATCACCTGCTCGTAGTACTGGGTGCGCAGCTCCAGCAGCGACCAGGGCGCTTTCATGTTGTCCAGATAGGCGTGGAGATCGGCAAACAGAATGGTTACCTCGCAGCCGGCCTTTAGGAAGTCGGCAATCTTCGACATCGGCACAAAGTAGGCGACATGTGGCTTTCCCGTCGTCGCCGTTCCCCAGTAGATCTTTAGGTCGCGCTCGGTGAGCACTTTGTTCAGCTTGTCCTCGCCGAGGGTCTCCTGCAGGTTGCGCGTGATCAGCGTCTTTTTCTCCTCAGGAGTTAGTTCGACCATTTTTCTGTGGAAATCTTTTGATTTTTGCGTGCAGCTTCACGAAATTGTTGGGTGGAAAGAGGAAGAGGGCGACCCAACTGCATGCGTGGTTAACAGCTGATGGAGCTGCCAACCTGTAGTATTTTTCCCCTTACTTCAGCTGGTCACACGAAATTGCGAAATTGCGCCGCGTGCCATTTTTGTTTACAAAAAAAAGAAATGCAATTGGTCCAACTTGTGAAATTCTTAGTTGATTAGTTAATTCGTTCGCGCTTTGTAGCACAATTAGACAGGATGCCCGTGGTGGAGGGCAGTGATTTGGCGCTGTTGCAGCGCCGTCAGCAACAGGTGCGCAACATTTGCATCCTGGCGCACGTGGACCATGGAAAAACGACTTTGGCGGACTCTTTGGTGGCCAGCAACGGCATCATCTCTCAGCGGATGGCGGGCAAACTGCGCTATCTGGACAGCCGCCAGGACGAGCAGGAGCGCGGCATCACCATGAAGAGCAGCAGCATTTCCCTGCACTACAAAGACCATGGAAATCGAAACGAAAATGATTTCCTCGTCAATCTGATTGATTCACCCGGACATGTGGACTTTTCGAGCGAGGTGTCCACTGCGGTGCGGCTCTGTGACGGGGCCATTGTCGTGGTGGATGTGGTCGAGGGCGTGGGCGCCCAGACACGAGCCTGTCTCAAGCAGATCTACGAGGAGCAGCTGAAGCCGGTTCTGGTGCTCAACAAACTGGATCGCCTGATTCTGGAGAAGCAGATGGAGCCTCTGGATGCGTACTTCCACTTAACGCAGGTCCTCGAGCAGGTCAACGCTGTGCTGGGCAGCATTTTCGCCTCCGATGTCCTCGCCAGGGAGGATATCACACAGAAGGACAACCAAGAGTCTGCGCTAGAGGAAGTTGACGACTCGGAGTTGTATTTCTCGCCAAGCTCCGGCAATGTGGTATTCTCCTCCGCCTACGATGGCTGGGCCTTCTCCGTGCGCGATTTCGCGGCCATGTACGACAAACGTTTGGAGATGAAACGCGAGGAACTGGAGCAGGTGCTTTGGGGAGATTTCTACTACAATTCGAAGAAGAAATGCGCCATGCCGGGGGCCCAGGAGAAGGCCAAGAAGCCGATGTTTGTGCAGTTTGTGCTGGAGAACATCTGGAGCATGTACGACATCATAGCCGTGCGGAAGGACAAGGATAAGCTGCCGGGCATAGCCGAGAAACTGGGCCTGAAGCTGGCCGCCCGTGATCTGCGCCTCACCGATCCCAAGTTGCAGATCAAGGCCGTGCTGGGACAGTGGCTGCCCATCGACAGCAGCGTCCTGCACATGGTGGTGCAGCATGTGCCACCGCCCCATCAGATCAGCGAGGAGCGGGCCCAAAGACTGCTCTATCCAGCGAATATCCAACTAAGTTCGCTCCCACTCGAGACGCTGAAGCTCAAGGACAGCTTCACCAGCTGCGATGCAGGCAGCGACAATGTCATCGCCTTTGTGTCCAAGATGACGCCCATCCACGTCTCCCAACTGCCCCAAAATCGACCCAAGAGAATGACGGACCAGGAGCTGCAGACGCGCCGGGATGAGGTGCGTCGGCGGATCGAGGAACGTAAGCACCAGAGCGAGCAGACGGAGCTGGAGAGGATTACTGAGGGTGTGGAGCAGCTCAGCACCAAGCAGGAGGATACCCCAAAAGAAGAACCTACCCCAGGGCCAGAGGCAGAGGCAGAACGGAACGAATTCGTTTTCGTTGCCTTTGCCCGCGTCTTCAGTGGAACTTTGAGGCGTGGCATGGAGCTGTTCAATCTCTCGCCCAAGCACGATCCCCGCCAGCCGGCACACCGCATCGAAGGGCAGGCGCCCTATGCCACTCGCGTGACCATCGGGGACCTCTACATGTTCATGGGCGGGGAACTGCAGCTCCTGGACGAGGTCCCGGCCGGAAACATTGTGGGAATCGGGGGCCTGGGAGCGCACATCGTGAAAACGGCCACCCTGAGCAGCACCCTGGACTGCACATCCTTCAGCGAGCTGAGCATCATGGCCACACCCATACTCCGAGTGGCCATTGAGCCCGTGCAGCCGCAGGATATGCCCAAGCTGGTCAAGGGCCTGAAGCTGCTGAACCAAGCGGATGCCTGTGTCCAGGTGTCGGTGGCTCCGACGGGGGAGCATGTGATCACGACCCTGGGGGAGGTGCATGTGGAGAAGTGTGTCCACGATCTGGAGCAGAGCTACGCCAAGGTCAAGGTGAACGTGTCCAAGCCCATAGTTTCCTTCAGGGAGACCATTGTCCCCGCGGCCACCGTGGACATGGTCAATGAGGCTATTGTGAAGACGGCGGACGACAAGGACGTGAGCAAGAAGATTGCAATCCAACAGACGCTCAATAAGCTGGGAACCCTGAAGGTTATAGCGCTGCCTCTGCCCCCAGAGGCAGTGGAATTGCTGGAGAGGCACACGGAATTCTTCAAAGTCAGTGGGAAACGAAAAAAAACTACCATTTTACCTTTTACTAATGAAAGCTTTTCTTCCCAACAGGAACTGGCTGCCACACCGAGGAATCAGCTTCTCTCCGAGAAGTACGCCACTCTTTTGGCTTCCATCAAACTGAAACTGGTGGCCGCTCTTCAGGATCTGCACTTGTTCGGCCTGAGTTCACTCTCCCCCGAGGAGTTGGTCAGTCGCCTCTGGGCTCTGGGTCCCCGGAATTGCGGCACAAATCTGCTGCTCAACCTCACGGACTACGAGCAGCCCGATTTCTGGTCCAGCCAAGCCAAGTCCTCCGACACGGAAATACGCTCTCTGTCCGATCCACGCAAGGATTTCAATAGCTCTCTGGTCAATGGCTTTCAGCTGACCTCCGGCGCAGGACCGCTGTGCGAGGAGCCCATGCAGGGCGTCTGCTTTGCTGTCCTCGAATGGTCCATCCAATCAGAGGGCGAGGATCTAAATGCTAGAGGACCCTTTTCGGGTATGTAATCTGTGTGTGCTTTTTGTCAGAAGAAATTCCTAGTAATCTGTGATTCTTTGATGCATTTTCAGGTCAAGTTCTGACTGCTGCGAAGGAGGTGTGTCGTCAGGCTTTCCAGAATCAGCCACAGCGCTTGGTAACGCCCATGTATAGCTGTACGATTGTGGTCAATGCGGAAATGTTGGGTGAGTGAAAGCCTTAGATTGGAATTTGAGTGTTTTACTCCAAAAGTGGTATGAAAATGTAGAAAATTATGTTCTGAAATTGATTTAGCTTTGGTTTAACAGTAATTTCTGCATTTAGCAGAGACCTCTCTATTGGTTTATGATTTAGGAGTTATACAACAAGGAAGGAACAATACGTTGTAAGAAGTCTTAGGCCTCAAAATTGATTTGAAATGAGCTTATGATTTTTGTTATCTATACAAAATATTTTATACGTAATTTGGAATTTGTTTCAGAGCCGATGAATGCCGCCTTCTCTCTTTCTCCTTCTGTCTTATGATATCGCTGTACGTTCGGGACATAAGACTGGACGACTTTGCTAACTTTGACTTGTGGGAATGGCGAGAGAGCGAGAGATGTACATACATATCAGCTTGACTTTCCAGTTGAGCTTTTTAGGGTGCAATTATTTTCACAAATAGTGCATCAGTTCTTCGACTGAGAGGCGGAGAGACGCATCTGGAGAGGGCTACGAATACTAGTTTAGCGTTTTATCTCTCGCGCTATCTCTCTCATCGAAGCAAAGTCTAATGTCATAGCACCCTTAAAGGGACGAATTGATTTGTTGGTTAATTCGGGAAGGGCGGAAGAATCCCTACGCGATCTTTCTCAGTTTTGGCCCGTACTTGTCATGAGAGAAAAAGAGCGGCAACACGGGGGCTATTCTTATGTTCTAAGTTTAATTCTTGCACTTCTTTTGTCCCTGAAATATTTCATTCGAATTTTAAAATATCTGTTCATCTGTTTCTATTTTTCCGCTACTATTTTGTATTCCGCTACATATCTCTCTCTCTCTTTCGCGCTTCTCAAAACAACACCAACCGTTGTATTACGCTCCCCCCCGACAGGGGGCGCACGCTGCACGATTAAGAGTGAGACAGAGATCGAATGAGTAAACGCGTGGAAGGGGAAGCATAGCCACTGCAAATGGCTGTTCATTCTAGCTATAATAATGATCCGATCTGGATCAGATTCGGCAATATGCTAGGTATGTTTATTCTCTATGATTCTCCGTCTTATCGCATCTTCAAAAGAGTGGATAATGAGTATGACACTCTAAGGAGTCTGAATACAGGAGGATGCAGGCGTCGTTGCTCTGGTTTTAACAGTCTCTGATGAGAGATCTCATCAACACGGACGGACAGACGAACATACAGATCTGCCTATATTGACTCGGCTATTGATGCTGATCAAAGAAGAACTAAATCTTCGAGTACCACGTATAAAAAATGTTCTGTAAATTTAGATGTGCTTTATAGGCACGTCTTTTAAAAATTTGAAATATTGTATGGTTACTGCCTTAAGTAGTGGTTCCAAAGGAGTTCAGTGGCATGTATGTATCTTCCAAAGCATAGGAGCTACAAGGCTGGAAAGTTGTATGTAAATCTCTATAGCTCCAATGAATGTCATAATTAAAATTGTATAAAACTCCAAGGGATTTTCATATTTATTAACGCTGGAAAAGCGTATATTTTGCATGTACCTGCGCACCTCAAGAGTTCCCTTAATTTCCGCACATACATACATATATTTGCACTCTCTCTCGATCGATCATACTTTTAAAATAGTTTTTTTTTATTTATTTAACTACTAGTAAATGCAGCTTAGATCTAGACATAAATAAGCAACTAAATTTAGTATTCAATAATTTCGGTTTCTTCTTCTTCTGTTTTTTTTTTGTTGTTTTGTCTTGTTCGCTTTTTTCTTGTTCCTTTTTTAGCCTTTTTCGAATAGTTTCAAGTTTTTGCACCTTAACTATCTCTCACTTTTAACTGCGTTTCCTCGTTTCGTTAATTATTTAAATATAAAAAGTTGAGGCCTTGTTTACGCTTAAATGCAAAACAAATTAATTAAAAAATTAGTGGGCGACGCGGGCGGACCCGGACACGTGTAATTGTTTAATTAATTCGTAAATTGTTCTTTTGTATATAAATATAAAAAAAAAATAATATAAATTAGAGAAGGTCATCAAGGGCAGGGCGGGAGTGGGTGTGGGGGTGGCAGGAATGCGTTAGAACGGGAGGGAAATGCCATTTGAAATGCCAAAAAAATTTGTATAAAAAAAGCTTAGTCACTAATTTACGTTACGTTACGTTACGCTACGTCGCTTAGCCAGACGGTTACGTGACGTGAACTGTCATTCCGTAGTCTCTCTACTTCCCTTCCGTTTCGTTCCCCTTCTCTAATCCTCTCTCTCTCTCTCTCTCTCGTTATCTTTCTCTCACTTCAGTCACAGTAGTTTTTTTTTGCACGAAAACGCGGAGACGAGAAGCGTGTCCTGTGCTATAAGAAATTGTATCTACTAGGATTTTAGGTTGTGCGGTGCGGTGCGGTGCTGTGCATCCTAGTCCCAGACAATGCTCTGCTGGAACTCCACGACACGGTCCCAGGGGAACTCCGGCTCCAGGTCGAGGTCCATCGTGTCCGCCAGCGAGCGCCTGATGCGAGTGCTGCCTTCCAGAGCCGGCTCTGGGAGTGTTGTCACGGGCGACGCTGCCGCCGGCTCTGATTCCTGCTCCAGCTCCTGTTCCAGCTGCTGTTGCTGCTCCTGCGCCTGAAGTGTGGTCCTGGCCTCCTCGCTCGCGGGCGTACTGCTGCCTGGTTGCTCCTCGGTGCCGGTGCCAGCGCCCGTTCCACTGCCAATTGCCTCAATGGGCGCCAGGTCGCCGCGTCGCTCGTTGTTCCGTCCGTAGTTGCTGCCCGGGAAATTGTTGATGGAGAACTGATCGGGCCGGAAGTTGGCCGAGGAAGAGCTGTGGCTGCTGTGGGTGCTGTGGGTGCTCTCGGGACGATTCAGATACTGGTAGGAGCTGCTGGGGCCACCGTTCTGGAAGGACTGCTGGTCCTGCGGCTGGTAGTTGGAGCTGATGGGCGATCCGCCGCTGCTGGAGGAGCCAGAGCTGCCACTGCCGTAGATGGGTCTGCCGTAGCTGTCCTTCTGGCCTCCGATGGAACTGGAGCCGCCCACAGAGGGACGATAGAAGGGCTTCTGCAGCTGGTAGCGCTTCGGCGGCTGGCTGCTGGGCTTGCGGATCGAGTAGCCGGGCTTGACGCACATCATGCCAAAGACTCGGATGCCGGGAACACTCGCATATGTGGGCTGATCATGGGCCATGGGTCCCTCTGACGGAAGGGCAACGAGTATTGGGTATTAGGAGATGTCTTATGATATGTTCATGTGCGATATATTTACCCATTTTGAAGTGATCGGGACAGCGACAGATGACCAGGTAGTGGGATTTGCCAGTCCTGGTGTTTTGGAGTGCCAGCAGGGACCAGTCCTTGGGCGAGCGGCACTCTCGCATCTCCGTGGTAGCCTCACAGGTCTTGGCCAGCGTGATGGCCTAATCATGCAAAAGGAGGAAAAATCCCAGAGAGAGATCAGAGAGTGAGTGGGGGGGATGCTAATTTCGGGGCGTATCTTCTGTCTAGACGGTGTCTACTAATAGCTGCGACGATTAGACATTCACTTTGGACCCACAGGCTGAAAGGCGCACAGGCCCACAGGCCCACAGGGCGGACGGCAAAGAAAGTAACCCGATCTCATGATCATGACTCTAAATTGAAAGCCCACATGCTAAACGTCTGGCTCTGCCTCTGTCTGCCTGGCCTGTCTCCAGCTGTCGCTTTAGAGCCAAAAACATACCCAAAACAGGAGCAGCCAATGGCCCAGGGCTGCCAATGGCTCCCACCAGTCGAAAGGAGAAACATTTTTGGCCAGACAGAAATTGCTTTTGCTCCGCTTTCAATTGGCCGATGCTTGATTGTCCTTTAACTGATTTACAGCCTCAACTACTGGCGGGGGCTACTGGTTCCTGCCCCAGAGTGCCAGAGTGGCAAAGTGCCAGAGTGCTAGAGTGGAGTAATTTGATTGACTCTTGCGGCGCTCGTTTGCATGCGGCAGCAACAGCAACGGCAGCAGCAGCCAATTCAGGCAAAGTTTTTTCCACTTTTCCGCTTTATGCCTCTCCGCTTCATTGGCTCTCGATGTGGCATTCAGGTTAATGCTGTTGCTGGCTGCTGCTACTGCTGCTGCTGTTCCAGTTTTTCCTCTGCTCTTGTTTTCCAGCTAAACGCATTTTCATAATTTGCTGTACAGTTCCGGCAAAACACCACCACACAGAAACACGGCAAGTGTTGCATTTAACGGTAAAGTGAAGTGTAATTATGACAATGTCTGGCACTGCCCACACGCCCGCTCCTACTGCCTCCGAGAGAGACTCTGAGAGGCACCTACCTCTTGCACTGCTCCTGAAAAGTGCACTCTCTGCGGACAGTGGAGACACCTGTGCTCAATGGTGGAGCACTCAACAACTACTTGACCATTAAACTATTAAAAATGCTTTTTATTATTTAATTTATTTGAACATTTCTCCTCTGTCAGTCGACTAGAGGGAGAGCAGTAGAGCAGGAGAGCGGCGTTCGAGGGCATTTATAACTTAATTAAACGTACATACAGCAGCGATCCACAGTGGATGCACAGTGGAGTCGCCTCCACTGCTGGCGGAGGCCAAAGATGAGACTAGATCATGGCCAGGCAATAAAGGTGGCCCAATCACGGGCTGCAGCAGCAGAAGCGGGGGGCCTTATTGGCCAAATAATATTGTAAGCCGCAAACGAACAAGCCACAAGGTGAGCTCCCAGTGACCCTGGCCCAACCAACCAACCAACCAAGCAACCAACCGACCAGCCGACCAACCGATCGTGCCACAGCAGAGAAGTGAGAGTCGTAACCGCAGACGCAGGAATCAATTTGATGAGTGATCAGTGGATGGATGGATGATCAGGAGTGATCCACCAAATGATCCTCAATCTTCATTCGGATGATAGTTTCGCGGGTTCCCACTGATCTTTTGCTGCCATTAATTTGGGTTTTTCCCCTGAACTACTGATCTATTAAATGATCCTCAAGCTTTTGAATGAATACGCAGCTCGCTTCTGTGAGATGTGCAATTGATTTCCCTATTTTCGAGGCCACTGATCTATCGAATGGTTCTCAATTCCATGAATTGTTGGCTTTCTTCTTCTCCAATTGATTTTCCAGGTTCAAGTTTTCCCTTAACAAATGATCTTCAATTCCACAGATATTCATCCGCTCTCTTGATCGTGCTGTTTCTCAAAATGGACTGTGATCTCCACCTCCCAGTGGATGTGCTCTCTCTCTCTCTCTATATAATTTACTTCCACTCCTGGGATCCTCTATCGATGCATACTCTCCTGTAATTTCTCTCCCACTGATCGCATCTTCTATTGATTCATTTAAAAAGCAATGAAATATTATTTGTGGTCAGAGCATCGATGGCACGGCTGTTGTTTCCTACAGTCGTGAACTTGCAACCCAATCTAATGATCTAGCTATTTAAATCTCAATTCTCTCATTTCCAGTGATTTTCAGGGATTTCCAGGGATTCCCAGTGATCTGCAGACTGCAGACATCGCAGCCTGCAGCAATTATCCAAGTAATTCAGATGCCAGTGCCCTCCCACTGCGAAAGATGTTCTGTCTGTGGATGTTCTTACCTTCTTTTTATTATCACCAACCAATTTTGTGGTATGCTGATCGTCTTCATTCAGGCTGGCGGAGCAGGGATCACGATATCTGCAAGTAAAGGGAACAGGGAGCAGGGAACACACCGGATTAGATTAGATTCTGCTCTCATCCTGCGATTAATTAGAACTTGCCGAGTGACAAGTGGGCGAACCCTAATCTAATCCTTTCTCTAGTGAGACGACTCACCTTGATGGACAGGCGCACAGGGGCTGGGTGTAGTTGAGCCTCACGTAGACGGCGTTGCAGACCTGCTGGATGGCGCACTCGGGCAGCAGATAGATGTGCTGATTGTGCGGATAATAATGATATTTTGTTGGTTTCGCTGTCGCCGTTTTCTGCAAATGAATGGAAGCGAATGAATGAGAGAGAGGGAGAGATTTAGATGTGATTGATGTTGATGTTGATTGATGTGGCCAAAAGGGTTTCATCGTCTTGTATTTGGCCAGCAATTAAAGTTGCAACCAAGTGGCATGCGAGTAACGTCTCTTGCTGTTTGTCCGTGGCATAGATGAAGTGCGAAATTGAAGCTCTCCTCTTGGGAGTAGTCTCCTTTTTCTTTTCTTTTCTTTTTTTTTTAATAAGAAAAGAGGGGGCTTCTGCTTCTATGCATTCAAAGTAGTCATCGGATGGGAGTGGAGGAGTCGAGTGGAGCCTTGGCCAAAGCAGGTTAATGGCAAACGAGACCCTCACATAATGCCACACAAAATTGCTTGACTCTGCACTTGAGAGATGAGTTGCTGTTGCCGTTGCTGCAACGCGCCTTTTCCGCTCCACCACAATATGAGACGTTGATGCCACATCGGAAGGAGGAATGGGGAGGGGCACCCAAGTTATTAAGAAATTGATGCAACACGAAGGGGACTATTCCAACTATCCATCCATCCATCCAACCATCCATCCAGTGTATGTGTGTGTCGAGTTCTGTTCTGCTAGTCGTAACCCTGGGTAACTGCCAAACGCACTTTTACTTTGTCAGAATGATGGGGAGGGGGAGAGAGCTGTGGTAATTTCCATGGCATGCCATGGCCCTGCCCTGCCCTGCCCTGCCCCATCAGCCACTTCCTTCCTGCATTTCCCAGTGTGTTTACCCACTCTTCCCCCTCCCCCTTAACCGAGTTGTTTTTCATTTAGAAACTTCTGATGGATCCCCCCAGTTCCTTTTGTTTGGCTATTAAAAAGTTTTTTAGTTACATTTTTAGCTTTGTTTTTGCTTTCGAAGAGAACCTTTCAGTAGGGAGATATGTACATATATTTATGTCACAATCGGAGGCACCTCTCTTTCATTATCTGTTTAATTATTTTAGTAATTCATCATCATTATCATTGTAATAATCAAGAGGAAAACAAAGGCCTGATATGATACGTTTATTGTGTATCAATGCGTAAAGATTCTTGGAAAACGAGGAGAATCTTGAAAGGGGTCTGAATGAAAGGTATCTTAATGATTTTATTAGTTCAGAATAAGAAAAAAGAGAGAGAAAGCAAGTTAAAGACTGATTAACGCAATTATTAGAGCCAAGAGTGAATTTATGGGAGGGGAAATGGCAGATAAACCAACGCAATTATAATGAATGATCAGAGTAAGCACTCGTGAATCTATGGAAGATGGAGATGACTTGGTTAAATGGAATGGAAGTGGTTCAAGCACTTGAGAACTGATTGAGGAAACTGATTACGAAAAGAATTTCACAGTGAATAGATTTACACAGAGAGTAGATCTTCAGAGAGAATACAGAGAGAATATCTTCAGGCGAGAGTACATCTTTACAGAGAATAGGTCTTCAGGAGAGAACAGATCTTTAGGAGAGAATATATCTTCAGGAGAGAGTAGATCTTCAGGGGAGGGTACATCCTCAGGAGAGAATAGATCTTCAGGAGAGAATAGATCCTCACAGAGAATTGATCCTCACAGAGAATAGATCCTCAGGAGAACATAGACCTTCAGGAGAGAATAGATTCTCACAGAGACTAGATCTTCAGGAGAGAACTCCTAAAGATAGGAGAGAATAGATCCTCACAGAAAGTAGATCTTCGGGAGAACATAGATCTTCAGGAGAGAATAGATCCTCACAGAGAATAGATCTTCAAGAGAGAATAGATCTTTGCAGAGAATAGATTATCTTTTATGTTATATTATATCTTTAGGAGATGGAATGCTTTACAGTCGTACATTCTATATGCAAACATTTGTTTGAAATGTAAAAAGTTCTATATGGCAATGGGCGAGTGATTAACCCTTTTTAAATTCCTTCTTTTGGTAAATCCGTGAAGATCCATTTACCCTTTGCCCTTTCGATGGAACGCCTGTACTCTCGCTCTACTTAACTCCCCATTCTGCTGTTCTGCTGTTGGATGATTCACCATCCATCAATCTATTGTACTCTCTCCTTCACCGTTACCCTCTCCCATTTTCTCACCCACTTGTACATCCATTACACAGTCCTTTCCCCTGGAGAACCGCTAACAATACGATAGGATTCCTTTCCCCTACTTAGCACATAATTGAACTGAAAGCATCTTTGGTTTAGTGCAAATTACAGGGCACATGATCCACCAGGGGAAAAAAAGGGGGAATGACAGAGGGAGCATGGCAGCGGGTACTTCCCATGTCAGTCATTTGCCAGGCAGCCACAGCCAAAGCCATGGCCACAGCCATAGCCACCTACTGTCAGGTAGGTCCAACTTCCACCTCCCACTGTATCCCACTTTTTCTCCCCTCTCCGCTCCCCTCCCATACCCATTGTTGTGGCAGCTCCTTTTTGAGAGTGATTTACACTGACCCTCAACCATTATTATTGAATTTTTCACCATCTCCGTCTCTATGCTCGCCCCCCCCTTTCCTCGGAGGAGAGGTACCCTATTTGGCGTCAGCTGGTTGTCGCTTCTGCCCAAATGTCCAAACTGTCGCCGCCACTTGCCCCCCGCCCTCCCGGCTTTACTCTCCCCTTGTGGCAGGCAGTCAGGGAAACCCCACTCTCATTGTTGCCTGTCTCTTTCACTTTGGTTAAGTAGATTTTTAAATATTTACCATGTTCGTTGGACAGGGGCCAAAGCAAACGAAACAGAGAGGCTTCAGCCTTTGGAGAAACGAACCCAAGGATACCCTGGGAGAACTGTTATGCATCTGTGCATGCATCAACATTTCTGAGGCATACGATTGTGTCTATCGAGAATATCGTTTCGAAGGTCGGAAATGCTTTCTCTATAATCATAATACCTATCCTCTATACAGGGTATATTCTCTTGGATAGGGGATCGCCGGATCGAGGAAGGGTAACCCCTTATCTAGGGCCCTGAGCCTGAGGGCTGGGGGCTGCAAAGAATTTTCCACGAATCGCGAATTAAAGCGTTTTTCTGTTGTCCGCTTTCCAGTCCGCTGTAGCTGTTGCTGTGTGGCTGTTCACACAGGTTAAAGTTCAGTCGGTGGCAGTTAGCAAGAGAGAAGATCCCCCCGTAACCGGTAACCCCTCCCCCCTCTTCCCTGGCCACCCAAGTGCCACTTGAAAATCGTGTTCCCTGCTGCGAGCTTCCTGCAATTTAAAGTCACTTTTGGAGTTGCAGTTGGACTCCAACTATGGGACTCTGAGAGACGGAGACTCGGAGGTGAAGTCGGAGCTGGAGATGAAGTCAAAGTCAGAGTCGGGGATCGAGAGTCGGGTCTCTCTTTGGAATCCCATCGCCGCGACCTTTCACGGTCTCAAGTTGTTTTCTGTTTTCCGTGTTGTTGTTTCGTTTATTTTCTTCTTTTTTTTTTTGTAGTTTTGTAGTTTTTCCCGCTGTAGTTTTTTGCTGGTTTCGGTTTTTGGAGTGCCATGAATTGCGTTTTGATTGAAAAGAAAGTGACATTTCCGTTGATTTTCCTTTTGCCCAGAATGCTGTTTCCTCTTTCCTCTCTGTCCTCCGTCCCACTCTTTTTGCTTAAAGTTTTTCCATTTTAGTGGAGCTGCAAGGCTTTTTCTTCTCCTTCTTCAATGCTAATTTTTCATAGCTTTTCGCCTATGGAAATGACGCTGAAAATTTGTTTGTGTTTGTGTTTTTGTGTTTGTATTTGTATTTACCCCCGAACAACAACAAAACACAAAACTGCACAACAAATAGCAGAAACATGCAGCAAACAGTGGCAGCTGCCGGAAAGTGCCTGAAACTTTGTACCATGGCGTATGCGTGATTTGTTTGCCAATGTTGCAGCCTTATTGACTTGTTGCAGTGCCCCCCCCTGCACTCGATTAGCCCGACACTTGATTAGCTGCCATTCATGGGGGAAATTCGGAAAATGTTTGGTATTTTGCGGGAAATTCAAGATTGAATGACAGAGGCGTTGGGTGGATTGGTTTTGCATTTGGGGCTGCCCGAACAAGGGCTCCATAATTAAGATGGATTAATGCAGAATTTTGAGTTGTATCCGTAGCGGAAATATTCGAATGCCACCAAAAAAGGAACGGGAACGGGAATGGGAACTCGCAAAGTATCTTTCACTGGATAATGAATTAGCTGCAACACTCTTACCCTCCTTCTAACCCATTCATTCTGCGAGTATCCTCCCGAATTAGCTCCTCCCAGTCCCTAAGCATTAATCTATCTTCTTCCCCGTTCAATCTCTAAGCCACTTGACTTTTCAGTTTGTGTGTGTTTTTTTGGCCTCTAACAAGAGTCCTGCAGTCAGCAGAAACACTTCTCGGATTTCAAGTCGGCGAGGCAGCAGCAGCCTCAAGTATCACTACTACTAGACCGGCTACTACCACCACTACCACTATATGCTGTATACATATATCCTCTCTTGTAACTCAGTCGCCATTTGGAGGCTTGATTTATGCCGGCAGCTCGAAATTTACTTTTAATGAGAGACAGCAGCCAGGCAGCCAGCCAGCCAGCAGCAAAAGTTAAACGCATGTAACTGACAGGCAGGCTGTGGCAGCGGCAGCTTGTATATTGTATCTATATATCTTGCAGATGCGAAAACCCCGCCACTTGTTATTCAAATCAGCTTGAAGAGAGCTTCCAGCACAAGCTGAAGCTGCACAAAAAAAAACGTAACATAAAATTTCACCGCTTTTTAGCTACTTCTCAGGCTCTCAACCGATAGAGAGACTCTCTCTCTTTCTCTCTCTCGCTCTGTGGAAATTTGCATAGTTAAGGCTCCCCCCCCTGGTCCCCCACCTTTGCAATTAATAAATAATTTTCATTTCATTTTCATTTCGAAATTTGATTTAATTATGTGAAAGTATTTGAATGACTCTCTGTCGAGCCTCCACGGAGGCAGCAGCCCCCACCCCCTCCCCCTATTTAAAGCGAGAAGCGAGAAAGAACAGAAAATTAGTTGCCATTATTTAAGTTTTACTTCCCCCCCGGTTTCCACCCTCCCCCCTCCCTGGCCAAGGCCCTGTTTATTTGTTTGCTTGTTATTTAATTTTATGCTCAAAGTGAAAATGAAATCGCTTTTCAAGTACTTTCGTTGTTGGTTCGGCCTTTGGTTTTCATTGTTATCTATAAAGCGTGAAGTTTCAAGTAGTTTGTCTACTCACGGATGTATATTTGTATCTTTGTATCTCTGCGAGTATCCGGGGTTTTCTACTATTTCTACTTCTACTTTTTCGGACCTTTTTCTATCGTGTTTTTTTTGTTTTTTTTTTCACATCCAACGACACGACAAGCTACCGAAAATCTTACACTCTCTCGCACACACACATTTCACTTGAGCCGCACTTGTGGGGGATTGCTTGTGTGTACCCACTCTTTTCGCAGACGGAGGATGCTTTGCTTTTGAAGGTATGTTGGCAACAGCTGGAGATCAAGGGAACCTTTGAGTCTATTAGAAATTTCCGATTAGTCTCATATTTGCATAATTTTCCACAGACTTGAAGCATTTTTTCGATTTACGCAAATATAATCAGCTGGGACTGGGACGGGACTTGCTATTCGTATATCATATCTATACCTTTCTGCTATTTAATCGTAAAAATAGCAGCAGAAGCTCACAGTGAGTGCTATCTGATTGCTTATGGGATATCTATAGTTTCAATCGTTTCATGGAAACCGATCAGTCTTCTAGGGTATCAATAGCTTCGGTCCCTCGGCGCCTAACTGCCACTCTGGTTGGCACTTGTGTTGAATGTTCGGAGCTGTGTTTGTTGCTGGGCTTTTTTTTTCGGTTGTTAACTGAAGTTTCTCATGCAAATCCACGCAAAGTCAGTCGCTTGTTTGTTTGTTTATTTATTTACCATTATTTATTTGTTTGCCCAACGCTTTTTCCCCCTTTTGAGGTTCAAGTAATCATGATCACGGCGATCATCATCATCATTATCATCGTACCGTAACATGGCATCCAGCATCCAGCATCCAGCCACCAATGGATGCTGCTTCTCCCAGTAAAAGTCATTCCACAGTCAAGTGTCGAATACCTCCAGCTGTGGCTCTTCCACTTCCACATCCAAATCCACTTCCTCCTCTGATTCTCTACTGTTTCTCTTCTGTGGATTGTGTGTGTGTGTTGTTTTTTTGTGTAGCCCCCAGCCACTACTCTCCTGTGAAGATCTCAACACTCTCTCAAAACTCTGGAGTGCTTCATGTCCGCGGGTTGTAATTAAAATGTTCAATAAATCGTCAAACTTGATTGTCGATATTTTTATAACAAGCCAAGCGCCAAAGGTGGGGAATGCAAAGGGAAGGCATACCATACTCGTAAAGTGAGGGGCTCTAACGGATGTGGTTCTGCGTATAAATCGCGCTCTCTGTAGGTTAGAGTTCAGTTTATGGCTTCATGAAAGCCAAGATTGGTTTTCAGGAAAAGGAACGAACGATGGTGGAACCCACTCGATATGGTTCGGGTAGAGAGAAGTGTGGCACAGACCATCATCTATTGATTCTTTTGGAAGGCTAGGAGAATGAAGATTCAAATGAAGAAAAATATCCCACAAAAGTTGGAAAGTTTAGAGATTCAGGGATCTCCATGCTATAATATCTGCAGATGGGTTTCTTCTAACTATTTCTTGGGATAATCCTTTGCTATGTTTCCTGTAAGCAAATGAAACCACACATGCAACCCTTGCTTAGTATATCGTGGAGGACCTTCTCTCATTTCTTTCTTTAACGTGCCACCATCTCTGTAGCGAAATCTTGGGACTCGGCTTAGACATTCAGGCCATCCCAAAGTGGAATCTCCCCTACTCTCCGCGCATGCGTAACTGATATCCATCTTCGGCGGTGTTACAATTTTTTGCTACTGCCGTGCGCATAACTTGTCAAACAGCAAACAAAAGTGGAGCTGCGGCACATAAGATGGAAGATGGTAGATTGAAGATGAAGATGAAGATACCCCTAGAGATTGCAACAGCAGCAGCCGCATTTAAGGCAATTACATGATTTGGCTGTGCAAAAAGGCATATTGAATAATCCAATGCAGCAACAGCAACAGCATCAGCAACAGCAGCAGCTGCCACATTCCATAACCAATTCCGGAATAATGACCAAAGACGTGATCATAATTGTCACACTGTCAGAGCCAACGTCATCGTCGTCATTGTCGAATCAGAATCAGAAACAGAAACGGAATTGGATGTGGAATCAGAATCCGTTTAATGTGTCAACGTTCTGCCAGACGTTAATTTGTTCTAATTTGTTTCTAATGCCATTATTCCAGCTGTAGGATTCTGTTGGAATATGTCTGGTCATAAGCCCCTTCCTCCCTCCCCCTCCCTCATTCTTCATAAGATCTGTACGAGAATTACACGATTCCTATGCTTCCGTAATGCCCAGAATGCCGTAATAATAATATTTTTATTGCCCTCTCCTCTCTCCTCTCTCTCTCTATTTACGAGTAGTACTCTTTTTTGTTTACTGCTGTTGGCCGAGTTTATTGTTCTAGTTTTCTGCAACTAGGGAGCCCTGTGCTCTTCTCGGACAGAGGTCCGGTGTTCGGTGTTCGGTGTCTCTCGGGTCTCTGGGGTCTCTTCTCCTTAACAGTAGTTCTTTCGCTCTATGGTCGCTGGTCGTTGGTTAAGGTTTGTTGAACCCTTAATGAGTTTAAATGCCAGATATGATATGGTTTTTAATGTACGTTTATGACTTACATTTACTTGTACTCTGTACTCTGTTTTGTCGTTTTTTTTTTCTGGGCTTCTCTCGCTTTTTGGGACACTTTGTGGGACAAAGTTAATGTGGCTGCCATTACGGTAACGATTCGGTCATGATACCAAAGGGAAGTCGGACATTAGCCTTCTAGAGTGTGGAGTGGTGTTGGGGATCTCTGGGTCTCTTTTCGGAGCGGATGCTTGGAACATGTATTTTTTTGAATAGCGGAAAGGGGCTTGCCTTGGGACCGTTGGATATGTGGAAACTTTTAATGAAATATTTCACTTGCCAGAAGAGAATTTTCAGTGGCTTAACTTGAAAAGTACTCCAAAGAAATACTAGATATCTAAATCCTATTTAGACCAAGCTTGAGTTGGCTTCAAAGACAAGTTTTTCACTCAAACCATTGAGCCCTTGATGAGATCTTAAGCTTCAAGTTGAATAGTTCTATGCTTATCCCAAAAGCCTTGCAATAGCTCATTCCCTTTCAGAGCTCTCTCCCTCTCAGGCACCTGTTCATCACCATGTTAATTTTCTTAAACAAAAATCACTTTCCATAACCGAAAACACTGATTGGTCATCACTTTCTTCCATGTTCTTTCGCCCTTAACATGTAAGACAAATAGCCCCCCAACCTTTGAACAAATACGGACAGAAATAAAGGTGCAAACAGCATGGGCATGGAATCCATAACCCGAAGAGATAGGTTCTGGGTCTTGGGCTGCGGATTCCGTTCCTCAGTCCGGTCTGTGCGTTCTGGTCATTTACCTCCAACCAAAAACGGTCAAAATGTTTGGGTTTCGTTTCTGTTGGTTTGTGGCCTTTTACCGCTAATACACGCATAATAAACTATGGTCGAAGCACTGCCTCTGGGGCTTTTCTTTCCTCCAAAAAGATTTAGGCCCCTTCTTTGTGGCTGCCACTCACGTACCGCAAAATGTCGAGGGGGGGCCCAGGTTGTGGTCATTGTGTGATTGAGAAGCGGTAGCTTACCTGCAAAGAAAGAAAGAAAGAAGAAAGAAATGCAAAGAAAGCGAAATTAGTATTTGGTTGTGTCAAAATAATGGCCTAAACATTTCAACAATATGGCAAAAAGAGTAAATTCTTCTCACTTTAATTTGAATTTGAATGGTTTGCTGTGATTTGCTTTTGAAGGGGAGCCCGAGCCCCGAGCCCCGAGAGATGGTTACAATTAACATTTAAACAAGCCATTAACTTTCCAGGGGGACTGGGGCATTGGGGTTCTCTAGAGGTACTTCAAATTAAATAAAAAAAAGAGACTGCAAATAATTCCATCGGCAGCCTAATTACTGCAGTGAGGAGCAGGGAAGAGCGGAGCGGAGCGGAGAAGAGATGGAGATGTCTTTTGTCTCTAATATAATATGCAGTTCTCTGCCGCTGCTGCCCCTCTGCTCTGTCTCTGGGGCTGCTTTTTGGGGCCTTGGGGCCAAACACTTTCTTTATTGGACTTTCTTTCGCAGTTTTCTTTGTACTTTTCCTTGCCATTTTCCTATGTTTTTATCAAAGTAGCGCACATTGCACATCTCATTCACCGCCAAAGTCGCCTCCTCCCCGACCTCCTCCTGCCAGAGCGGGCCCTGCGGTTACATTTCGGCTTTTGTTTTGCATCTCTGACAATCTTTTCTTTCGCATGGCTTTTCCTTTGGAGCAGCAGCAGCGGCAGCAGTGGCAGCAGCGAGAAAAAGCGGTGAGAGATAAAGATGCCGACATTACGCGCTTTGCATTTTCCATTTTCCACTTTACATTTTACATTTTTCTCTGCCTTTCTGTGCACTGGTTTTCCCCCTGTCCATCTGTCCATCTGTCTGTCTGTCCCTCTGTTTTTCCGTCTTTCTGTCTGTATTTTTTCTGTGTTAATTATAAGCTTCCGCTTGGAAAAGGGCAGCATGTGGCTGCTGCAGTGATTCTTTGATAAACGGGAGAGCCGATGCAAAGGGCAGGCTAATGTCTATATTAGTTGGATGTTGCCGCATGTTGCACAAGCTTTGATCGGCATTTCAATGGGTTTCAAAGTAGTCTTACTCCGAAGGGGAACTATTTTGCTTAGAAACAGTTGCTTGTCCGACAGTTTCCCTTTCCCAGAAAATCGTGAATGAAAACTGCATTGAAACCCTGGATATTCCCTGTATCTGGACAGATTTGTGTATAATATGATTCGAAATACCCAAGAAGAGTAAGGTAAGTTCTACGAGTATCTATCAATGAATCTTCACTTTCCTTCGATGAATCTGCTCTTCTGCAAGAATTTCCTTGGATTCCCAAGTAACTTCTTTACTTTCCCTACACGGAGAGTTTTTTTTAAAAATTGTTCTAAAGCATTATCGGATGCCAAAGGAACTTCTTTATGGATCTGCCTCCTTTTCTTATAAATGTGTGGCTGCCACATCGGAGGGGAGTCCATCATTAATGTGTCGTCTTTGGCTGAGGCAGAAAAAAACAGCAAGTCGGCAAAATATAAAGCAAATACCAATCCCTATACCCATTCCACTTGACAAACCAACCAACCAATCATCTATCTATCTATCTATCTATTTATGTTTGTATCTTGGTATCTTTTTGCTGTGTGTGCAGCTAATTGCCAGAGGCATAACTATTGAACGAGGGGCGCAAAAAAAGGTGTCCATCAGAGATGGAAAGAGGATCATCCGCATCCGTAGCCGCATCCGCAGTCGGCACTTGCGACAATTGCCGCAGTTGCAGATACTTGCGGATTTACATTTCATGGATACAGATGCAGATAAAGATACAGTGAAAGAAGAGAAAGATGGATAGATAGATAGATTGATTGATAAGTAGATACGTTCATGTTCGGTTAACAGTAAAGGCAATCCCCTCCATTGGCTAGAATGTATCTATTAGATACATGGCTGCTCATGGCTCAGCATTTACAGCTATCAATCATAATTAAGTGAATGATAATCAAAATGGACAGCATTATGAAAGCTCAATGCGGCATCCCGCTCCGCGGACACTCCACTCTCCACTCTTCACTCTCCATTCGGATCTCCATTCGACTCTCCGTTGCGGTCATCTGTTCTGTTGGTCTCGGTCTCGGTCTGGCTGGGTCTCTTCTCTCTTCTCTGTTATTATAGATAATGATAAAGAGAGGCAGATCGAGCGGATCGGAGTGGAGCTGGAGCTGGAGCTGGAGATGGAGTCTTATTCTCATTCTGTGGTCGTCGGTTCGTTGCGGCACCGTTATGCAGGTCAGCAGCAGCCTCCACCTTCTCCTTCTCCTCCTCCTCCTCCTCCTCATCCTCCACCTCCTTTAGTCTCTCGATCTTCACACTCTTTGCTGCAGACTGAAGACTGAATCTGAATCTGAATACCGCTGCTCATCTTGTATGCAAACGCAGTGCATTCCACAGACAGAAGGGGAGACAGAGAGAGAGAGACTACCTCTGAGATACTTCCCCAAGTGTTCGTCGGTGGTTCGTGGTGTGGTGTGGAGGGGCTTGTATCTCTCATTGACATGCCAACTGGATGGCAAATTTAGCACGCTATGATCCGCAGTCGCAGCTCCAGCAGTCCGCTTGTACCCGCTTGTAGCTTTCATTTTGCTGCCCAGGTGACAGCCTCAGCCTCAGCTATGAGTAGTTGTTGCCACCACCATCAGTCCACCAGTACACTCCACTCCTCTCCACTCCACTCTCCACTCTCCTGTATCTTCTGTCCTCTGGTTTGCCTGCCAGGCACATTAATTTATTAGTTGCACTTGCTTGTTGCGCTGTAAAAGATACGCACACGGTTGGCTGCGATACTTTTTTCCTGCTTGCAGGCCCAGCTTTCCACCACAAGTCCGTTGCTTGGCTAGTTGTCGCCTATCAAATTACCCAACAACTGCTGGCTGCTCTCTGGCTGCTCTGTGGGCCAGGCTAACATCAGTCCCCAGTCCCCAGTATCCAGTACCCAGTACCCAGTCTCAGTCCCAGAGATTCTGCTGTTGTTAGAGGATGCGATGCCACTGATGCTCTGGGAGAGAGGGTTTCGCATGAAATTGAGGTTTATGCGTTGGCGTATATCGTGTATTGCTTTTATGGGGAAACTAAACTCTTCTGTTGCCGCTCAGTAATTTTCATGGGTTCACGAGGGTTGCACTTAAATTCTAAACCTTTCCATTGCATCATTAATAGCTTCTTAAGTGCTAGCTTTTATGATTTTGTGCCACTTTTTGATTACAAAATCGTGTCTTTCAGGGACTTAAATTTCTTTCATATAACCAGTAGGCTAAAATTTCAGCTTTTACCTAATATATTGGATATTTAATGGCTGGATCAATGGATATTTTAGCCTTATGGAATGTTTTCTTTAAATGATTTCGCACTAATATCGAATGAATCTGCATTCAATCTTCCGTTTGTGTATTTGAAGAATGTCTATCCTTTAATCTTCTCCAGATTCCATTCCCACTCCAAATTGCAGCATCTGCTCCCCTGCTCCCCTTCTGATTTCACGACAATTCGTTGCGCATAAACCTGTCACAATCAATTGCAGTGCCATCATCCATATGTCCAATGCCCGCCAACCATTTTGGGATGCTTTGGGATGCATCCTGGACTACTACAACGGACTACTTTGTTGCGCCTGCCCCATGCCACAACATGCCTGTCGCCTGCCTGAATGCCTCCCCATATATGCGGAGCGGGCAAGCGAGGAGTCAAACTCGATATAGCCGTCCGTTGGTCCGGTCGTCCGTCGCACTCCTATGTAAAAAATGTCTAGGGCGAGAGATTTGCTCATTAATTTTCGCGGCCTTCTGGGGTCCCAGGCAGCAAGGCAGCCAGCCAGCCAGCCAGGACTCCTCTGCTCTTTTGAGCGAGTATTTCTCTGTTTTGACGTTGATTGAAGATGCGGTCGTGTTATGGGTGCATGGGAACCAACAGCCCAGACCCAGTCACTGCCATCCTCCTCCTCCCCTCTCCCTCTCCCTCTCTCTCGAAGATGATTAATAAAAACCTGAGCAAAGTTCCCCGGAATTTTCCACTTTTCCATGTGCGATCTTTGAACTCAATTAGTGCTTGTCGGAGGGAGCAGCAGCATCTATCTTTGGGACTGAGACTTAGACTCAGACTCAGGCCTGAGACGGAGGCTGTGCCACAAATGACACATATATTGTGGCTAAAAGTTGTACTCGACTCGTATCTTGTGGCATAAATTTCCATTTCGTATGCCACGCCCCCTGTACACGCTTTTAGCCCATAAAGAAACTCTTGCTTTTTTTTTACCAGCTTTTTCAGCCGTTTCTGCCTGTTTCTGCGGCCTCTGCTGTGGCCAATGGACAGATGATGATGATGATGACGATAAACTTCGATGACTTCATGATGATAGGGATGGTTTGGGTTTGGGTTGGGGATGGGGATGGGGATAGAAAGCAAAGCGCTCTCTCTCTCTATCTATTTCTCTGGTCTCTCAGTATTTCGCTGCATTCCAATCCTTCTTTGCTGCTGCTCCGCCCTCTCTCCCTCTCCCTCCCTCTCTATCTCTATCTCTCTCTGTTTCTGTCCATAATTGAAGCATGTCCCCGTCTGTGTTTTGTACCCTTTTTGCACCATTTTGCTTTTTGCGGTTTTCCATGCCACTTAGTCCAAGCCACCTCCTACTCCTCCTCCACCTCCACCTCCTCCTTTTACACTCCATTCCATTCTTCATCCGAGACTGGCTGCAACTGCCACTGCCACTGCAACTTCAACTCAATTTTGTTTGTGGCCAAAAAGGAGTTTTGTGGCTTTTGTGTCCATGTTTTTTTCTCGTGCCCAATTTGTTATTTTAATGATTTCGATGGAATCTTCGCACATAATTGAGCTGCCGGCCATCCACCACCCATCCACCTTCCACCTTCTCCTTCTGTGTGAACTTCTGTTTCTCTTTCTGGGACAGAAGTATCTACAAGTTTTGCATGCAACCGAAAGACCCACAATCCACAATCCGCAATCCACAACCCACAAGTGTTTGCTTCTTCTATTTCTATTTCTATGGATATCTGACAAATGACCAGGCAAACCACACAGACCAGGCCAGGCCACAATTGTATCTGCGGTGTGGGGGCGAGTTGCTGCAGGGGCAAAGTATCTTTTTTGCAACTGCAACTGTAGTATGCCATTCAAATGTTTATCCATAAAGCACTTGTAATATCCGACAGCAAAGGCCTTTCAAATTCAAAATGCCTGCAGTTGATCGTCCGTCTGTCTGTCTGTCTGTCTGCCCCCAAAATGAGTCTTAACCATCGATATGCTCCGATGTCTCTGATTCGAGTCATGGCTTTTCCATTGCCAGGGAAATTGACACTTTGGTCGGTCGGCTTGCTGTCGCCATTGCCATCGTCGTCTCTTATTAAAAATTGTGTCAAGTTGTCAGCAGCAGCGGCAGCGGCAGCTGCAATCAAATGTCAGTGTGTCAGTGGAGGAGTGCAACGTGCAACAGAAGTGCTGCAGCGCACTGGATGGCCTACAAAAGATGCAAGTCCCAGTCGAAGGCTGACCCCCCAACCCCCACCTCCCAACCACCGACCACCGACCACCGATCTGGTCTGTCTGTAAGTGGAGTTGATGGCGTCAAAAGCATTTCCCATTCCCATTTCCATTTCAATCCTCTATCGCCATGATTCGAGCACAAAAGAAAAGAAAATGAAAATGAGTTTGATTGAATTTGTGGCTGGAAAAAGTCTGTCGTTGGTCTTTGCTTTGAATGGATGAAGGTTATCTGTTAGGCTCTGATTGAAAGTGATGATGTTTTTGATTGATGGCTAGATTCGATTAAAAAGCTGAAGAGAATACAATACGTACTTCGATTGACGAGAGACATATTCGGCTTTTGTAGATCTGTGTTTTGGTCTCTGTGGATCTGTGATAATTTCTGCCTACTATATTGATGTTTATTAAGGAATCTTCTGATTACTCTTTTCTAGGGTCTTATAAGTGATATTGTATTGTTATCCCTTAGATATCTGGATATATCTGCTGGTTATCCATAAGCTATAGTTTTCTGTTCTTTTGGGTATCTCTGGAAAGAGATCTGTGATATATAACTACTTCTTAATGATAAGATATGCATATGCTCTTTAACTTTTCATTGAAATTTGTTCTGATTTTCGATTCTTTTATAGGTATACATACATATATGCTAATATTCTTTCATTTAACATACTATATATGATAAATCATTACATTTCACATGCAATTGTAACATTCCATAGATACATATGTATCTTGTGTTCATTCTGCTAGATATCATGGGGTTATATCTTAGATATCTTGTGATTCTTGTTACTGGTTGTTCTGCTTACTTCTTTGATATCTCTGGAGCCTTCTGTTAATCATTTCTTAGCTGTATACTGTATCTGTATCCTGCAGATATCTTCTGGCTAACCTCAGGTTTCTTCCACTTATTCTACATATATCTACTGTTTATCCCCCTGCTTTTCAAGCAGACAAACTCTACAAACATGATTTCAATTCCTGAATTTCTGAATGGCCCACTTCCATCCATCTTAATCTTCATCGCAGAGCCATCCAAAGATCTATAAATTAATTGCACTTTCTAAAGAAAATAAAGCTGCCACGAGCAAACAAAAAAAACTAAACAAAAAGAAGAAAATAATCAAGTAATTTGGCGATGAGCCATAAATTCAACAGAAATCAAAACTCGATTTGCGGTCGAGAGGCAACTTTGACCCGAAGGTCGCTGCAATTAAAGACAGGGAAAGATGCCTATCGATCGAAGCTCTACTCAAGAGCGAGAGAGAGAGAGAGAGAGAGAGGGATAGAGAGAAGACTTTCCTACTTGAACATGCAACATGCAACCCACACACACACAGTCCACAGACAGAGAAGAGCGACTCCTCACTCCATCCGTCACTCGAGAGTCCAGAGTCCAGAGAGCTTAGACCTGAGACCAGACACAGATACTCGCTCACGACAGGTGAATGCAATCAACGATTCGAAATTCGAATATAATGCTGAAAATTGTTCGAGTGAGTATTTTGAATGGCAAATGCTTCAATGCTGGAGCCGTTTACAACTCTTTTTTCGTCTTTCGATGCAGCAGATGCTTTGCTTTATGTTTTTCCTTAGTGGATCAACAACTTTTACTCCACTTTCGGCATACGGCATTCGGCGAGTAGAGGCGTTAGAGTCATAAAATTTATATCTAATCCAAAAGAAAGTGCTCTGGGGGCGGGCCAACCACCACCAGCCATCCGCTCCATTCCATTCCATTCCGTCTGCTAAAACCAGAACCACCATTGACACCAATGTGGCCCCCACATACCCACATCCCCACATGTTGGGTTGACTGCCCCATGCCACAGATGTGTGGTGCCTGTGCCTGCCACTGGGTGGCATTTTGTAGGGCATTTAAATTGCTAATTTTTTTGTTTGAAACCAGGAACCAGGAACAACCAACAAAAGCTGCTGCAACTTCTGTTCTGTTTTGCTCTGCGCTGTTCTGCATTTATTTATGCTTTTTTTTTTTTCTCCAACAGTTTTTTCCGTTTTTCAGTTTTTGTTTTTTATTTTGCTTATAAATTGTAATTTCTTGTCCTCCCGACTTGAAATGCGCAAAAGTTATACCTTCTTCAACTATTCGTACCGGCCTGGATTTAGACCTGGGCGGGGAACAGGGACCTGGGACCTGGACCTGGACCTAGACCTGGGCGGGGTGCATAATTTCCTGACTTCCTTCTGCTTTATGGCCAGAGCTATGTTATAAAATTGTTAACAAATGGCGCGGTGGATGGGGGGTGGGCTTCAAGCCCACAGGCTAGAGACAGTTTATGTCTCATGAAAATGGAAAATCCTCCTATTCTTCGAAGGAAAAAGAGGAATCTTTCTAAAGAAGAACTTCCAGAGTGGCTTGTATTCGGTTTTCATGAACCACATACCCATCTGCCATTAATAAATCCATCTTTAATCAGATCATCCAGCACCGAAATGAGAGCAAAAAACCAGCAGCTACAAATTGAGTTTTCTGGCCTGGGTTTATTATTTTAATTTGTTTTTGGAAAAGTGCATTTTGGGTATTAAGTTTGTACGCCATAAATGCTCGAATGCCAAGCTCATTGGATGCATGTGGATATGGATATGGATCCATCAACTCTTATAAATTATTTATCAATTTGATGTTGCAGCAAGCAGGCAGCAACCAGCAGGCAATGCACCAATTGAATTAGCCATCAAAATGGCAACAACAACAAAAAAAAACAAAAAGAAAAATGTGATTTAAATGCAATTGGTTTCTGCCTGGCTCTGTGGATCTACGAGTACGTACAATTACACGACCTAGAAAGCCAAAGCAGCAGAAAGTAACCCGAGAAAGAGAGAGAAGAAAGCCAAAGCCAAAGCCAAAGCCAAAGCCATAGCCATAGATAGAGCCCCTGCCACAGAGCCACAGATCCTCAGTCGAACTTCAACTTCAACTGCAAGTCGAAGTCGAAGCCGAAAAAAAAAACACACACCGAAAGACAAAGAGCCGCAGATATAGATACAGTTTCGATGGGGAGTTTGGAGTCTTTTGCGGGGGCCCCCAAAGACACGAATGAAGAATGAAAGATGTTGCAAGTATCTCATAGGTCGTTTGGGTCTCTGTAATGCAAATAGCTGCAGTTGTTCCGCCGCAATGGAGAGGGGCTCCTCCAGTACCCAGCCGCCAGCGCCAGCGCCAGCTCCAGCTCCAACTCCAACTCCAGCTCCAGTTGTGTAGTAGAGACATTCGCAATTAGTTTGCCAAATGCTGTGAGATCTTAATTTGGTCGTGAGTCGTCTATGTAGTCGTCGTCGTTGTGGGAGATGGCTGCAAGGGGCCATGGGGCAGGCAGGGAGACAGGACAGGGACAGAGACAGAGACAGAGACCGGGTCCTACACATTTGACTCGACGAGGTGTCAGGTTTGTTTAGCTTGAACTTGATGTAGTTTGTTTTTGGCAGTCGGACTAATGATTATTTACACTCTCACTCTCTCTCTCTCTCTTTCCATCTTTTTGCTCTGGCCTAAAACGTTCAATGGAAAGTGCCCTTTGGATGGCAGATAGCAGACAGCAGAGCACTTCTCATTAGTATATCAATGTCTTGTAGCTGCACGATCTACAGACAGACAGACAAAACGATCGATCCAACGCAAGCGCATGATCTGAACTTTGAGAGGGTTTTTCTGGAGATCTTTTTTGGAATATCCGTAGGTGCATGATCTGTCTCAATTATGTGTCTTCGGGTTTATCTACAAAAGATATAGAATTCTCTTGCGTTTCTCTATAGTTACAATATTTGAGATTTAATTATTTCTAAAAGATCTGGGCATGCCGCTTCGATGATCTCTATCTTCAAGATCAATGGATTTTCTCTAAGAATGATCTTGAACTTCTTGAAATCATTTCTCTTGAGAAATCTCTATTCCATAGACAAACGATTAATCGATGAAGTGAACTTCCGTGAGAATGATCGACCCATAGGTGCTCAATGGTCTGTAGGCCCTATTATTTCCACTTCCATTAGTTTGATCTTTGCTCATGAGCTGTTCTTCTGTTGATATTTTACTGGTCTTCTGAGGATCTTTTGTTGATTTTCTGCTGTTCTTCCACAGATCTTTTTCCGATGTTCTGTTGATATTTTCCTGTTTTGAGTTTAACAGTTTGTGGCACCACAAAATCCTTGAATTTTCGAACTTTCTTCATCATGTATCCATCTTTTAATTCCTACCGATTCCTTCATCAGTTTCTGTGGCCATCTTCCTGCCTCATTTGCCGATGATGATGATCAGCAGATCTCGGCAGCAGAGATCTTGAAGTTGTCTCTCCTTCTGTAATTGAATAGCATGCGGCGAGATAAATGCCTTGGCCAAATGGCCAATTCAGGCTAAGTGTACGGGCACCAGTACGAGTACGGGACGGGTATTCTTGTTGGCCGCGTCATTGCCATAAATTGCCCATCGTTCGATAAATTATGGAATGGGCACAGTGGGCAGTCGCTGACCATCTACCAGATACCATCTAGCATCTACCGTCTAGCATCTAGCATCTAGCATCTACCAGATGCCATATATATGTACATAGGTACCTCCTCCTCTGATGCCTCATCTGATGCCAAAGAGAAGTTCTATCTATTTTTGGTTCTTGGGCTAATTGAAATGGGGCTTCCTTCCCCTCTGCTGCCGCTGTTCTGCTCTTCTGTTCCTCTGCTCCTCCGTTTCTGTTTCTATTTCTACTTTTGCTTTTGCTTTTGCTCTCTTTTTTCGAACCTCTTTTGTGTCGGGTTTTTATGGGCTTTGTTTTCGCCTTTGTTTTTGGCGGATGCCGAGCCGACCCTTTACCGGATTTCACTTTTCATTTTGGCATTTCTGGGGTTCTCTTCTCTATCAAAAAGATATATTATTTTCGCTCTTCGCAGGTAAATAAATTACAGTTATTAGTGGGTGAGTGGGTACCCCTCCCCGCCGCGCTCCGCCTCCCGAAGCGGCGTTTAATTGCTAGTAAAAGTTTTAATAAATCATCGCAGAAATGGAGAAAGACACGGACATTGGGTGAACGGGGGGCGGGCAATGGGAACCCTTTCCCAAAATACAAAAACGAAAAAAAAACCCCAGTTAGAAAGCCAGTTAGAAAGACCTCTGCCACTGAAGATTGGCGGCATCTCCGCTTTCTTCTCCTCCGTGTCTCTTGGATGGCGCTGGAAGAGGCATTGTTCGATTTTCCCTAATCATATACCCCTACTCGGATACCCCTACTCTTTGAATACCCCTCTTTATATCACTCTCTATACATGTGAATACCCTTTCTCTCTCTCTCCGTATCTCTCGGTGTGGAAGCTTTCTGCTTCATTGCTTTCATTTGCATTCGATGGCAGTTTCCGCTTTGCTACCAGTTTTCCCTGGAATCATCATCATCATCGTTCGCCTAGTGGTTTTTCTTGGCCTTTTCCCAAAATTAGCATAACTTTGGGCGGTGTCGAACGTCTCCTAACGTCCAACAACAGCTCTAACGGTCAGCTTCAATCAAGGGGCCATTGTGTCTGTGTTAACAAGCAATTGATAAAACAAAGCGGTAAATATTTAACCCATACTCGAATACCCCCTTCGCCTCCCTCTCTGTGCTTTTTCTTATGTAATGAATCATGTTTTCAGCTTCTTCTTTGAGAGACACGGGGCACACGATGATGTATGTATGTTGTATCTCTGAGGTGCGGTCGGGGGTGATATGAGGTGCAGATGAAGTGCTTGAAAGATGGAGGAGTTTTTGTATTGGAAAGTACTCGAAGTTGTCATATTTGATGGAATTACTTGAATGGTATATTCTACATGTTTAACGTTCAATGCGATAAGACATTTCTCTGCATTTTTGGTGACTTGCAAATGCAGATCTTAATTGAAAATGTAAGAACTTAATGCTAAAAGAACTTAAGGATCTTCCTATTTGGAAGGTCTGTTTTTTCATAGATGTTTTTTTGATTTTTTTTCTTTTTAAAGGTTTCATGAGTATTTCTGAAACCTCTTTCTACCACTTTTGACTGCCATTCATCAACTTTCAATTAGAGAGAGAGAGAGAGGAGAGACACAGAAGTCTCCACTTGACTCCATATGTTGCATGCTGTTGCATGGCGGTCTGCTTCATTTCCCTGCCATCTTTTGTTGCTTTTTTGATCTACAGCCCACACAGACACCACACACACACACAGAACAAGTACAGAGGAACCTCGCGATAAGTGCACTTTTCCATGTCAATCAAACGGCGGCAACAATTGCTGACCAACAAGTCACGCCTCCTTCATCCTCCTGCTTCCTCCTTCATCTGTGTATTCTATAGTATCTTCGAGTATATATAGAAAATCTGGTGGCAGCTGCCAATATCAGTCTGCATGTCTGCCTGTCTGTCTGTTGGACAACATTTCACACTCGTTTTCCACGCAGGCCTGTAGGAGGAGGGTTTTTCCCCTGTTTGTCTTTGTCTTTGATTTTGCACCGCCTCCCGCCTTTCGCTTCTTTTCTCTTTTCATTATGATTTCTTGAAAAATTACATTAACTGCAATTCACTATTTCTTTTTTTTTTTGTTTTGTGTTGTTTTCTGTTACAAGTCTATGATTATATGCTCTATGACTTGTGAAATTGTCGGGTGTCATTGCTGGAACGACGAGGCACGGGGCATGGGCACGGGACACGGGGCACGGGGCACGAGGCACCAGAGTCCAAGTTTGTGTGGCAGGAACGAAAGTTTGGTTCCGTTTGAAAGTGTTCGAATTGCGGGGGGAAATCACAATAAAGTGACTCAAGAAAGGGGTCTCTCGTAGCTAACTAACTGACTAAACGATTCTGATTAAGAATGTTTAGGTTAAGTGAAATATTCTGGCTGTAATTTGAGGCAATTTGCTGAAGAAGGTGCTCTTTAAGTTTCGAGACACAGTCCAACAACGCCAGAATCGAGGCATACTTCATAAAGAATATCTCTCGGAGCAATGGATGTCAGTTGGCAGCAAGAGAGCGTGCCCAGATATCCAGAAATCGATTTGAAGTATCCCTCTGGGTTCTCGTTCTTATTTCTGCAGAGGTTCTGTATCTGTATCTGCATCTGCATCTGCATCAGCATCTATCTCTTCTTTAGTCATATTTTATAACCTCATTAGATGGATGGCTTCCTTTTCCTACCATCGCATCCCAGAGGCACCCACCCCACTGCAGTATGAGGCTGCAGTTAAATTTGAGTTGATTTCTTCCTGCATCGTATGGAGAGACAGTGGCAGCAGGCAAAGGCAGAAGGCTATAATTAATTATTATGAGTGGCGGTCTGGCCTGGCCTGGCGTTCGGGGAGTGGCTTTGGCTCATGCCAAGAGAAGCCTCCGGGCTCCGTCCACTAATTAGATGAGTTGAGAGCGTGAAAAAGTCGTATATTCGTACTCCCCATGCTGGTTGCATCATCCAAAGAGGCCGAGAGAGAAAGACACTGGAGAGGTATTTGCAACTCATGCGATGCGATGCGAGACAGATCTTGGACGCTACGACCTGTCCATAACGGCTCTTCGACCTCTATAACGATTCTATTTCCATTTCTATCCATACAAATCGAAACATCGGCTTCGGTATTCGGTACCAAGTGTTTAGCCTGCTTTTCTAATGCTGATTCTCTTCTGCAGTTCTTGGGTGTCTTTTGTTGTTGTTGTTGTTGTTTTTTGGGCTTTGAAGAAGAAAGCGTGTAAATTAAACAGGCAGCGAAAGTTCTTTCTTTTCTCGGCTTACTTTTCTCCTAGTATCATTATTTGTATGCAAATTAGCGACGCGCAGCCCAATTCTTTTGTTTGGCAATGTAACAATTATGCTTTCATCTCATCTTTCGATTGTTGCCAAAAACCAAAGACTCTGACTCCGAGGTGGAACAGAAAACAGAAATCTATTTAACAATGTGTTAATTACACTTCGGTCTCACAGTTCTAACAAAAATCAAACCGTGGCATAGAGAGGCGGGAGGGGATGGAATGGGATGGGATGGAGATTCCCCCTGCCACGGTCCGTTCCGTAACCGTAAAACAAATCTGAGCTTAATCGTTAATTTATGATATTTCTAGCGGTAACCGACAGCCCCCCAACAATCAAGACCCAACCCGGAGAGCGGAGACGCTCCGCTGATCAACGTCATCATCATTGGGGCATTCTTTTGCTTCTACCTCGACTTCTACTTCGACTTCGACTGCTGGACGATAGACGTTAGAAGATGGGTAGATCATAAACTTTGGATTGTAGCTTCTTGTGTAGCGTTCATTGATTTGCTTTGATTTGATGGCCTTTGAAAGACCATTAACATGCCCAATGCTCGACCATTGGATTGTAATTAATGATTGGTTTTCTCGCATTCGAATTGTTTGCTTTATGTAAGACTCTCCGGAAAAGATGGACACGACAGGTGCTATGGGATATATTGATTGGTAGAAAATCCCTGTGTAATCCTTGGCTTACATTCATAAGAAGCGCATAGAAAGGCTCTTGTTGGCCCCGAGATGAGTGTAAATCACAGAGGATTCACGATTGGCACACACCTCATGGGAGAATGGGGAACATTTGAGCACGGGAACTAGGAGCAAGGAATGGCCTTAAATTTAACTTTCTCTTAGGCTTAAAGCCTAATCCGAATTCCTTCTTGAGTGCCAGAAATTCCCCAGTGACAAGCCATAATCGGGGGCTCCATTCACAGCGTTCCATTTGATGGAAACGGCATCAAACGATGCTAACCGCACAAAATGCTGTTCGATTAATCTCTGATAGAGTGCCGCTCGATTCGATTCGATACAATCCATGGATCGACCGATCGATGGATCCAACAAACAAACAATTAAAGACTTCATTAGAGTTGTCGTCTCGGCGGGGCCTTGCAACCCATTTAGGTGCGGATATGTGATTGCAATTTTAATTAGGAACAAACCAGAGAGATAGAGAAAGAGCAGAGCGGTAGAGGGAGAGGGAAAAACCACCCATTGCTGAGAGGAGAGTAAAGCATTTTCATTTAGTTTAAATTCTCTTTTCATTTCAGGTGAGTCTCGTCTCGGAAGAATCTGCTTAGAACACTGGAACGTGCAACCTGTTCGTTCCTCTGCGGCTCAGCTCTCTGTTGAGTGAGTTGCTCAACCTGCTGCTGTCGATTGGATTGGATTGGATATTGGATGGCCAATTGGTAGAGGCGATGGCTATGTGTGTCGTCGTCGATCGCGCATGTGGCCATAAATTATGTCGTTGTGCACCGGAGAGCTAGAGTCACAGTCCGAGTCCGAGTCCGAGTCCCACTCAGACGAGGAGTCGTCGCTGCTGGTTCTCTGCTCCCCCTTTCTGCACGCCCCGTAAAAGTTGTAGCTGCCACCAATCATCATAGTTAGGTGCACATCAAAATTTATAGGTCAGTAGTGGCAACAAATTGCACAGGCATTCCAATGCCCGATGCCGATGCCTGACTGCCTGACTGCCTGCCCAAATCAATGGTGATTCCCAAGCCCCATCTGAGATGCCCTCCATCTTCATCTTCGTAGCCTCTGGCTCTGGCTGCTGTCTCTCCTTCTGCTGCATCTAATAAGGCTTGACCAGTTCTCCCTTGTCCATGTCAACGATGACTGGTGGTTCCCCCGAATGCCCCCCTCCACCCAAAAAAAAAAAGAAGAAACAAAACGATGGCTAAACCAAACAACCAAACACTGACCCACTCAACAATGGTACTCCGATATTATGGTACTGAAAGTCACAGTCTCCGTCTCCGTCTCCATCTCTGTTTTAGATGCGACTCCCAGTTGCTCCCTAGAGCTGGGTGCTGGGTGCTCGGATCTGGGATCTTTCTCCCAGCCTTATGACAATCGATTTGCAATGGAAAGCCAATGCCTGGAGGCGCTCCATTTATAACAAGTGGCCGGCTTTTGGCCAACTATCCAAGTCAGTTGGCTCCACTCCGCTCTGGTTGGTCCTATGATGGTCCCTCTGTAACTCTGAACTTTTTGTTGCAGCTCTTTCCCTGCCTCCTGCCGCCTGCCTCCTGCCAGCGATGTTGCTGTTGCTGTTGTCATTGTCGTTGTCATCGCTTGCTTGCTGCCTGCCTCTCGTTGTGGCTGGCGATAGTTTGAGAGTCAAGTTGTTCCAATAATTCCGCATTTGACATTCAACCGGGGGTTTTACCCGAGGTTCTACTTGTGTTTTTTTGTGTGTTTTCGTCTGTCCGAAACGGTTGTTGTTTTTGCTGTGTGTTGCTGTAGGATGTCTCTGTCTCTTGGTCTCTTGGTCTTTTGGTCTCCTGGTCTCTTGGCCCATTGTCTTGGGAAATATTGTATGTATCTTCCAGATACATTGACAGGCCTTCGCCTTTTACCTTTACCTTTTCCTTTCCCGTTTTTCTTTTACTATTTCCCCATTTCCCATTTCCCCTTTCCCCTTTCGAACATTTGTGGTCAATCGCTAATTAAGCCAAAGAATGGTCTATCTTTTGACTGCTGATGGGAGATTGAAAGAGATCTCTACGGATCTCAATGATCTCTCTGAAGGGAATTGTAGGGATCTTATAGGATTCCTTTGGGAATTGTTTCTCTTGAAAAGATCTGTGGGATGCAATGATTTGTAAACTAATTACAGGGTGCAATCTTTAGTCTGTATCCTAGAGATGTTTATATTTCAATATCCTTCCCCTCCAACAAAACTTTCAACACGATCTTAGGGAATTCCTTAACGTTCATTGAAGTTGGGGAAATGTTATTCACACAATGATCCTTTGCTTGCAATGATCTTTAGCCTAATGTCTGAACTAGATTTTCCTTCTGTAGATCTTCTAGAGATCTTAGAGCTTATTGAAATTATGAAGGACATGAAGCCCTTTGAAAGATCCTTGGCTTGTAATGATCCCTAACTTAATTTCAGGAGTAGCTATTTATTCCCATCTGCTATCTAGATCCCACAGTAAGGTCCTATGCTACAGGTATATGTAGATCTCATAAAGCCTTAACCTCGATAAAGATTCTTACCTTATTATCCTTGTTGTTCACCGCTGATCCCAGCTTCTGTTGGTAGTACTCCTCGCGTGCATTCGTGCTGAGGCTGTCGATGAGGGCCGAAGCATTCACATGGCCATCGTAGACCAGGCTATCCTGCTGCTGGGTGCTGTATGTGGAGGCAGCTGCGGCTCCTCCTGCTGCTGCTGCAGAGGATGAGGCTGCTGCTGCTGCCGCTGCCGCTGCCAAAGGAATGTTGGCCTGTGGAGTCCGTGTGTACAGCTGTTCGATGGGCAGGCCGGGATTCGCTGAGTTTGTGGTGGCCGATGGGAGGGCAGAGGATGATGATGGGGCCAAGGATGATGCACCAATCGAAGGCGTCACCTTCGTCTGCAGGGGCTTCGTCTGCTGTTTCTGCTGGTAGGCAGCGTTGGTTGAGAGCTTCTGCTTCTGTGTGGTGCTTCCGCTTGGGGGCTTGGAGGCAGCCGCCGCACTGGCCGCAGCCGCACTGTTGCTGCTCGGACGCTGGGCGCCGCGCTTGAGGGCCGTCGTGACCTTGTGGCCGAAGGGTCGCTTGGTGGCCTGGCGGTGCTTCAGCTTGCCCATCGTCGTGAGGGTGCGCTGCTGGCTGCCCGCATTCGTGGCTGTGGTGGTGGTGCTGCTGCTGCTGCTGGGATCCGCATCTGCAGCCGTGATGGCTGCAATGTTGTTGTTGGAGCGGGCAGCCACGAACTGATCGTCCGGATCGGTGGCATCGGTGAGGGCCTCGTCGCTGGTTGTGGATGCTGCCGCCTGGTCCTCCTCCTGGGACTGGGAGTCGTCTGTCTCCTGGCTCATCTCTGGCTGGGTCGTGAGATTCGCAGAGGTCGTCTCACCCGTCTCCTCCTCTTCGTTGTGGTCACTGGTGCCTGTCCCTGCCGACTCTTGGCTGAAGTCCGTGGTGGTGGGCAGGTCCTTCATGAGGGTCGTCTGCTGCGTGACGGCTGCCTGCAACGCGGCCTGCTCGTTCATCGTGTGCTGCAGCTCTAGGAGCGTCGTCTCATCGAGGAGCAGGGTCGGGTCTGTTTCTGTCTCCGTGGAGCCAGTGGGTGGCAGGGTGCTCTGTTCCTCCGCCTGTTCTTGCTCCGTTTCCGCTTCCGTTTGTTGCTGTTGGGTCGTGGAGGTGCTGCTGCTGCTGGTGCTGGTGCTGGTGCTTCTGGTGGAGGTGGCCTCCTGCTGGCTGAACTGCTGCTCCTCGATGTCCAGCGACTCCTTGAGTCGCGCCACCCGCTCAACGATCCTGGCCAGCATATCCTTCTGCTGCTCGGGCAGGTTCTTGGTGTCCAGCTCCAGCAGACGGTCGTACTTCCGGATGTTCCGCTTCACCGTCTCAATGTCCGCCCGAGTTTTGGCTGAGGGGGGGCTGGGCTTGGTCTTGGGCTCCTCCTCCTGGAAGTAGGCGCGTGCCCTGCGATTGCTGTAGCCCACCAGCTCGATGACACCGGGATAATCGGAAGCGGAGGCGGACGTAGCCACAACGAGGACCAGAGCCACCAGAGCCAGGGAGCAGCTCCAGGCGGTGCCACTACTCAGAACCATTTTGGAAAAAAAAAAATCACTTAGCACTTGGTTTCTATATTCTATTCTCCTTTTTTTGTGTTGTGGTTTACTTTTGTTGTTTGCACTCGCGAATCACGTATTTTTCGTGTATTTCTCGTATTTCCTCCCCCTCTTTAATCTGCTGTCTCTCGTCCCTCGTCTATCTTCTGTAGCGGATTAATGTCAACTAACTGTAACTCTGACGCTTTGACAGCTCTCTCGGAAAACACGCTCTGCTCTCTCTTAAAAAAAAAGGCGAACCGCGAATCCAGTAATCAGGAGGAATGGAGTGGGGGAATCTTCTGCCACTTGATGCTGCTTTGGGGATAGTTTTCTATGCGTCTCGGTGTCGGTCTTCGGGCCACGATCCGCAGACGACTAATGTCGGATTACAAATGTTCCAGGCCGCTGGACTGCAGCGTCTTTTAAAAATTTTCAAAGCGGAAAACGCATCGCGTCAGAGTCGCGCAAAGAGAAGACTTTTCTCCCATGGCCCCCAACCCCCCTACCACCCGGTCACGGCCACAAGTTGTTCTTTCACCAAGTTCATGGCTTAGACCGGTTTGAAGCCAACATGTTGCATGCCGCCGCGATAGCAATCGCAGAGAGTCTCGCAACCACACACACAGAGAGAGAGAGAGAGAGAAAGAGAGTGGGAGAGCGCTTTCTTTCTAGTAAATGTTGCTGAGCTTCAAGCAGATGTTCCCAAGCAACAAGCACATGCTCCTAAGCTTCCATCAAATGTTGCGAAACTTGTATGTTCAAATGTTCCCAAGCTTTGATCAAATGTTGCAAAGGTTCCACTGACAAATGATCCTTGCCACCGCCTCTGGGGGGCATGGATTTAATTGCATGGCCCGGCACACGCCTTCCTCTAAGAATAACCATCCAGCATGAGCATGAGCATATAGTATCTCCCTCCGATCGCTGCCATCTACGGTATATATTCCCCATTCAATTAGTCATTCCACAAACGCACACACTCGGAGGCACCTCTGTTTTGGCCTGGTTCTTCTATGTGGCTCTCTGTTTCGGTTTCTGCTGTTCGGCTGTTCGACTGCTTTCGCTTCAATGTCAACTCAGAGGCTCGTTTAGCCTGTCATCGATTTAGTAGACGACTGGTAGAACCAGACACCATAGAACCATAGAGCCGCTCCTCAACACCTCTCCCGAACACACGGCAGCACCGGAACCTCCGTTCTGGCATGGATCCCAGATCTCAGATCTGAAAATTCTACTCTTTTTTCCCTCGTCTGTTCTGGTCTGGTCTGGTCTGGACTTGTCTGCTGTGTGATGTACAATTTAGTTAAATGCTTTCGTATTAAACATAATTTGTCGCGGCCTTCTTAATTGTAGATTGGGAAATAGCTATGTTGTCTTCTCTTTTCGTTCTCTCTTTCTTTCTCTACCTTTCTCCAGTGCCACTGCCATTGCCATCTCCATATCCAAATCCATGTGATCTATAGTCCAGAACGTGCCCTGATCCAATAATGAACTCCAGATTCATTTCCATTTCAGGGTGTTCTCATATTTGTACTCTAATTCATCAACTGGGGTATGCTGGCACTTTAATGTGGTTTGTGGTGTGTTGATAGGGAAAAGAATTGAAACTGGATGAATTTCCACCTCTCAAATATGCTTAAACTATCATTAATATTCCACATATATGATAACCCTACACTTAATTGTTCTAATAAATTAATTCACAGCCCACTTTCCCAATCTTCCAATCCAACTTCCATCCATTCCTCGTTATCATTCTGTAGAGTATTTATGCATTCATTCATCATACTATTACTAGAGAGTCTGGAGTCTAGTCTAGTGCTCGTCCGTCTATTGCCTGGGAACTGCAATAAAACAATCACAAATAAGTTATAAGAAAACGAACCTCAACCAGGGACCAGAGACCAGAGACCCAACCAAAGTGGAGCTCAGGCCGGAGCTCCGTTCCGTTTGGAGCTCTGGAACTGTGCAGTAGCAGGGCTGCAGCTTCCCCATTTTTCACGTAGCCGCGCAATGAAAGAAAACCGAGCGTTAATTAAAAAAATAGCCATAGATCAATGCACCTGATAGATGCGGGAAATGTTTGTTCTGCTGCTGCTGCTTCTGTGTATGTTGCAGTGGCAGTGGCAGTGGCAGTGTTGCTCTTGCCGTTGGCTGCTGTTCCCCCGTCCAAGGTTGGGAGGCTTGCCTCTGCGGAAATTTGCCAGCGGCAAATGTGGTATAATTTGTGAGAAAAAGGCTTGGTTCCTTAGCCCTATTTAGAGCCCCATGCCCCATGCCTCATACACACCTGGTACGAGTAATAGACGTAAAGAAAGAGAGCCTCAAGCGATCCTCAGAAGAAATATCGTTTATTACGAATCCGAAGGGAGAGAGAGAGAGGAAGGTTGACAAGGCTCCAGGCGCTTCCTTCATTAGCATCGACGGGGGAAAAACCCGTCTCTGGGGCTCTGTCTCTGTCTCTGACTCTGTGTCTGTCTCTGACTCCGAAGCATTTAGTTTGGGGGCTCTCTGACACACATAAGGCGTTTACAATCATTATGGGATAAATGCCGCAGCAGTTGTAGTAACTCCTCCTGCCGCATGTTGCAGTGCCACTGCTGCCACAGTAACAGCAACAGCCAGAGCCACATCCACAGCAGTGAGTGGGTGAGCGCTGCAGTTGCGTGGTTGCAATGCAACTTTCTTCTCGTCTCTTATCTTTTATGCATATGCAGCAGCAGCAGCAGCAGCAGCAGCAACGCAATGGCGGCGTCTGCATTCTTTGCTAGCCATAAAATATGCGACCAACCGACGATCATCCAAGTGCAACTGCAACAAGAGGCTGCTACAGCAGCAACAGCCGCCACTCTTGAACTTTACTGAGCGATGAAAATGCTCTGGCTTTGGCTCTTGCCCTTTCTCCCGGCTGCTTTTCCCCCATCGTCCCCATCTTCTGCTGTTTAGCATGAGCCTGGGCTCTCTGAAAGACAGGGCTTAAATGGGAAGGGGGAGGAGGTGAGGTGAGGTGAGACCATGACTTCGAGAGGGAGTTGGGCCTAAATGAGGGAGTGAGACGCAGACGCTGCCGCACGATGTTGCTGCTGCTGCTGCTGCTCAAGTGCCAATAGCAATCTTCTTTGTAGAAATACCCTTTCAGAGGCTAACAGGACTTCAAAGCAATATTTGCCAGGCAGAAAAGGAAGCAACTGCCAAGGGGACCTGCGATTTTCCAGGGTGCCATCAGAGTCGGACTCAAAGAAAGCCTCGCTTTCCTCTTTTTGTGGCTGCTTTTCTTTCTGCTGCTGCTGCTGCTGCCGCTGTTGTTTATTTCCCCCCGGTTTGATCTTTTGGTCTTTGGCGGTAATTTTTCCTGTGCAACTTTTTCCTTTTGGCCAAGAAGAGACTTTATTGGCTTTCGGTTCGGCGGTTCGGTGTTCGGATCGGCCTTTGCCTTTCGTTTGCTTCTTGCCCAATGTTTTATCTGCAGAAGTTTTGTCTTCATTTTTATTTTAATAGTGATCTTGATACTGCTCCACCGCCTCGCCTCCATTGCAGAGTCCTCCGCTCTCCACTCTGGAGAGGGTCTCGCGGTATCGCCGTCTTTATCACATAATGATTTCAAATGGTGCGAAATTAATTTGAATTATTACTGTTATTAGCTGTTATTTCCAGTGTAATGGCCATGGCCATGATCGCTGGCCCAACAAACTACAGTTATGGGAAGGTGCAAGAGATGGATCTGTAGATGAAAGTTGCCTCCGAGTGGCTGCTGGTGGTGGTGCTGCTGCCTCTCCTTCATGGCTAATGCACTCCCCAGAGAAATGCCAACAAATTCAGTGATAAGCAATGCAAATGGGATGCTGCAACATGACTCGGTCGGGCCTTCAATTACCAATTGTTTTAGACCGTTTAAATGACAGCCACAGCAGACAGCACACAGCACACAGCACAAGAGCATAGAGGCATTTTTGCCTCTCTCTGTGGCTCTCTGTGGCCACATTTAAATTTATTAAAACTGCACCAAGTTCTAACGGACAACGGACAAACGCTTGGAATGTGCAACATGTTGTTGCTGCCACAGCCACAGCCACTGCCATTGCCCATTGCCTCTCTTGTATGTGGAAGCTGTTGGTTGTTCCATGACCAAAGTGATCTTACATCTTGTGGCATCTGGGAAGCAGGAGCATTTCCACTGGCGCTTGGCTCTTGGCTCTTGGCACTTTGCTCTGGCTTGGCCATTTGCAATTTCCATCATTTTGCATGCAATTTAATGCCATTTGTCATTTGCTTAATTGTGTCCAGGCTCTCTGTGTGTTTCTCTGCATTTCCTGCCTGACTCCATCGATCCATCCATCCATCCATCCGACCATCTATGGATACATCCATCCATCCGTCCATGCTGCTACGCTGCCATTCGCTGGCTGTCCGTTCTCCCAGTTCCCAGTTCCTGCCGTCTGCTGCCATACCGTTTCTAATTGTGGCCAGGCACGCAGTGATTACACTGACAGAAACGACATGTTTCGGAGAAATCTCGAAGAATTATGGCGAACGATGATGTGCGAAAAGGACAACAAAATATGCATCTATTTTTAAAGATAGTTCAATCGTGTATCCATTATTAGAACAGTCTTTAAAGAAGCCTACTCGAAAATATATCCATAAATCGATATCAATCTGAATTCTCCCATAGAAATCTTTAGATTTTAAATGAATTCTTCAAGTTTCTATTCGGGGATGCCTTGGGGTTCCTTTTTTCAAGATCCTACTTTCAGGCTACCCAAATTCTTCGAATTTCTTGCAGTGTTTTTCGTTGGATTGCTGCAATCAATGGCTCAGTCTCTGGCTCCGACTTGGGGCCCATTTAGTTTCAATTAATCAAGTTGTCGCTGCACGCGTCTATTAGCTGTTTATGACACAACTGTGGTCAAGTCCATGGCTTTTGAGCAGCAGTGCCACCAGTGCCAGTAGGGGCAGCGGCAGTGGCAGTGGCAGTTGCAGTTGCAGTTTCAGAGAGTCCAAACCAGAGCCAGAGGCGCCTTGGGGTGTTCGCTTGGCGCTCATTAGCGGCGCCCCCATAGATGCAACAGCTCCTGCACCAACTCCCCATCCTCCCAGTGCTGTTTCTCCTCCTGCATAATCTCCACCTCCTCCTCCCCGTAGTGCCATTCTGGTGCTCCTCCTCCTGCCTCCTTCTCGTGCGCGTTCATATGTTATTAAATATACTTGTGGCAGATTGCCGCTACTGCCTGGCGGTGCTCTTGACTGTTGTGCACTTTTGCACTTCCATTTCTTCGACTTGGACTTAAGTATTTGATACCCTGCGTTCTGCAGAGGGTGTTTCAGTTAACCAGAAGGGATCTGAAACTCTATTCTTTCTAAGAGTACTTTCTGTTTGAAACTTAACAAAGAACCTTCTTCTATGATATGTACACCTCCAGCAGTATAGATGGAGAAATCTCTTAGATTGTTTGACCATATCCTGTAGCTTCTATAAGGGAAATCCAACGCAAAAGGGTATTTAAACCTTTGGCTTTTCCTTGGCAAACTCTTTCCCGGCTCTGGTGGTTTCTTTTTTGGTTAGTCGCTAGGTTTCGTAATGGGCTTTAAGTTCTTTAATGTTCCACTTTGGGTTTATGTTGGCACCAGGTACCGTTGCATATCGTAATAGTCGTGTGTGCGTGTCTGTGTATGTGTGTGCCGAAGGTTTTTCTCCTCTTTTTTTTTATTTTGGTTAAGGATTGCGCCATTTTTTGCACCCAGCTGTCACACGGAGGTTCGTTGACTCCCGTAGTCGTAGTCGTAGTGGCAGTGGCAGTGGCAGTGGCAGCATGGAATCCCAGTTGGTGTTGAAACAATCATGTCCGACAGACCAACCAGTCGGCTGGCCATTGCATTGCATAATCTCTTTCTTGGCCATAAGAGAGCAGTCGTCAGTCGACGGTAGACGGCAGCCGGCAGCCGGCGGACGGGAGGAGGTAGAACCGCAGACGGATGGGTTGGGAATGGTAATTACCATTGTCTGCTAAATTGATTTTGAAATGCTCAAGTCGGCAATTTTCGGTGGCTCTTCTCAGGATGTGAAGATGTTAGATCTTGGCCAAAGGTAGGGCCTTTGCTGGGGTACATTTTGTGGGTCAAAAGTGGGCTAAAATACCAGATGGAAGGCAGTTCTTTCTCTGGCTCAAATGATCTTTAAACTGTTTGGCTTAAGAGATGCCAAGTACTTAAGCTATTCGAATGGAATGGAATATGATCTTTGTGGGAAGTCTGAGTGAGAGATCAGTGGTCTTCTATTTTATCAATCATTCAGGGTTTGCAGGAAGTTCTATTCGAGGATATAAACTGATCAAATTTATGATCTACTTTACTTGAAAGAGTTTTCCATGCACCGATCCATGATCCTATCATTTCCCATGCATACAAATATCATAGATCGTTCCGTGAGAGAAGCTCTTTAAAGGTAATCTGTAGATCTCTTGAAGAATCCTCACAAATAGGTATCATTAATGGATATCCCTGAGAGGATCTCTCTGTATCTCCTCTCTGAGAGAAATCTGTTCTTAATCTTCAGTGAATTCGTTAAGTCCACAAATGAAAGCTATTACAAGAAAATCTTATGCGCGGCTCCTCTGGTTCTCGGTTCTTTGTTCTCTCTGGCAACCTGTTCGGCCTCCTCATATTTATTTCACTTATTTCCCGATTATGAATACCGCGGATACTGCAATTTTCCTGCCCATGTGAAAGCGGGCACTGGCCAAACAAGAATCTATCTCTGGATACTCCCCTACTCCCATATGCATGCACATTAGATAAGCCAGAAGATGGGGATACAGAGATGCAGTGGGGCAGAGGGGCGGAGGGGCGGAGGGGCGGAGATGCAGTGGGGCAGTGGCAAGAACCAGTCTGATGTTATATCGGAAGAGGGATGCACACACGGACGCTCTCTGGAGCGGACACCCCCCACGAACTAATTGCCGCTCATTTCCATTTATCGCGATACGCGTCCCATCCCGTCCTCTCGCGTTCCGTCCCCTTCGAATGAGTTACGAGGCAACACTGGCGGTGGAAACAAATTAAAATCGTGGCAAATGCTGCGCATTGGGGCAGCCTCTCTCTCGCCACTCGTCTCTCCCCTCACCTTTTTTCGCATTAACCCAAGCAATAATCTCCGCAGTACGGGGACAGGAACTACTGTGACTGTGACTATGACTGGGACTGGGACTGGGGGAATCGCGTGTCTCTGCAAGGTCTTTCTTCCACTCTCTGCCTGCCACTTGTTGCAACGCGTTGCGCCAAATGCAATTAAATCTGTGTCGCCTCCTGACTGCTGCTGCTGCTGCCGCTGCTGATGCTGCTGCTGGCGCTGGCGCTGCTGCGTGTGTCGTTGCACTTGTGGCAATTGCAACTGTGCCGCATAATTGTGCCAAATGAATTTGTAATTATGTATTTGGCTTGTCTCTCGGTCGACTCTGGGGTCTCTGGCTGAAAGCCTCATGCCTCATGCAACGTTAGCCGGTTTTAGTGCCTCCTCCTTCTATCCGCCTCCCCGCGCCCCCTCCCTTCAACCGGTCATGTCGTTTTTTTGGTCATGTGAGTGACATCACAGTAGCAGTAACACAACACAACACAACACAGCACAAAGTCATTGTCAACATTGTCAGGCTATGGCTATGAAGCTATGGCACAGACAGACCCCCGAGCCCATCGTAGAGACCCCCTTCGAACAGGCCTCGCCAGAACAGAGCAGGGCAGAGCAGGGCAATCCGGACTACAGGCCATGACACCACACAAAAAAGAAGGCTGACAAAATTTAATTAAAGCGCATGACGAAAAATTCTTGGAGAAATTGTTTAGACCCAGAAGAGAAGGGAGCAGATCTGATGAATGTTGGGGACACCAGTGGGAATACACTTACCACGAGCCGAATAGAGGCCTAAAATATGGTACGATTCTGCGTTGGCATAAGGAATCTTTTACTTATAAATGAACTGCTAAAGGCTCCCATTTAGTTAAGTGAAAGAGTGCCGGAGAAAAGATAATGTCTTTATCAGACAAATCCAAAGAAGTTTCTACGAAATGTTTCCTAGAAAAATCTATGATGCTTAAGGGAGGAATCTCCGTATGAATATTTGATCCAAAATTTTTAGAAGTTTCAAATAAAGGTTTGAGAAATCTTTCCAAGAAGAATCTATGTAGAAATCTTTAAACACTTTAAGGAAATTCTTGTACAAATTTTAGAAAAATTCTTCAGAAAATTATGAAAAAAGACAGACAGATCTATATGATTTTTATCCTTGCAGGATATGCAATGAAAGTTTGGTTAATGTTTTGCTAGCGGGCAGTTCTTAATCTCCCATAGGGTATATTCCATCCAATACGAATCTATTCTCCTGCTTTGATCCTCATTAAGGGTATCAAGAGACAATGCATGAGATGATGCCGCCGACACTTTCAAAGTTACGCAGTCTCTGACTTTGCTCTTCTGCTTTGCTCGGTTCCCCTTCTGCTCCGTGTATCTTTACTTCATCTTTTTTCTTGCTTTTGCTGTTGCTGCTTGGACAAGCCGTTCAAAAGTGTCAAAGTCGGTGGAAGATACAGATACGAGAGGCAGTACTGCAGGGCAGGGGCAGGGGCAGGGGCAGGGGCAGAGAGCAGTGAAGAGTGTGAAGGCACCACACCACCAACTTGTGGCACCATACTGCTGGGGTTCTATTTGGCAAAGTTTGCTTGAACTTCACACGAAGCCAATTAAATGGCAACACGTTACAGAACATGGCCCAGGGATCATCCTCCAATCGCCCATTCCTCATCCCCCATACCCCATCCATATCCCCCATCATTATCATCATCTTGTTGTCATCATCGCTGGCCGACCGGCCGGCCAAAAGTATTCCCAAGTGGCGATGGGATGAGGAGATGTCTTCTGTTGGCTGTTGGCTTTTGTGTGCGAGTGCTGGAAAATGGGTCAATGATGGCTTAAATTGTGGACTGAACTGCGGATGAGGTTGAAAGTCGGAAGGGGGGTGAGGCGAGATGTGGCGTGGTGTGGTGTGGGCCTGACATTTGATCGCATCTCTCTCTGGATTGACTTCGATGACTCGATTGACTGATGAATCTCTTGCGGTTTGATTTATGATGATCCGTTGCCAAGAGTTTTCATTCAGCTTTTGCATTCGCCTTGCGTTTTCTTTCCTTGCACTCTCTCTGCGGTCGGTCGGTCGATCGGTCGGTCTTTGTCTGCGGATGATACTCTCGTACTCGTACTGTTATTGAGATGTACGCCGCCGCTTCTCCTCGGAGATGATACCCCCTCATCCACCATCCTGGCTACAATTTGTCTAATGTGCCAATTTGGTCGCCCGCGTCTCTGTCTCTGGGTCTATCTCTGGGTTTGTCTCTGGGTCTGGGATTCCAATCAGCTGCTAGAGATCGTTAGCTGAAAGATCACTGAGGGAAGAGGTTGGATTTCCATCTCATCTGTACCTTGGATCGGGCGAGTGGTTATGGCAGAAGAGGCTGCCTTTAAATGTGAAAGGAGTTGTAAAAAAAGGGACTTTTATAGGGAATCTATGCAATCTAGGGAAGTGAACCTCTTGAAACTATATCCAGACATCTTTATTGAATCTAAATATTCAGTCAGGCTCCGGCTCTCACTTTCCGATATACTTCTGAAAACGTTTTCGGAACCCAAAAAAAAAAACAGCATTTTATCCAACAAAATGAATCCTAATTGCAAAAGGATAAAATAGATAACTTATTGATTCATTAACATATAATTGACGCCATTAACTGGACAATTAAGCTTTGTGGATTTTATTATAAATAATTATTTTTTGACCCAACCTCAAACCTTGCTTTGAAATATGTAATAGGAGGATTTTACCATTAACAGAGGATTTTGGGCACTTAATTGTGCGCCTAACAGCACTTAATTGTGCGTTTCACAGGAAATGTGGAACTGAAAAATATCGATGACGAAAATTGGCGAAAACCGGAGCTGAAATTCAGAGAGTGTCTGGTTATAGGAAATTCTGAAAATTCTAATCGACTGTTTTATACCATTTTCGGTTTTATTTGAGTAGGGTACTCCCAGGTCGATCATTCATTCTTTCTCTTTCTCATTCATGGAAAGATCTCTCTCTCTCTCTGTCGCTCCCTCTTTAATCGTATCAATGACAAGGAAAACCGAAAGAAATGAAACCCTGAAGACGAAGAAGACCTCTGGGCGCTTACGAGGGAGGCCCTATAATTTCCAGACTACGAGGAGTACGATTGGGAGTGGGAGTAGGAGTATGAGTACGGGGGTATGAGTACGCTTCTCGCTTCTCTCTCACTTGTCCCATTTATTTATTTTGTATTTTTCTGCCGTTTAAATTTAATTCACGATTTGCTGCCATCGAACGGCGACGCGACAAAGGAACAAAGGCAGCAGCAGCATCGCAGGGAGCATCGCGGGGGGACATTCCCTCGACGATTGCAATTTTCCCTCTCTCTCTCTCACTGTCTCTCTTTCTATCTCGTTGGTGGTAGCATCTATTCAGAGGGTATGATGGTTTCGATGAGATGTTTGTTGTAGAAAAAAGTGAGCCTCCTGACCCAACATGGATCTCCTATATGCGGTACTTCTCGTGGAGGAGATCACCCTTTTTAAGATCATGTTCATGAAGTTTATTTTACATTTTCTAGAAGTATATATATACTCTCCCCAATTTTTTCACAGATTAACTTTAAGAAACGACGCACCCTCTAAAGAAATATAGAAAAACATACGTTGTATCTTAAGGAGAGACTTTCCTTCACTTCATTTTCGCAGAGAAAGATCTTTAAGCAAAAGCTTCCAAGTGGCTTTCGCCGTACGATCTCTGGAAGATCTGATGAAGATCCTACTCTTTTCCACCGTTTTGAGACTCCCTTTTCATGCGACTAGAGGGTATGAATAGGTTCTACCCCTGAAAGGCCGCTTCCTTTCTGGTTTTCTTTTCCTTCTAACAAGCAGCTGAAACTTTTCTTTAGCTTACTTTCCGATTCGACTGTAGACTGCTGCTGGCTGTTGGCTCTGCCTCGAATGCTGATGCCTCTTTCAGTCGGAAAAATCTTTTCGTTCGCGTACTTAACCGCAATAATTTTTGCTCATTTGAGTGTCGTGGAAATGAGTTAACGCTGGAGTTGGAGTTGGAGTTGGAGCTGGAGCTGGAGCTCGAGTCGAGACTCTGGTGCCTGCCACTTGGCATCTACTGGTGGCATCCACTAGTAATGTGAGCATTACTTATTTCCATTTTTTGTGTTTGCCGCCACTCTGCTTAATTCATTAATTTCCCACAGCAGCAGCCAGCCAGCTAGCCTTTGAGACGGCAGCATCTGAGGCAGCTCCCATCCCCATCCCCATCCCACATCCCAAATCCCCATCTCCGACTCCGACTCCATCTCCTACTCCCAAAGTCAATTACAAACGTGAAACCGTTGAAAGTTATCACCTTCCTCCCTGGCGATCCACTGGCGAGGGAGTTGCTTCTGCTTCTGCTGTTGCTGCTGCTGCTGTGGGATCCGACCCGAAACCGCAATAAACTTGCAACAAATTGTTGTCGCTGCTCTCTCTAATCATTCAGTCAGTGGCGTAATGAAGTTGTTCGCTCTCTCATCGGAGGCACAGGCACAGGCAGAGGCAGAGGCAGAGGCAGAGATTAGCTGCTCCGTTTAGACTCTTCTCCGTTTAGGCTTTTCCACGGTTTTACTACCCATAAACTCTACCATTATATGCCACTATTATACGATTATGTACCCCGTACTTGTGTAATATTTTTACTGCATCTCTTCCTTCTGCCTGTAAATCAGAGCCCCTATTCTGGGTATTTCCCTCTCTCTCTCTCTCTCTCTCTCTCTCTCTGGTATTTTAGTAGCCATTTGGCGCCTTCAGTTCATTCGAGCCCCTCAGGGTTAGATGAACTCTCAATATCTGCTCGTAGCATTAGCTTGGATTGTGGTACTTGGAGGTACGAAAGCCTTTACGAGCCTACGAGCTCTGGTATCATGGCCACGGCTAGGATTTAGTACAGCAAATCTACTCAAAGAATGCTCTGAGAGATGCTTCCAAATCTTTGGATTCTTTTAAAATTCACCAACAAGGCTCTAAGAGACCTTGATGGGAAATTTATCGAGTAAACGTCTAGATTGCAAGTCTAAGAGGTCTCATCATTCTAGTCAATAAATATTCCATCTTTATGTTATACAATCCCCTTTAATACCAGTGAGGACCTGCTAGTTACTCTTCTACAGCCTTCTACCAAAACGTTGTCCAATAAAAGAACATTCAGAACACATCCCAGCGAAACACTTTTATGGGTCACCACTTGCTCCGGACTCTACTCTAGAGCGAAACTAAAGTAATCCGCAGCTAAAATTCTGGACCAGAAAATATACCTCGAAAAAGGTGTCGAACGCTTTGACCCACTGATGGGGAGAGCAGGGCCTTTGGGGCCGACAGAGTCTGGACAACAACTGTTGGCCTTTTGTCTGGGGCTTCGTTTCGACACTTTTGTCGTGTGCATTTGCATTTCTTTATCCAAAAGGGAGAGAGAGATAGCGAACCTATGACTGGAAGATACACACATTGTATCCGTATCTATTGCTATTCTTTGGCTCTGATGCCTGAACTGGTTTATATGGAAATTAATTAATACAATTCCCAGTCCCATCCCCGGTTCCCAATGTCATATTTCAGCGTTTTGTGCGTTGCATTCTTCTTCCCAAACAATAACCGAATATATGGCTTTATAAAGAAAGTTCTACCAAACTAACTATCTTTGTATCTTTGCATCTTCGCATCTACTGGCTGCTGGTGCTGCTGCTGCTGTGTTATCCATGTATTTCGTGTATTTCCATGCTCAATGAAAGTGTTTTTCCTGACCTCATTTTTGGCTAGTGGAAAAAATAAAGAAGATGGAAATTGGCTTGTAAGAAATGTTTCGCATGTTTATCATATTTCATGATTTTACTTTTTCTTTATTTTCTATTTTCCCGAGTTGGGTAGAGGAGGAGGGGGTGGGCACATTTTCCGTGGTTTTCCATAGCTCTCGTTGATGGCATCCCACGCTCTTAATTACCTTGCCCCGTTCCCCATGCCCCATGTCCCATGCCCCATGCCCCTTCCACTGCCTCTTTTGCGTAGTTCAAGCCTCAACTTTTGTCTCTTTTTCTTTGTTTCTGTCGTCTTTTGTGGCTCTTTGGGACCTTCGTTCCTTTTGGGTTTGCGGTTTTCAATTTTTCATTTTTCAAGGAAGCCCTCGAAATGTTTTGATTTAATTTTCCACAAAAAACATTTCTGCAGAAGCTTATTCGAATGCCTAAGCCAGAGGGAGATGACCATAGCACTTGTCTTCTCCCTCACTCCGGGCATAAGTTGGTCATCAACTGGTGAATGGCTTTCTTCTTAGAATTATCATAATCCCCCGATTGTTTTCTCACATTTATCAGCGGATTATCGCCAGAGATTAATGGGCAATAGGAGAAATTATAATAACAAAACATCAGATCAAAAGGTAGTCATCATATCATGATGATTTTCCTATCAACGATGGGAACTTTAAAATCTTTTCTTTGATAGGCAGATTATTTGCTACAGTCCATTGGGATTATATTATCTTTATAGCATTTGCGAAGATCTTTTTCTACATCCAATAAAAACTAAGGATGCACGAAGGGTATAAAACGTTTCTTGAGATCTTGGAAATAAGAAATCTATAAGCTCCAAAGAGCTATTACAAATTAAATACAATATATGCAGATATTTCTAGTATATCCCCTTATCTGCTTCTGATCTGCTAATATATCTACTGATTTGCCTTCCTACTATATCTACCCCGATCTAGGCTCCAGTTCAACCTACCTATTCATTCTCCATTTAAAAGTTAATTCCATTCAAAATTCCGATCCTATCAGCGACAACTGCAACATGTGGCAACTGTCAGGGGCGACAATCTCAAACCTACCATCTGGCAATCTCACACAATCCCCACTCCCATCCTACACCCACTCCCACTCCCACCAGATCCAGACCACACACACACACAGTCGCCAAAGGGGGAGACAAAGGATTTTGATGACATGCCCCATTCTGATTTTTAATGATTTTTATGAGTTCATTAAAAATGTATTTAAAAAATTGTTATATTTATGAGGCTTACAAGTGCAACGCGGGGGCGGGGGTACGGGTCGGAGGGAACCACTGCAATTGTTATTGTGCATTTGCATTAAATTATTGAAACATTTTTCGCGCTCTCGCCGCCGCCGGTGGCTGCCTGCTGCATGCTGCCAGCATTGTTTCTTCTTCTTGGTTTTTGGTGGGGGGAATGAGGCTTCGAGGCAGCGGAGCGGGCGGCTTCATCAACTGCCATTGAAAGGCGGCCTCGAATCTGCAGAGTCGCCTCCAGTCCACTCCACTCCACTCCACTCCGCTCCACTCCTGCCACCGTGCCACCCTGCCTACCTTCTCTCAAAGCTTTTCCTTTTGGGCCGCCCTTCCTCTTCAGGTTTTTCCTCACATGTCTGTCACATGACTGACAGGCATCGTGGTACGGCAACGAGTGGCAGAGTAGCAACACCCGCAACAACTTGGAAGCGTTGGCAACTCTGGCAGCCGTTAAAACTGCTGATGATGTCTGCGGCTTTGTTGTCGTCGGATCACATGGCAGAGCGGAGCGGAGAGGGGAGGAGAGGCGGGGCGGTGATGCTGCTGCTGCCAACGCGCGTATTCATCATCATTTCTGTCAGCAGCTCCATGGATCCATGGAGTTCTCTTCCCCTCCTCGTCGTTGTCCCCACATGATGCGCCTGATGCGCTTGAATTTTCTCTGCGCTGCACCTAAATTATATTTTTTCTGCCTTCTGCCGCCGCCACATCTTCTTTTGCGGCTGTCAATGATTTTTTTTTCCATTAATTTGAGTTTTTCCTCAAGTGATGGCTTTTTCTACATGCTTTTGAAATGGAAAGTTGATTCAAAAGAATCCCAAACTGACATAAATTAAATAAGACTCTCAAAATATTAATAAACATTGAGTTCTTTTCCGAAATTGATGCATTCAATGGACAAATCCAAGCGGAATGTTTGGCATATTTCGAAAAATGCAATACCAGGTTACCTCAAAAAGAAGCTAACGGGATAGACCATTGCCCTAAGTAAAGGCGTCCTATATATGCATAAAATATGTGTGGGTTTTCCGATATTTTTGTATATTTTATTCGATGTCGGAATCCGTTTACGAAGCCAAGACCGATCCAGCCGATCTGATGGTACCTAACTATCGATAAGCAGGGTCAAGGGCTCTATGGGATCTAAGGGCTCAATGGGTTCTATGGGCTCTATAGGCTCTATGGGCTCTATGGGCTCTATAGGCACTATTGGCGCCACACTCGGTTTCAAATACGATTTTTTGTTACATTTGTTTCCTTTTAGATATTCTGTCGTTAATTGTTTGTTTTCTGTGGTGGGACTACTTAGGACATTCCTAAGATAGATTCTATATATTTTCCAACTGGATTTTCCTTAAGCCAATTTGAGCTACCAATATTTTCCCATCAAACGTTGCCTTGTGTGTTTATTTTTGTTCGAAAAGGAAAGTCCAATTACCATCCCATCCTTTTTCCTCTTTTTATTTGTTTTTCTTTTTCCTTTCAGGTCTTGTCTCTTTTTTGTTGTGGCTTCTTGAAAAGGAAAGTCAAGCTCCGCTCCAACGTATCCAACGTACGAATATCTCTTCAGCTGTTCCTCTGTTAATCTTAATTTTTGCACACTCTCATTCGCACTGGCGATCTTTTTGTTTATTTAATTAGAGGAGGATTTGAAGAGGATTTGATGGTCGAAGAAGAGAGTGGAGTGGAGTTGAGTGGAGTGGAGTTTAGGGGTTCGTGTCATTAATTACTCAGCGGGCCACTCGGACACGATCTTCGGGTGGTAAGTGGCGGACGACGGACGACCGAGTGGATCGAGTGGGGATCCAAGTGCTCCCAGAGCAGAGCCGCTGCCCGGCAGCTCAGCGGGTGATTCTGGGCGCTCGTGTGGATTCCGCGGGACTTTGGACTTTCTTTCTTTGGACGAAATTGCAAATCGCGAGAGGGGCTGCAAAGGGGGAATGGCAATGGGAATCAAGGCAAATATCGTACTTCAGGGGTCTCTCCGCATCGCATCGCGTCGCGTCGCATCTCATTTGAATGTTTGGATCGCTTTTTTGCGGCTTTCCCATGGATCGTTTGTCTTTTTTTGGGCAATCGTTTTTTATTTGTATTTTTATTTGTGTGTGTGTGTGTGTGTGGGATAGGGGGGGCGGTGGCAGCAACAGTGGAGAAAAACAATCAACGCGCCTTGAAAACGAAATTCGCATGACCAAAAGAAATGGCTTGAAAAAAATAAAAATAAAAAAATAAAAGGTACGACGAGCAAATGGGAATTGCAATTGGGAGGGTGTGTGTGATGGCACTGGTGATGCGACTAAGCGATTACCCCTCGATGGTAGATGAAAGACGGAAGGATTGCAGGAAAAGTGTTCCAAAAGGAAAATTTGGAGTCAATCGTGGGTAGTCTAAGCAGGGTTTTCCCTATATAGGTATATGAATATGTACCCCTTAAGATTGTTCCTTCGATCGTTGAGAAAGTTTCCTTTGGATCCATCTAGGTGGCATTGATGGGTCCTTATAGTGTCTCAAAGGATTAGTTTCAACTCTCAATGAAATAAAAATAGTTCCTAAGGAGTTGTCGAATATGTTGGAAGACCAGGCATATCTCTAAAATGGGGAATAGGAAATGGCTAGAAGGTATCTTTAGACTTCGATCTGAAGATCTGCAAATGCTTTCATCGATTTCCTTTTGTACTGGCACTACTAATGATCCTCCTTTTAATTCTCGATAGGCTCCATTTGCACCCACATTCCATCTCTAGTACTACCTCTTCTATGGCTCTTCCAGGGTACCAGCGCAGGGGGCATAGTTTATTTGCCTTTTGTTGAGCTCGAGCTCGAGCTTAGTTTTGTGTTTTGTTGGCCAAGTAAATACTTAAATATAGCACACACTTAAATCGCATCGGTCTTTGCCGTTCGTTCGTTGGATTTTGTGTGTTTTTGTAGCGAAAGTGAAATTTAGACCGACCCACCGACCGACCAACCGACCGAACGCTTACGGAAGTTCCAAATTTGAAGAGATTTCTTCTACATTTTAGTTGCTGTTTTTGCTGTTTGCTCGTAAGAGTTTCTGCTGTGATTAGTTTTAGTTTTTTTTTTTTGGGACGGGGGACGGTGGACGGTGGACGGGGGGGTGCTTGCAATTCCTATGTACGTGTTTGGCTTTTGCCTAATGAAAGTTAATTACAACATCAAAGCGTTGTCGCTGATCGCCAGAGCCAGCTCAGGCTCCCCGATGCCCCCAGATGGGGCACAAATTTCGATTAGGCGCGGCCAAAAAAAGGCAAGCCGCTGCCGCACAGCGCACAAATTGTGCGATGCCATTGCCATTGCCAGTGCCAGTGCCTGTGCCTGTGCCAGTCGGCTGGCTAAACTCTAAGTAGAGAAAGTACATGTAAAAGTATCTGAAAGATGCGAATCTGCTGCCGATGCGCAGTCTCTAACGGAGGTCAAAATCGCTGGCGACTTTTACCGCTCGCTTTTGGGGCATCGACAAAGAGAGAGAGAGAGAGACAGGGAGAGATAGAAGGAGAGAAGGAGGCACTGACCCGCCCACATGGCACATGGCTGGTGGCGGATGGCTCATGGGTTCCCTGTAAATATATTACAACACTTTTGCTGCTGTGTGTATCTGTGTATCTGAAAGATGTTAACTTCAGCTCCTCGTCATTTGCATACTTAACACCTTTCTGGAAAATTTCATCGGACAACGGGCACGGCTGCACTTGAGATCTCCCTCTCCATCAGAAAGGAGGGTAGGAGACGGAGGCTTTTGTGTAATTAGAAAATCATCAAGTTGCAGCAGCAGCAGCAGCAGCGGTCGTGGCAGCAGCATCGGCATCGGCAGCGGCAGCGGCAGTCGTGTGTTACTTTCAATTTCGATGCAAGGCCTCTCCTCTCCCATTCACATCTTCCCATTGAAATGCATGATTTGTATCTTTGTATCTGCGATACACTTGCATGCCGAGGGCATGCCTGATTCTTGAGCAGCATCTGTGTCTCTCCTTTCCCTTTGCTGCTGAAACGATTACGATTATAAGCGGAGTATTGATTGGCGGATAGAGTATCTGCTGCTTCGGCCTCTGAATTGCATTTCTTTGTTTGGCTTTCCTTTTGGGGCCGCACCTCTGCTTCTGCCTCTGACTCTGACTCTGACGCTGGCTCTGCCTCGGAATGGAGCGCCTCCGCCTCTGCCATGACTTTGCATTGCACTTTGTGGCTATTACAATTATTGCCATGGCCATGGCTATTGTTATTGTTACTGTTATTGCTTTATTGTTGCAGTTTATTGCATTGTCGGTATTCGCCATTAGGCAAGATTTAGCCTCGCTCACTCTTTTCTCTCCTTTTGCATATCTATCTGCGAGTATCTATCTTTTGGATGCCAAGATTTTCCTCTTTTTGAATACCAAAAAATAAATCGATAAACTTTCACCCCGCCACAGAGTGCGCTGTGCTCCCATTAAAATGCCATTAAGATCTATCTTTTGATCGAATATTTGCCAAAAAAAAGAACAAAAACAAAATAGTAAAAGATACATACCCACCCCCTTCAATCGCTGAACAATCAATAAGCAATTGCCGCGCACTAATTACACTGATTAATGCCTTATCGCATTTAAACTATCTCACAGACCCTAAACAAACCAACAAAAAGGCGGAAAAACCCCCAACAAATTTCACTTTCTAAGCAGCAAAAAAAGGCAGACAGAAAGGCAGAAAGGTAAAGAGAGCTGAGACAACAGGTGAAATCTGTGGAGCTTCCTGTATGGGGCAGCAGGTAAAAAAGCGGTAAAATAAATGCCTTTACAAAAAAAGAGACCCCAAGAGGCCGAACGCCGCGAACCCCAAGTAAAAATATATATATTAAGAATAATTATATTCGAGTGAAGATCTCTCGGGGAATTGGTGGCTCTTCTGTTCCCCATTTCTCCCAGGCGAAATTGATAAGAGAAAGAGAGCCGAGACCCATCTCCTCTCCATCTCCATCGCCATCCCCATTATGGGGCCTAATGTTGCTCAATTAAATTCATTGAGCTGCATAAGCACCTTGCTACCTTCCACCCAAAAACCTCCACCAACTCATAATTATGCAGATGTCGGCCATTTAGGGGGCAGCCTGACTGCTGACTCTTCCACTTGGGGGTGGGGAGGGGAGGGGAGGAGAGGGAGGCATTGCATGTCAGTCCATGGCCCGAGGGCGAGGCCGAGGCAGAGGCAGAGGCCCAAGAGTCCACAAATCGCGTCTAATTAGTGACCCGCAAATGAAGAAATTTTTTGAACAAGAAAGAAACTTTAATACCTCTGAGAGTATGTATGTTAGGGTAAAAGAGTATACCGTGTTCTTGTAGAATCTAGAAATATGGTAGGTATATCTTCAAAACTTCACCTTGATTGGTTCATGATTACGGAAGTATCGAAAGTGTTCGTTGAATGTACAACCTGCACCTTCTCCTGTCGTTCTGGCAGTGTTAGTAGAGGGTACTCTTGAGTCGCATTATCGACTAGAGCACAGCCCCACTGTTCCCCCCACTTACTACGGGTATATAGTATTTCTTAATAATTTACCTACAAGACATGCAACTTTGTTGTGTCTTCTTCTGGCCTTCAGGGCTAGTGGACAGTTCTTTGTGGCTGTCTCTAATTTGTTGTTGTTTGGATTTTAATGATGCGAAAGAAAGTCTACACACACACACACACACTACACACAGAAAAGAAGTCAGCACTCGGTCCGTATCGTATTTTCTAATGATGCATATGAATCGTTTTCCTGCATATTTTGCTTTTGGCATGCAAATCTCAGGCCAGCAGCCAGCGGCTGTCCGGCTAATAATCGAGTCGAGTGGCAGAGGCTAATCAATCAATATACGAGTATAGCCAGGCATCGAGGCACCGAGGCACCCAGTCACCCAGGCACTGGGCTCCACTGCTTCGGGGAGGAGTCTGTAGATGGGATGATGGGTCATAAATATCGAAGATGCAGACACCTTAGCAGCTTCGTTTTTTGTTGTTGTTTTTTGGCTGCTTTGCTGTGCTGAAAGATGAGTGAAAATAATTAGTTATCGACGGCACCTGTGCAACAGTAGCTGCCCCACGAGTCCCTCCCGCTGTGCCGTCCCATGAGTGATGAAAACTTTCGCCAAATAATGATAGTCGGCCGAAGAACTCCTTTGATAGATGGATTCTGCAAGGTGTTTTGGGGTCGTTTGATTGGACTTTTACGGGTGCCATGACTTTTGACAATTGAGAGATTATTGGACGAGCTTGAGAGGAGGCTACTTCTCCAACTGCTCTTCCCTAGGAAAAGCATCCATAGAATACTTACTTTCTATTAAACCCAACACCAACTCTGGCTTGTAACCAACTTTTACGAAAGCAACAGCTTCTGGGGACAACTATCATCCAACTCCACTCCACTCCACTCTACAGAAAGAGGAGGCATTCTCTGGTGGCAAGAACCAAGATTGAGGACAGCGTGGAGTGGAGTGGAGTGGAATGGGAATGGGAATGGGCGACAATGAATTATTCTCTTGGCTGGCAATTTCGGTGCCTATTTGTCTGTCTCACCGTCCCTCAGTCTCTCTGTCCCTCGGTATTTCTGTCTTTGGGCAAAGTGAGTGAGTTTCATAGCCAGAGCCTAATGAAAAATGTCCAAAGAGAGCTCCTTAAACTCTAATTAAAGTTTCAGGTGTGTGTGTTTGTGTGTAAGTGCAGATGGTACACCAGTATGCCCCCCTCCCTTTCGAGTGTGTCTCCCCACTGAATGGCTGAAAACGAGCCAAAATAGTTGGATAGTTTGTGGATAGTTGGATAGGTTGCTAATGCTATAAACTGTCTTCAGGCTGTGCCCATTCTGTCTCTTTGTCTCTCCGTCTCTCTGTCTCTCTGTCTCTCCGTCTCTATGTTCTCCTTTCAAGTGCTGCTTCTGCTGCTGGCGTACAGCCAACTAGAGATCTTCTCTGAAGAGATCTTTACTGGCTAATTAGTTGCCACACTAAACGATTTTGAGGATTCCTAATGATTAATATAATATACGAGTACTCCGCACTCCGTGCCACATTTATGCATTTCGTGAGCACAACAATCTCCAGCTCCAACTCCAAGTCGGAGCATAATTCCCCAGAGACACCGAAGGCCTAACAGTTCGTTCTCCCTGGCTTTGGGGATTTGGTGCTTTGGCGTCTTGGAATCTTGTGGCCATCTTCCGGTTAAAGCCATAAAAAAGTACGTACTCTGCTTGTTTTTTTTTTATGATTTACTTTGTTTTTTTTCGCACTTTTTTCCAGCACCTTTCTTTCTTTCTTGGTGGCGTTCCACAGAAATGTACTTTTTCTTTTATATGCATAATTCTTGATAATTTTTTTGAGAGGTTTTTATGGATTGTCGTTAATTGAATTTGTGGCAAGGTAACACCACAGCAGAGGCAGCGGCAGAGGCAGAGGCACAGGCACAGGCCCTCCGTTTGCTCCCGGTTTTTGTGGCAGCTGCTTTCTAATCAACATTGCTCCAATGATTTGCGTTTTCAGCTGCTTAAAGCTCGGACGTTGATTCTGATTTAGATTCTGGTTCAGTTTCTGGTTATGTGGCTGCTTCTGCTTTAGTTTTAATTGTTTTTGCTTCAGCAGCGTTTAGAGAAAGAGGAAGCAACAGCATCGGAGGCAGTGCCACTGCGCCTGCCTCCCGATATGCCTTGCCTCCTCCTCCTCCTCCTACTCCTCTCTGCTTGAATAATTACGACACAGCAGAAGAGGAGCAGATCCGAGGCATGTCATGGCAATTTGGTCAAGAATTAAAGCAGCAAATGCTCGTATACACAGTTCTATAATTTTGCTGCCATTAGCTTCCAATGTAATTTTATAGCTTTATAATTGGTTTCTTTTTTTCGGTCAGAGAGTTGAGAGTAGTTTTCCTTGTGTTTGCATTTGCATTTGCTTGTTGTGGCTGTTTTCTTCGGGATTTCCATTTGTGATTTCAATTTGATTTTAATGGACTGGCAATCGAACGGGTTTTAATGGCTCCTAACATGTTTCGTATCCAAAATATTCCTCAAATGGATAGATTTCAATTAAAATTTGTTGATACTTTTATATATTTTTGTACACATTAGTTACATGAACGTTCTCCGACTATCTACTTAATCGTTACCTTACACAGTTTTAGAAGCACTGAATTAGTTTCGCAACCGAATAAGAAACAGCCTGATAGTATGCAATGAAAGTAGCACTACAGCGACGACTTAAATTCTCAGCCCCAAACGTATGCAACAACTTTAGCCTTGCTCAGTATGTAAAACACATGTAGACTTGCATGTAGAAGCCATGTAGCAATGATCCACAAGTCTTTCCATAGAATCCATAGAAAACCATCCCAATATCTAAATGAAATTCAAAAGATATGTACCTCAACGAACCCTGAATAAAAAAAACATTTATGTATTAAATCTGATTATGTTTTTTGTCATAAATTAAAGTTTATTCTTGCCTTTTTACAACATTTCAAACACAAATCTCGCACATTTTTCGTTGCTCGTTTTTTTTTTGTTTTTTCTTGATACAAATAAATCTTTACAAATTATATAGAAAAAGTGTGGATCAGAGGGGACGAGGAGAGGCGTCAATATACGATGTGCATACAGATATACATATATAAAAAAAAAATGATTACATGGTTTTTCTTTAAAGAAGGGATGATAGCATAGTAGAAGCCTTTGTGCAATTTCTAAATTAATTTCATATTTTCGCACACAAAAATTGAACTCTCAGCTGCCAGAGTTGCCACAGTTTCAAACTGTCTATGAATTATGCAATGGAATGGACATGTATCCCTAAGATACAAACCCCTACTCTTTTGGCACACACCCACATCCACATTTCCGGTCTCCCTTGCTCTTTATGCTCCTTCGCTCTGTTGCTCTTTGAAATTTAAATTATATCGGAAACTGTGCTTTAGTTATACATTTTCATATATATATAAAGTATATACAATTTATGCGATGCGATACGATGCGATGCGGGATAATTACGAGTATAGTTTGTTGCTATTTTACATATACATACGAGGAGGGTGCGGTGCGACCCGACCCGAACCGAACCGAACCGACCCGACCCTCTTCTGGTTCTTTCTTCCTTTTTCCGTCCATAAATATTCATTACAAATTATTTGTATAACAAACTTTTCGACTCTTAAAACTAATTAAATATTTATATCATACGAAAAAAAAAAACACACGCTACGCTTCCTTCCTTTCGTTTCCGTCCTTCCTTTCGTCCTTCCACAAAGAACTTTACACATTCGCGAATATCTTTTGTAATTGAATTTTTAGTTTTAAGTTTTTCTTTCATTTTCTTTCATTTTAGTTGGTATTTTGGCGAGACTCAATTGGCTCAGTCGGTATGGTATCTATATATAGTAGCTGCTACTCCTGGCTTCTTCCTTTACAATGGTTTTGTGTGTGTGTGTGTGTGTCTGTGTGTTGGGGTGTGTGTGTGTGGCTGTGGGTGTGGAATGATCCCATCGATCCTTGGGGCAGGGAATTCCTGGGCGGGGCTCCTCAATCGTTGGCCATGCAATACCCCGAATATGTCTGTATGTTGTCCTCCAGGAAACTCTCTCCGGCTATGACCCCCGACTGCGTATGGTGGCTGGGGCAGCGGTGTCCCTTGGGGCACTGGCAGAGCGAGTTGATGTTCACTTCGTCGAGGAACTCCTGCCGCTTCCGCACCGTGAAGAGCTTGCAGGGCTGCTTCCTCTGGCATCGAAGGCGCTGTTCAAAGAGAACGGAATGGAATTCTTAGAAGAGATATATTTATTTTCGAATGGGGCTACTGGATCTTACCGTCAGAGGAGAGCAGGCAAAGAGATAGCGATAGCCGGGACTGCCGTCGCCTATGGGTTCCCTCTTCGTGAGGTACGTCACCGAGTTCCTGGGACACCGACAGTGGACCACCTGCTCGGTGACATTCGCCTCCGCTGCCGTGGTCAGTGTCCAAGTGTAGTCCCGAAAGTGTCTGTGGAGAAAGATCGATAGGGATTAATAGAGATTCCTGCCAGTGGGAGATCTCGTTGGACTCACTTGCACACGGGCAATTTGTGGACTGGCTGGCACATCTTGTAGTGGCGCGTCTTGTCCGCTATGGTGTGGCCATCCTCGACGCCCAGGCTGCTGGGACAGCCGCCAATGTAGCTGGTGGGGGCCGCCTCCTTCAAGCCCCGATGCCCCGAGTGCCGCATGTGAGCGGATACTCGTGGGGGGTACTCGTTGTCCTCCACTTCTGCGTAGGGGGACGAGGGCAGGGCATCGTTGTAGTCCGGCGACTGGTCGATGTGATCCAGATCCAGATCATTCTCGTAGACGGCCCCCAGCTTCTGCATGAGCTTCTTCATGTGCATGCTCTCGAACTTCTTGTCCTGGAACTTGCCCATGAGCATTCGCTTCAGCTGGAGCATCTCCATATCGTAGTAGCTCCTGTACTTGGAGCCGCCATCCATGGCGGAGCCACCAGAGCCAGAGCCGGAGCCACCCACCTGGTGGCTGTGATGGCTGTGCAGGATCACATTGTTGGGCAGGCGATTCGACTCCGGGCAGCGGCACTGGCGCTCGATCCACGGGGTCTCGTACAGATCGATCTTGGAGCAGACGGCATTCGGTGCACAAACGGGCAGATCATCCTCAGAGTCCTGCAAAAGGGATGAGGATTGCGTGGGTTAGAGATTGTTAACATTCACTAGGGTGTTCACGGGGTTCAGGATTCACGATTCACGATTCACGATTCGGGACTCATTGAATTGGTGAATGAATAAAAATAAACGACGCTCTGAATGGCTGAATGTGAATGTCCTACCCGAAAAGTTTCACTGTCAACAGAGTCCTTTCTTTGGCCACTCGGCGACTTGATTAACATAACTACAAGGACTCAATAGCTCTCTGAAGGCATCCTTCGGCTCTGTTTGCTTTTGTTGAGGGATTCGGGTGCGGGTTCAGAGGATGTTCGGCATTTCATTAATTGAATTCTCTCCAGAACAGGACGAAAACAGTCCCAAAAGTTCGTCCAGGTTGTTTGCTTAATCCCCCGGCCAATAAAAACTTATGTGTTGTGTCGTCGTCCTGCATGCAGGCAGGCAGGCAGGCAGACAGGCAGGACATGCCATCAAATCCAACTACCACACTGTTGAGGAGACGACACAAGACACTCTCGAGGCAAGGTCCTTTTCCTGCTACTACTCGTATCGTTCGATTTTATTTTATTGTAAGTGACTCTCGAACGGCGCAGAAACGACAGGTTTCCCAATGAAATTATCGAAAGCAATCAATTTTTTAAGTGGAACTCTGTCGCACCCCCCTCCTCCATTTGGCGGTGGCACATCCCTTCCATGGTTTTCCTATTCTTGAGGGTTTTTGTTTGGTTTCAATTTCATTTTCTGCGTCTCGTCTGCGTTTTTGATTTTTATTCAAATTATTCCATTATTTTTTCGGGGTTTCGATACGGTGTTTTGGGAATCCCTAACTAACGCTGCACCTGCCGGCTGTGCTACCTGAGAAGAGGGCACTGGGCTTAGGGTCAATCCATGGCTTTGGTTTGGTTTCGTTTCGTTCCTTCTGCTCCTGCTCCTGCTCCTGCTACTCCCGCTCCTGCTATGGCAAACCGGAAGTCCGGAAGTGATTTAGTGCAAGGCGGCGGCTCAACTGACTGACTGACGGAAGTAAGTGCGCACACATTCAAAAGGGATTAGCCTCGAGTCTGTGGCAGGGGCAGGGGCAGTGCCAGTGGCAGGGGCAGTGCCAGTGCCAGTGGCAGGGGACACCGGAAGTAGGCTAAAGCCAGGAAGAAAACAGGTTCTGCTTCTCTGTTTCTCTGTCCCCTGTCCCCTGACCTTTTACCTTTTTGCTCAATTGAGCAGCAGCTCAATCACTCTCTCTCTCTCCCTCTCCCTCGCTCTGTCCCCGTCTCTTCCGGAAGTAGTCTGCCTGCCTTCCTTGTTCCTGTTTCTCTTTCTGTTTCTATTTCTCGCTCTCCTCTTTATTAGTTTTATTTACTTCCTGAATTTGTTGTTCCGCTGCTGCTGCTTCCTTTTTCTCATTTGTTTTCTTTGGACTCCTCTGCTCGCCTCTCCACTCCACTCCACTCCATTCTGGTTCTGGTTCTGTTTCTGTCTTTCCTCCGATTCCCACGCATTTTTGACCTACTTTCTGGTGGAGGCAGGCAGGCAACAGTACACCACCTGCCTTTTTTGGGGCATGTCCTTCCTGCTGCACAAGTCCTTAACCCTTTCTTCACTGTTCTCTGTTCTCTGTTGTGTGTGTCCTCTCTGTTCCCTCGCTTTTGGATTATTCATATTTCAAGCAGAAGCAGAAGCAGAAGCTTCTGCAGGCATTGCTGAGATTCCTTTAAGGGAGGATCTACCCCCAGGATATGGCAGGATATGCCCCCTTGCTCTCTCTCTCTCTGTCTCCCCTTAAGCAGCGTGAGAAATTCTTTGAAATTCGAGCATGTTTATTGAGATTTCTGGAGAGAAGGAGCAGGAGGAAGGTCTCTTCTGGGTCTCTGCGTTTCTTGTGTGCTGTGCTGTCGATGGGGGGAGGGAGGGGGATATGGCACTTCAAAGACACAACAACACACATCACCGTTATACTTTTTTACATATCTCTTAGAGAGGGGGAGAGGGAGAGAAATGCTTCATCGACATTCCATTGGCATTCGCTCATTCGCTCACGAGATGAAGAGGTGGGGCATGGCATGGATTGGAGTAGGGCCACAGATACACAGATACAGATCCACAGATAGACAACAACAGAATGAAGCACGAAAGTTTCTTTAGAACCAACAAGAAGAAGAAGAAGAAGAAGCTCTGAAAAGTAGTAAAAGTTTTGCTCAAGCAAAAAGCCGAAAGAAAACAAAAAAAGGAAAACACGAGGGGAGAGCCACCGGATTTCCGGTTTAACAGCTCCCCAAAAAAAAAAAAAAAAAAACCAAGCAAAGGGAGAGGCGAGGAGTCAACGGAAAGGGGCAGAGAGCGAGAGATAGAGAGCGGGGGGCAGCAAGCGAAGCTGCTGCTGCTGCCACACTTTATAATTTGCTCGATCTCCATCCACAGCACGCGTGTGGGGCACAAACACAGAACGCCGAGCACACACCCAGACGGAGAGAAAGGAGACAACAATTAGCTTCATGTGTCAAAGTGCAGTGCAAACGGAAGTTGAGAACGCGCCACAGACAATGAAAGAGTTGCCGTTGCCCTCTGCCCCCTGTGCCCCTTGGCCCCTTGGCCCTCTGTCCTGTGTTCTCTGCCCCAAACAACAGCTGGACCTTGTTTCTCATATGTACAATATGTATGTGTGCAACGTGCAACGTGAGGCGGCAAGCATTGAAGAACTTTTCGACTTTTGTTTTCAATGGAAAGCCGCTGACTGACACCCCACTCCCCACCGCACACCCCACACTCTACACCACGAGAGAGCCAAGCGGGAATCAGTGAAAAAGAGGAGAGTGGGAGATCCAGCAGCCAGGCCAGCCAGCTCTTTAATTGAATCACAATTAACCCCAGCACACCACAGAGGGCTACGGGGGGAGGGGGCGGAGACGGCGGTGGAGAGTGTAAGGCTCCCCAATGGCATTCTTGTGGCTACTTCGAGCCTCATTGTTGTCATGCCTCATGGGGCTGCATGAATGCGCGTTGGAATGTCACGCAACGGAAGTGAGCAAAACTCTTGCCAGAAGCTCGAGGGGTAGCCGCCCCGGGGGGCGGAAGAGGAGTCTGTGGAGAGCTCTCGGGGAAAGCTGAAGAACACTATGGAGAACCGAGAACCGAGACACAGACATGGGGCAGAACTTGCGAGAATGACTTACAGAATCTGCTCTAAATGGAGAGTAGTAGTACTTGTTCCCAGGGAATAATCTACACAAAGATGCACCTGCTGCTGCTGCTGCTGCTTCCCCTATCAATAACCGAAGAGAATCGAAAGGACAATCAATGGGACATAAATTTCCCAACAGAAAGCGGAAGATGCTCTAAAGAGCAGCAACAGTTGGTTGAGGCATGGTTTTCCCCCTGCCCCCCCCAACCCCGGGTATATCCCTATCTCTGGGGTTTGGGTTCCCATGAGGGCGTTGACGCACAGGCACAGGCACACGCACACCACGATCAACGTCCGGGGGAAAAATAGACGATTTTTTCCCGTGTATGCAGCATGCAGCAGCATGTGCGTGTGCGTGTGCGTGTGTGCAACCGTTAGATGATGATGCTGCTGCTGGTGGCAGCAGCCTGCCGCCTGCCACAAGTGTGTTGCACCACTACCTGATGATGCTGCCGCCTGCCCATGCCCCTGCCCCTGCCCCTCTGCCTCTCTGTGTTATCTTTTGTCTGTGCGTTAATGATTTTTCTATACATTTCCTTTTCACATTGTTTTTTTTCCTTGGTTTTTTGTTAGAGACAGACAGAGAGCGAGAGAGAGAGAGAGAGGGAGAGTGGGAGAGAATTATGCAATCTGGCGTCGTCATGTGGCAGAAAGTAAGCGGAAGTATGCCCTGGCCCTGGGTATGGTCATCTCTCATCCCAATAATACTGCATAACATATTTCTTGCGATGGTTTCGTTTCCTCTGCTGTTTACACGAAAATTCAATTAAAAATTGTTAGAAACGGAAGTGGAAGAGGCAGCAGCACCACCGCCAGAGCCACCAGAGGCACCAGAGGCAGTGGCTGTGGAAGAAGCCGCTTGCTGCGGAAGTAACACGGAAGTTGTTAGGTCACTCTTCATCTTCATCATCATCATCATCGTCATCATCCGAGTAAGTCCCACAGAATTCCAATGAAAACTCTCATAGAGAAGGGGCAGAGAGAGAGAGCGTACGGAAGGGAGCGGCATCCGATAGCCGGAAGTAGAAAAGATTTTGTTCCTCACAAAAATAAGAAGAAACTCAAGAAAATACTTTGCATAGATTTCAGAGATTTCACATCCCAGATCCCAGATTGAAGCAATCGAAGAGGAATCGCCTCGAGGAATGAACGACCACAGACGACAGACGACAGACTGGTGGAGACCAGACCCCGTGCCACTTTTGCTTGCTGATTTCCAGCTCTCTCGCTGCCTCGCCTTAACGGAAGCATGCCCCGCCACCGCCACCGCCACCGAGGGAGAGAGAGAGCAAGAGAAAGAGAGAAAAAAACATTTTCATTCATAAAAAGCAGAAATTCCAAAAGGAAGCAACGCAAAAGTCAAACAGACAGCAGAATTTACAAGAATGTTGAATGGCCAAAGGGGAAAGGGAGTTACCGAAGTGGGGAATACCCTGGAAATTATATTTGAGAGGCTTTACTTAAGAACTTAAGAGGAATGATTTGCAGACAAATTTATAGATTTTTTGAATCCTTTTGGATGGGTTTTCCACATGAATCTATGGAATATTTTGGAGATTACTACCTTTTACGCTCCCTCACAGCCGAGGAAGCCATAAAGGTGGATCCCACATCGACTCAAATCCACTCCTGCCCTTCCCCAAGGCAAACTCCTTTGGGAACTCGTAATACTCCTCTCCGAAAGTCAAGGATTGTGGAGGGTATTTATCTGTGAAACTGGTTTCTCTCCGGCAAAAGCCAGTCAATTGCTGCAGCTGAACAGGCAACAGGCAACAGCCACCAACAACAAACAACAAGCTACATGCAACATGCAACAGCAACTTCCCCTTGTGGTTATGGTGGTGGTGGTGGTGGCTGCCGCTTGATTTTTGCGTAGCTTGTTGATCGTCACAATTAATGATCGTCTACGCACCACACGGACATCCACAAACCACATCCACATCCTCAGCCTCTGCCTCGTACTCCAAACCACAATCATTCTCAGCTGCTGTTGCTGTTGCTGCCACAACGGAACGGAAAAAAGTAATTCATTCATTCATTCATTCATTGAGCAGCCACAAACATCGTGGCATAGTTGTTTGTGGCCTTTTTTGCTGATGCTGCTGCTGCTGCTGCTTTCTGGCCTTCTGGCAATTGTTGCTTTGGCCAAAAACAACAGCAACAGCAAACAAAATACAACCGCAAAATGTTGGCTAACTAAGGGGGGGCTAGGGGGATGAGAGGAGGGAGGAGGCTACAAACATGTTGCCGATGGCAGCGGCAGCGGCAGCAGCAGCAACAGCAACAGAAACTTGCGGCTTCTGATGCTGCCTCGCTGAAGCGCTTTTGCCTCCTTTTACGCGCTTGCCGCCAAATAAATAAAACGCGGACAAAGGCGATTTTTATGAATGAATGAATGAGTGAGTGAATGTGCATGTGCATGTGAATGTGTTGCTGCTGTGGCGTCTCTTGTTTTTGCAACAACAGCAACATGCGGGCAAAAACGCGCGTAAAACGCCAACAAAACGCTGGCAAGGCAACGGTTTTGTGTCGGATAATTACGATTGTTGCCTCCGTAAGCAGCCGCACCCCTGAGCTTCCACCTTCCTCTTCCACCATGAAAAGCAAACTCTTTGGATGCCCCTCCTCTGTGTCTCTTTCTCTCTTGTCTGCTGCATGCCCCCACCTTAAGAGGCGGGCAGGCGGTTGTTGTTTACTCAACGTCTGATGCTAGTGCTTGCTGCTGCCTCGTGAGTTTTTTATGAATGAAAAAATACTCGTACAACAGCAGCAGCAACGGCAGCAGCAGAAGAAAACGAGGGGGAACGTTGTGAGTTGCTGCGGACACCGCAACTCTACGGTTATACCCGATACTAAGTCAGTATGGCTCTCCTCTGGCAGACGCCGCTAATATTAAACGACACGACAAAGAGTGCGTGCGAGAGAGACAGAAAATCAGTCTGAGCTACGCGCTGCGTAGCCACTGCAAATTGATTTGTTCCTTTTGGCTATAAAAATGATCTGATCTGATCCAGATTCACCAATCTGATAGATATGGTCATTATCTATGATTCTGCGTTTTTAGTTTTCTCAAATTTGCAATATTGTGGATGCAACAGATTTTCGTCCTTTGTGGGGGCGGAAGGGGGTGGGACGAAATTTTGAGATATACGTTTTATAGTGACATCTTAAAGGAGTGTGTGTACCAAATTTGGTTACTCTAGCCTTAATAGTCTCTGAGATTTGTGGTTGCCTCAGATTTTCGTCCTTTGCGGGGGCGGAAGGGGGTGTGGCGAAATTTGGACAGGAAACGGTCAAGGTCCGATATCACAGGAGTGTGGATACCAAATTTGGTTGCTCTGGCTTTTATAGGTTCTGAGATCCTTGAACTCATATTTTGCAATTGGCAAAACCGACCATGAAACCTGTGTGTTAGAGTGAGACAGAGCGAGAAAGAGTGATATTGTTTTCGTGATTCTGGCTGTAATAATTATACGATCTGGTTCAGATTTTGCACTCTAGAAGATATAGTAAACTTCTACGATTCTGCGTTTTTAGTTTTCTCGTATCGTCGAAATTGTGGATGCCACAGATTTTCGCCCTTTGTGGGGGCGGAAGTGGGCGGGGCAAAGTTTTGAAATATTTTTGGAGCAGTGACATATCACAGAAGTCTGGATCCAAAACATCGTTGCTCTAGCTCTTATAGTCTTTGAGCATTAGGCGCTGAAGGGGACGGACAGACGGACAGACGGACAGACGGACAGACGGACAGACGGACGGACGGACAGACGGACAGACAGACATGGCTCAATCGACTCGGCTATTGATGCTGATCAAGAATATATATACTTTATGGGGTCGGAAACGATTCCTTCTGGACGTTACACACATCCACTTTTACCACAAATCTAATATACCCCAATACTCATTTTGAGTATCGGGTATAAACAGCAACAAGAAGACCAACAAAAACTATAACAACACCCAAGAATACAGAAAAGAACAACCATTCATTCATTCATGCCGTCATTCATTGAGCTTTTGCTTATTTTTATAGTTAATTCATAGTATATTTTTGTGCCACGCCATGGGTTTTGTTTATAAACAACAAATTGCGCCTTTGGTCACGTAATTAGCACACTTACACGATCCGATCAGAGATCTTTTGTTTGCGTGTGTGTGTGTGTGTGTATTAATACCCCACTCCCCACTGCCCACCCTCCCCTCCAGTGGGGGGGGTTCCGAACACAAATTGGAACGTGTCCATCAATAACTGTAACAAGGTCTCGGTCGGTCTTCTCTCGGTCTTTGGTCTCTCTTCACTTCTCTTGGCCATTAAAAGCGGAAATGATCCAAACCACATTTCCGCCATTGGGAGAAAAGTTTCCACCAAGTGGCACACAAAAGCCATGACAACAACAACAACAACAACAAAAACAACAGAAGCAACAATGAGATCAACTAACCGAACAGAGATCTACAGATCAAGAGATCTATCTATCTATCTACAGATCGTATACAAGTGTATTTCGGATTCGCTGGAAAGTATATCCAAAGACATCCAAAGTGTGGGCACAAAGATTATGTACAAGGAGGAAGCAGGAAGCATTTGTGGCAATCTCTAAATAACAGAAACTGCGTACATACGGATTCAAGATCAGCTGGACTCCTACGTATATGATTTTAAGGAAGAAGGAAGCATTCCGAGGATCTATAATGCATAAAATGCACAAAGAATACTCGGTTAGAGGCAGAGCTCTTTGTCAAAGAAAGCATTTTAGAGGCAAATATATCTAGAGATTAGCAGATAATGTATTTGTCGAGAGTACAAGATTATGTGGAAGCAAAAAGAACTGCTAGATCTTCAAGGTATAGAAATATAGTAAAGATGTTTTAGATTCTACCTACAGCAATCCCTTAAAGGTAAAGCTAAAGACGGATAGGATTCCCTAGAATAAGAATCATACATCTAAGAGCTGTCTTTCAAAGATACTCCCAAACTGCCATCAAAATAGAACTCTCCCATGAGGAATAACCCTCTGCCAAATCTCAGCTTAGAGTATTCCCCGCCTCGACCTGCTCCAGCTGCCTTTCTGCTTTTTTCTTCTTTTTTTTTTTTTTTTTTGTTATTTCATATAAGAAACATATGTATGTATACAGCGTGTATACATATATGTATGTACATGTATAGTACGTATGTATATATAGTATTGTATCTATAAAAGTTGACTTGGCGCGCGCGCGCCAGCAACAAAGTATATATTTGTTGTAGAAGCCCGAAGTCCGGAGTAGCAGCGAGGGGGGGGGGGGGCAAAAGTGGGCAAACTAGTTTTTTGGTATCCGAGCATCCGTTGGATCGGATCGGATCGGTGGGGCTCAGGTTGTAGATTGTTGTTGCTGTTATTGCTGCTGTTGCTTTGAGGCATTTTTCTCAATGGAGCTGCCTCTCAGATTGTAGACTTGGGCATTTTTTTAGGTGAATAATTGCGGTATGTTATTTTTTATGCAAATATTTCGTATACGAGTGGAGTATACGTGTACGTGTACATCTACACGTCTGTGGCATCCAGACACACTTAACCGATATATATTTATATATGGCCATTGTTGTTGTTGTGGTTTGTTGTGGATCTTGATGTCTACTCTCTTTCAGTATTTGTTTGATATTTTTTTATGATTATTTTTGGTTTTTTTTTTCTTTCTGTTGGCCTTTGGATTCACATTGAATAATTTCTATTTTTAGCATAAAGTGGTGAGTGGCAGAAGGGAGGGAGGGAGGTAAGGCAGCGAGGGAGGGGTGCAAACATAAATTGAAATTATGAAAAATTATGATATGCGCGAATCAAGGGAACACCGATTCGATTATGGGATTAAACATGATTTTTGTTTGTTTTTTTTTTCAGAATAAATGAGCGATCATAGGTCGACGCGAAGTTTCATTGAAAAAGGAAGAATTCTCATCATTTTGAAAACTTAAAAGACATTTGAGGATCATTGATAGTTGCACAGATCTAAGAGATCATTGTGAAGATCCATTCGGGAGCAATTCTGATCATTAGATATTCCCAGAATCCCCCGGAACAAACTAGAGAGAAGATGTCTATCGCTCAATTAGCGATCGCATGTACTACAGCAATTCATTCACAAGAATCGAATCGAATCGAAGGGAGAGTTGAGATCCCCTTATGAACGGGCGGTTTCATTCACAAGATTCAACGGATCGGCCCAATCGGCTATCGGCTATCGGCCAAAGAATTGATTATTTCTGTGAATGGAAAAATACTCGTGTGAATAAATTGACTCGTACTGAATGGCAGATCAATGATCAAGCTGAAAACTAGTTCCAATCGAAAGATACAAATTGTGGCAAGCAGGCTAGTATCTCGCATCCGATGGATGCATGGATTAGCATAAAGATGCCATAAATTGCCATCAAGGGTGTGGTTCGGTTCGGTTCGATTCGATCTCATAGATTGATAGATATTCGATTGCAAAACCCCTGCATTAAGTATACGCACTGAAGGCCCTACCAAAGAAACACACAAACAGCTAAGAAAAGGTTTTGCTGTGGCCTAAAAAGCATTTTCACACCTGGCTGCATTCAACGCCCACCGAATCCCACAGAATCTTAACGTGGCCAAGACCCCAGACCCCAGGCAGAGAGGAAGGAAAGGAAAAGAGTTGCGTTTGCGTTTGTGTTTGTGTTTGTGGCACGCTTGATTTGTTTATGCATTTCCCAGTCAATTGGAATTTGTGGCATCGGTTGCCGTCTGAGAATCCCCCTTCACCTATCCAATGCTTCTCCATCCACTTTTGGCCATGCCACGCGCATGCCACTCCATCGACTTCGACATCGACATCGACATCGAGTTGTTTAGGCCAAATATGCGTGGCTGATGGCTGATGGCTGATGGCCGATGCCTGATCTGTTTGTATATGGCCAACAAATTGCTGTGGCAGCGATGCTTGTAGCTGTTCTGTTGTTTGGCTTTGCTTTGCCCATTCATACATGGCATTCGAGGCGTTCGCTCATTCATTCATTCACCCGTTCATTCATGGATTGACTTGCTCAGCGAAGCGAGAAGCTGACGTCGTTGCTCATCCAGCGTTTACGTTTCCATTCATTCATTCGTTCATTCGCTTGGTCTGCACATGCTGCCCCTATCCCCTTTCCCCGCCCTACCCCTACCCTCTACTCGCACACTTCTACTCCCCTCCCTTGCCCCTGCTCTGCACCCCTTTTATCCATCAGGCACACCATTATCATCATCATCATCATCGGCATCGTAGTCGTCGTCGTCGTCGTCGTCGTGGTCGTGGTCGTATTTCATTCATGAATTTTCTTTCATTCAGCTTTGGCCTCACTCCTCAACTCCCTCCCCACTTCTTTCTCCCTCTCTATGCCTCTCTCTCGCTCTCTCGCTCTCTCTTTCACTCTTGTTCTATCTCTCTGTCTCTCTTTGTGTGTTGTTGTTGAAAACGTTTTTAAATACCGGAACTGAATGTTTAGCGCTTTTAAGCATGGGAACTTTTTGTTTTCTTCCATTCAACTTTTCTCTCTGCACCCAACCTCCTTCCCCTTCCACTTCCACGTACCCTTCCTCCTCGCTCTATCTCTATTTCTCCCTCTCTCTCTTTGCCTTTTGTGGATCTCTATTCCGTTCCGTTCTCGTATAAGGCATCGTTTTGTTTTTTGTTTTTTTTTTTTATTGCAAGTTTCCAAACAACAGGAATCTCTCTTCTGGATTCTATTTTAGGTGTTTTTTTTTGTTTTTTTTTTATATGCGTTCCAAAAATTTATTGCAGACATTTGGATTTCAAAATTTATGGGCCAAAGATCAGATCAGAGGTAGGAGGAGGAGAAGGACGGGGATCTAAAGAGCACTAGAAGGGTAGATCAGCTGTGGTGTGAATGAACGATGGATAGATCGTGATGCTAGACAAGGTGGTTAGAATCCGTGTGATTTCCTTGCTCATTTATTCTGAAAATCCCCATTAAGAATCCCTCATGGCTCCCTATGGCTCTTTAATCTCTGTTTTCCGTACAGGGTATCCCAAAGTCGTACTTGTAGCATTCGTAGCCCCATTTCTGGCTTGTTTATACTGTCAATATTTTCCTTTTGATTGCTGTTGATATTTCACGCCTTGGCCCCATGGGCAACAACAACAGCCAGACAACGACTTTAGGGAGTGTTTTTTGTCATATGACATTAGACATAATAGATATCTGATACATGATATATGTCCCTCTCTCTCTCTCTGTCTATCTGCCAAACGCTTGATTTATGGCCAAAGAATGAGGCAAACAATAGTCCCCGACTTGACCTATGATCCAGAATTCAGAATTCCGAATTCAGAATCCAGAATTCGCATTGTAATGGATTTCATTGGAAAGATGAAAGATCTCAATCGCTGAGGAGGGATACTCGCACGATCTGTTCTGAGCCGTTCTGATGCTCTGATGTGACGTGATGGGTGGTTCCGGGCTTAGCATTAAAACGGTTCTTAGTCATGCTTTCGGGGTTTGGGGCTCGGGGCAACAGCATTGAACTCTTGACCCGCTCTTGTTGGCTAATTGGTTTAGGGTATATCGGGTACCGCAATTGCGAGTGCTCTCCGAGTCCCCGATCTTCGACTTTAATTAATCAAATGCTACGACTACGAAGCAGCAGCAGCAGCAGTAGCAGTGGCAGCAGCAATGCTCGGATCAGAGTCAGAGTCAGATCTCTGCTGGTCGGGGGCTGCAAACAACTTTCATTTTTCATCTAGAGCGAGTGCGAGTGCGAGTGCTAGTGTACTGCTGCTCGTATCTGCTGCAATTAAATGTGCCATATGCGTGCCACCGATCGAAGCAGCAGCAGCAGCAGCACTAGCGTATGGGCAGCGCCTATATAGTAGCTTTGGCTTTGGTGGGTGTCAAGTGTAATGTTTAATGTGTAATGGGGTATAGGGCGGCAGCTAAATATAGCCAAGCCCCGGAGTTGGGGTTAGTCTCTCTCTCTCTCTCTCTCCCTCTCTGTCTACCTCTACCGCTGCCTCTATCTCTGTCTCTATCTCTTTCAATATACGATCTATACGACTATAGTGGGGGAACCCAGCCCAAAAAAAGTTGCATTGCAAAACCTGATGTTGCGCTGTGGCGTTGCTGTTGCTGTTGTTTTTGCCATCGTTGCCGTTGATACTTATTGCTGGCGTGGGCAACTTACAAATGGCAACAGCTACGGCAACAGCAACAGCAACAGCAACAACAACAACAACCAGTTGACTGGAGGCAAGCCGTTGAGCAGGTGTCTGCTGCTGCTGCTGCTGCTGACGACGTTACCTGCATTATGCAACCTGCCATTGCCAGTCGTTGCTGTTGTTGCTTTTGCATAGATCAATACAAAATAGCAAGAGAGATACATACCCTTTAGATGGTTAGATACCCTTGCAGATACATAAGTTGTACGCGGGGACTAAGGTGGGATTGGGGTGGGATTATCTTTGGCCATAGCTTCGACTTGTACATATATTCTTTCTGCTTTACAAGGAAGGATCAGATCAGTGTTTCTGGTCTGGAAACATCTCTTCAGGCATACTCTTAAAGAGTATCCGAAGAACATGTTGCAGCAGCACTACCATTCCCATTCCCACTACCACTACCCCGACCACGACCACTAGCTCTAGCAATAGCTATTAGCCAGGCCAATGCCAGCTTGAATATCTATCTAGGTTTAATAATTACTTGATTAGGTATTCTTGGATTCAATCACTCACCCCCACTTGGTAGAGTATGCGCAGGTCCTTCTCCTTGTGGCCGTGTTTGCTGTTGGCCAAACGATGTTGCTGCTGCTGTTTCTGCAACATTTGACGTGCCTTCCGTCGGGACTCGGCCAAGTCCTGCTGCTGTTGTTGCTGTTGCTGCTTTTGCTGCTGTTTTTCCTTCTGCTGAAGGTCTGGCGGTGCTGCTGAGATGCTCACTACAGTTAGTGGCTCTGTGGCAGGCTTGGGCGTGCTGCTACTACTGCTGCTGCTGCTGCTGCTGGTGGTGGAGAGTGTTGCTTTTGTTGCAACATCTTTGGCATCGTAAATGGTGTACTCCAGGCTCTTGTGCGCCGCTGCCCCCGTGGCCGTGGTCGGCGTCAGTTCGTACACCTCGAGGGGGAGGCGCGTGCCCCGTGCGACCAAGGGCAGGAGGAGCAGCCACATGAATATTATTGAATGCATGATTCCCCGTTGTCGCTCTCTCCGTTTCTCTCTGTGTATTTTTATTTTTTTTTGTTATGGTGTGGTTGTAATTGACACTCGATGGAAATCGTAATTGAAATTGAAATTGAATCAATTCAAAGCTGTCTCTTTCCCTTTCTTTCCTCCTCTGTCTCTGTTTCTGACTCTGTCTCTTTCGGATCAGATTTGCTGGTTGGACAGTTTGTGCCGCCAAGAACCTGGCCCCTGGCCCATGGGGCACAGACACAGATACAGAGCTACAGACACCACAGACACACTCTATCTATCGGTTGACTAAAAAAAAATCAGGTTTCGAATCGATCAATGGATTGAATGTCACTGCTTTTGAAACACTTTCTTGGTTTTATCGAACACTCGCGACATTTGATCCTCCTCTGATCCAATCCGATCTGTTCCGATCCGATCCGATCCTCACTCTCTTGCAAGTTTCGTCTCTTTCGCTCGACTCTCGACTCCTGGCAAAGTCCTCGTCTTGGCTTCGCTCCTGCTCTTCGGTTTCTTTCGTTTCTGTACGGTTCGTTCTCAGTTCTGGCTCGTATTTCTTTTGTTCGTGGTATGGTATTCGTTTCTGTTCTGTTCGTCTGCTCGCGACCAATTCACTTTTCGAAGTGATCAAACGGAAAAACGAGCTGCTGCATGTCGGCGGTGTCGGTGCTTGTCGCTGCTTGCTTGCTTGCTTGTTTATTCAAGTCCGCTCACGAGAGCGGAGCGTGGAAGCATCAGAGACAGCGCGAGCGAGAGAGAGAGAGAGAGAGCAGAGCAGCGACGCGACGCAGGCAGGCCATGAATGAATGAACATGTTGTTCAGGGTATATTCAGTGGAAGGTAGGGCGGAACGGCTCTCAAGCTAGCCTCTTTCACTCCCTCTCTCTCTGACATGCATTGAATGCAGTTTTATTGTTTTTAGTATCGGTCTTTTTATTCAGATCAATCCTCAATCTATGGAAGACGCTGGCGAGGTTAAAGAGAGAGAGCACTCTTTTCCCCATAACACACCTTAATCGACACTTGCCCATAACTTATGAGAGCACTCTCTGGGAATGCCTTACCTTCCGCCCAGTGCACCTTGGCTGCAGCATCCATTTGATGCTGAATTTGCTGTAATTTCTTTGTATGTGTGTGTGATTATCTATGAGAGCTGCCTGGCGGGGTGTCTCTGTGTGTGTGAGAGCGAGTGTAAGGTGTCTTTGGCTCCTGCTCTTGGCTCTTGGGCTCTTGGGCCCTTAGCCGGCTTTCGGCCTGCTCGCGTGCTTGGCTTGAGGAGGCCTCGAGGCCTCGGGTTGCTTTTGTTGCTTCCGTTGCATCCTTTTGGAGGTTTTTGCTGATGCCGCAGTCTTCTGCCACTGCCTCCGTCTCTGCCACTTTTTGTCATTTTTACTACGGCACCGGAAACTAATTCCTGCCCCGCAACGACTTTTACTCCACCCTTGCTGCTCCTCCCTGTCTCTCCATACTGCCGATTCTCTGGTTTCATGTTTATGCCTCATTCTTCGTAGCGCATGCCAAAAAAAACAAGAGAAAAATCAGAGAAAGACAGAGACAAGAGAAAGAGAGAGAGAGAGCGAGAGAGAAACGGGTCTCCGTCTCCAGCTTTGGAAGTTCAAGCGAAAAACGCGCGCGGTTCGGCAGAAAGCCCGCCAATTTTATGGGCCAAACCCGATAAGATTTCATTTGTTTACGAGTTACCTTGAGACGGACCCCAGACCCTGCCACTGCCACTCTGCCACAGTCCCAGCAACAGCCAGAACAGAACTCCAAGAAGAACTCCAAGCTGAAAAGGCGGCCATTGTTGGTGGAGTGGCGTGGAGTGGTGTGGATTGAAGGTTTCCCTTTTCCAATTCGATTTCTAGCTAATCCGTGAAGAAACCGAACTGTAGCTCTACAGCTGATAAAAGAACGGTTTAATGCCATAAAACTTATCGATCCTTAAAGATCAATCGTCATATGCATATGCTTAAAGATAGGAAATCATATAACATTCGCATATACCCAGGGTAGAAACCCATAAGTCAGTAACCCATTCATAAGTCTACCAAATGGGGTTGATAGCTCTTCCTGTCCGGATTTTCCGTAGATTTTAAGTATTTAGATCGATTGTGCCACTTGCTCTAACTTACATTTATCTATTTTCTTAATTCTTTCCAGGGAAAATGTACGCTGTGATTGGCCGGAGACATGGCAAGATCCTGTCCGGAGACCTCACCCAGGGCAGCGGCAACTTCTCGGTCACCTGTCTGCTGCCGGTGATCGAGTCGTTCAACTTTGCCCAAGAGATGCGCAAGCAGACATCTGGCCTCGCCTGTCCCCAGCTGATGTTCAGCCACTGGGAGGTAAGTGGAGGTAGTGGCCCAGCCACAGTTCCAGCCCCAGCCCCAGCCCCAGCCACAGCCCATGTGGCAGATCTAACACTGATTGCGGCAGCTGTTGCTCTCTGCTGCTCTGCTTTTGGAGGAGGCACAAGTGCAGTCTTCAGTGTCTGACCATATGCCATGTGCGTGCTGCTGCTGCTGCTGCACGCTGCATGGATGCTAAAATCCCCTCTTTGGATCTGCCTTTCTCTCCCTTTCTGTGGTCGGTCTGTAACAAAATCTCAGCTTACGCTACGATCAACCTTCTGTTACCTTCGGTTCTTGTGGAAGTCTTATAAGCTAAACCACAGACAGCCGAAGCAGAAGCATCAACATGGCAACATGGCAACATGGCAACAGCGGCGGCACAGCAGCGGCAGCTTCGTTGGCAACAGTTGGACTGAAAGTTATATGGTCCATTTGAGGCTGCAGCTGTGTTTCAGATACAGTGAAAGCTCCATCGAAGGTACACTGTTCTTGTCTGCCCAGGGGATCGACCATGAGAGATTTTAAGTTCTCTTTCACTGTACATCTTCCATCGAGGTAACCCAAAGCCCCCACTAGCTACAGGCTTCCTCTCTCTCTTTCCTTCTCCTTCTCTCTCCCTCTCTCTCTCACTCACCATTTTGACCTTGTCGTGGGCCACAATTAAGACTCAAGTTGATGATTTTTTCCACTTTGTGTTGCTGTCTTTTGGCTTTTGGCAGCCCCAAAAGACGACACTGAAATGCTGACAGACGGCGGCTGAAATGTGCGAGAGCCAAACAGCGGATGAGCCAAGAGATGGAATGGGATCCAAGCAGCGGATGAGGCAGAAAAAAAAGATGATTAATAAAGTCGGAACAACCCACAAAAGTGGGTATAACAGAGTGTTTGTTTCTTTAATCTTGAAACAGAATCCTGAACAAGAAATCGCATTTTGTAAATCAGTAGAAGTAAATTGAGAATAGAATAATTGCAGAAAGAGAAACGTGTTTTTCATATGGAATATCTATCAATATTTTGGGTGTATTCGTAGTATCCTCTAGAATCATAGATCATAGACCGAGATCAAGCTAACATTTACTCCAAACTCCCATCAAGAAAACCTTTTTGTATTCTATAGCTTTGTCGCCTGCACAAGATATGCTTCCAATGTGCGTGTATTCTGTCTGAGTATTGGTCAACTATCCGCTCTATCAACTATCAGTGTGTCTGTTTGTGTGTGTGTGTGTGTGTGTGTGTGGTGTATATCACCCAACCAATCGATAACAACAAGTTTTTGTATAATGACTTCCGGCGATTTTCTATTTCTCAGCTAAAGTTTTTCCGGCGACGACTACGAGATGCTGCCGCCGGTTGTTGGGTCTCTTCTGGTCTTCATATAATTTCATACGCATTTCCAGACAGCAACAGCATCAGCAGCAGCAGTAGGGGGGAGGGAGTCGGGCTATCTTCATATCTTTGTGGAAATCTTAACGGAAACTAGTTTAGCAGGCACAAGTGGCACACGTATCTGACAGATACAATATTATTTCATTATTTTCCAACGAAGGTGAAGCTTCGGAGCAATTAGGATTCCACATTGCCAGCAGCTACCTTTCTTTCTCTTTCTCTTACTCGTTGGACAATTAAAACAGTTAGTGCAGCACTTTGTGCCCCGCCCACATGGTCACCTTTCCATGCCATTCCCCATTCCCCGTTCCCCATCCCTCCCCTATCCCCCCTGTGTGTGGGCAGGGCAGCCCAACCGTGGGCGCAGTTGTCACGTGCCCATAATAACAACAACGAAGGCGTCAACGTCAACTCCACTCGAGTGGAGTCCCCAATTTTGTGGCAACGGGCAAAGGGAAAGGGTTGGGATTGAGATTGGGGCTGGGGCTGGGACTGGGACTGGGATATGCGGAATATGGGCAGGGAATTTAAATTTCTTGCTGCATCATGCCTTACAATAAGTTCGTTAAGCTGCAGCATCAACATCAGCAGCAGCAGCAGCAGCAGAACCAGTGGCAGCCCCAGCCAGCCACAAGAAATCATCTCTTTGGATGACCTTTTAACTTGAGGTTGAGCCCCGGCTGAAACAGAAACCGAAACTTAACAAAAAAAAAAACACAAAAACAAAAACTAATTTTCAGTTTTCAAAGTACGAAGCATATATCATTTTTGTTTTTGTTTTTGCTTTTGGTTTTTGGTCTCTGCTGTGGTTTTTTCACTTCACGTAGCCGCATTAAGGCGGTTGACCAGAGGCTACAGAAGTCCGTAGAGACAGTGCGTACCATAACTAAAATATGGGCAAAACAGAAGGGATTTGTATCCATCCCCCTCCTGGGTGCTCCTCCTCCTGCCGCTGCTGTTTCTCTGGCTACTGTCTTGCGCGCTTTTGTTATTATTTAATTTTGTTCTTCCTTTTGTTTTTTTTCATCCCATTTTCCACTGGTGGTGCTGCTGTTGCACTTCTCCACTTTCTTACCACTTGATGAGGCTGAAGATTGTTATTATGATTATGCCCCGCGTGTGTGTGCCAGAGGTAGGGGCAGGAAGAGGTTCAAGACCTTAGCCCCAACTCCTTACCCAAAAAAAAAAAAAACAAAACAACAAAAATGAAGGAGAAGGAAAAATAACATCACAGCTTTGGCTACTGGTCTTACTTTTGGCCTGCTCCGTAGTAGGGTCTCTGCCACTGCCACTGCCTCTGCCTGTGCCCTGGCTGGGATCGGATCGGATCGGATCTGTGCTCTGTTCTCCTCTCATTCGGAGTGTGTTGCATATGATTGTCGCGCTTTGCATGCAAGACCTCAACCCAAAACAAAACTACTTCAAAAGCATAAGAGATGCAACACCAGCGGACCAGCGAACAGCCAACAGCCATCAGCGACCACAAAATGTGTGTAAGAACCAAGACAAATAACAAATAATCTGATAACTCGTTTTGTATACCTGAAAAAAAAGAGTGTTCCCCCAAAGCCACACCAAAGGGAAAGTCCACACCAAAGGGAGTGCAGAGAGAGAGAGAGAGAGAGAGAGAGATAGAGAGAGGGAGAGAGTGTGTAGGGGACTTGCTTGGGGACTAGGGATAGTGCTGTGGAGCACACTGGAGTGGAGAAGTGGAAGGGTAAGGGGGAAGGGGAAGACAGTGCCCTAAAGTCTGCCTGGTGCGAATCAACATACGAGTATATACACCAGTATGTGTTTGGGTATGGGTGTACCTGTATTAGTGCCGGCAAGTGTTTATCCAAGTGGCTATGGCTATGGCTATGGCTGTGGCTGTGGCTGTAGCTGTGGCTATGGGCCCAAAGGATTGTTGTTGGTCTTAAGTGGAACGTGGTTTGCATTGTCCGCTCGCTCGCTTGCTGTCAAAATGACGCTCGTCCGTGTCCGTGTCCCGTGGCCCCGAGGCTCTACAGATTCGAGACCCCGCGACTCGGGAGACTTTTACAGGCCGAGTATTTCTTGAATCAACTGAAATCCAAGGTACACTTTATTGGAAGGTAAGGCAGATGCCGATACAGATACAGATACCATTCCCTAAGTATACTAGATTTTCGAACACTCTTTGGTCTCTTTGTATTCTCTGAACAGTTTTTGTGCACTGCACTTACCTTATGCTTGAATATACCTTGCTCAAATCGACTCGCGGCTCTGTGGAGCCTTTTCTCTGGGCATGCGCAACGCCCAAACGAACGGCCATTTGTGGTCTGTCTCTGTCTCCATCTCTGGTTTTGGTTTTGGTTTTGGTTCTGGCTCTGTTTCTGGCGCGCGATAATAATCTCAAGTTGGTCTTTTGGTCGCGGTCTCAGCAGCGGACAAACAGACAGCGGACACGGGGACACAAACAGACAGATAGACGGACGGACCGACGGGTGGACGGACGCTCGGCGTATTTCGGTAGCTGCCGCGTAAATTACCTGCATACAAACACACTAACATTTCGAGAATACAGAACACACACACACACATACTCGTATGTGTGGATGGATCCAGAGAAGCTTCTCTACTGTAGAGTTGATATTTGTATGTGTATGTGTATAAATGTGTGTGTTTATGTCACGTCGTTTGCTTTTTGGATTTTTGTTTTGGTTTTCGCGGCTGCTTCAATATTTTTCTTAATATTTCTTTTACCCGCAGTTGGACAGGGGGGTGCTTTGAAAGAATTGAGGTATAGATGGACAGGGGGATTGGGTAGAGGAAACTTCAGAGGAGATTGGGACTCTGACTTGTCTGCAATCTGGAGCGTGGTGCTGCATCGGCCGGTGTGGATGGATAAGCAAGCAACTCTTTGAGAGTGCTTCCAGGACACTGCCAGAAAGCTGTAGACTAACTAGAATGCAAAGTTCCATAGGATGAGCATGAAATCCATAATTTTTCCTACAATATACATACATACATATATACTAAGTGGCCCAAAGTATCAAAGTATTTCTCAAAGTATCCAAGTATTCGGCGTAAAGTCTTCTTGAAAACTTTCTCTGATCGTGGGCTAAACTAAATATACCTCTCGATTCTCTCTCCAATGATTTCAATACCATTAATATAGAACAATTTTCCTGTTTAATTCATTGATCTAGGAACAGCGTCCCTCCATTTCCATATCAAAGCTTGTATTTCTACTATAGTTTTCTCTCAGTGATATCCACGCTGGATGGCTGGTTGGTTGCTCATTTGTCTGGCCCGGCTCAGACGCAAGCTCTGCGCACTTCTGGAGCACTTCAGCTGCCAGAGGGTCTCCTTGTGCATCTCCTGCCCTTCTACTGCCCTTCCCTGCCCGCTCATTGTGTGCTCTTGACGAACCGTTGTGTTCTGTTCTGTTGTGTTGTGTTGGGTTGTGCGTAGGGCTGCCCAGAGAATGGTATGAGGATGAGGATGGGATGGGAAGTTCTTGCGCATGCGCAGCCGTTGGCGAAGGATGTCTGTCCGTCTTGTCTTATCTGTGTGTGAGTGTGTTGTGACAGGGACTGGAACTGCGACTGCGACTGAGATTGGGGATTGCCTTACCTTGTCGAGGACTACTGCATGGCTCCCCTCTCTCCGTTCTCCGTTCACCACTCTCCACTCTCTGCCCTTTCAGTTAGCGTTGTTAGTTGTTGTTAAACAAGCGAAACGTTGTGCCCGATAATGATCTACATGGGGGAACATGGGGGGGAGTAGGAATTGGAATGGGATCGGATCGGATCGGAGGAATGGGGTAGTGGGCAGGCCAGGCCACGTCGAGGGCCCGCAGTTTAGCGTAGTGCGAACAGATGGCTCGAAAAAAGAAGCAAACTCTGGCAGATCCTGAACCAGAGGGAAGAGGCCAACCCAACCGAAGCCATCCCAACGGCAGCGCGTCTCAATCAGTGTGTGGGTAAGCTCTTGCCTTGCCTTGCCATTGATGAGGATGAGTATGAGAATGATGGAATGGAATGGACTGGGCTGGAATGGTATTGAGGGAGTGGATGAAGAGGTTTTCCAATGAACAGCACGCCTGACACCCGCCCGCTGTGTCAACTCAAGTGTGAGTGTGTGTGCTGGCTGTGAATGCAAGTCCTTTAAACAAAACAGAACGGAACCCAAACGGAATACAAAAAACAAAAACCCAACACACAACCAAACCCCAGAGGACAGGAGGAGAGTGTCTCTACTCTCAAGTGCTCGCAGGAGGAGGCAATCATCAATCAAGGGACCAGGGAGACGGAGCGGGAGAGGAAGACAGAGACTGAAAGGGAACTTCTTCACGCCATTCAGCAAAATATTTCTGCGTATCCTGGTGTGCCTTATCACGCAATGGCGAGTCCTTTGAAAGTCATTAAACCTTCTTCGGCCCTAGACCCATTTGAATGTCTTCGCTGTCCTTTGTGGCACCCTCTTGAGCCTGACAATGAAGATGTGAAAATGCACGCTTTCCCTGATGAGGCCACGGCCGGCAGACAACAGCAAACGCCAGGCAGAGGCATCACGTAAACGTAAATCCAATCACGGACCTTAGTCCCAGGTCCGGTCTTTTGGTCTTCAGGCCTTCCTGAGGCTAAAACGTAGGCGCAGGCGCAGGCGCATAGACCGAGCGACGCCTTTTGTTCCGTCTCAAGTGCGTAAATGATTTCCTGGAACTTTATTCACAACGAAATCGTTGTCCGTCTGCTTACAGGTGATTGATATCGATCCCTTCTGGCTGCCCACAACCGAGGAGGAACTGATGCACTTCGGCGAGAAAGCCGACTCCGCCAACCGGGCCAAGGTCTACATGGACAGTGTGCGGCGTCGCAAGGGCCTCTTCGTGGACGAACAGGTGGTGGAGCATGCCGAGAAGCAACGCACCCTCTCCAAGAACAAGTGATTCAAGGTAAGAATCTATGGTATATAATGTATGTCTTTTTATTGCTAAACGAAAAAAAAATTTAAAAAAAAAATGGAGATGCAGCGTCCAGCTAGTATTTGTCCTCCTCTTGTGGCGTCGCCAAGGCCGTTTCGGGGTTGATCAGGCCGCTCTCATTCTCGGCAACTTCGGGGACGGCCAACGAATTCCTGCCCAGAATGATGTGAATGCATCTGCAAGAGAGTAGGATTCATACCGGAAAGGATATTTCAGGTCGTGCTGCCACTTACAGTATCAGAAGAAAGACCGCCATCTGGGTGGCGATGGTCAGCATGAAGACATCCCCTCCGTAGTTGTCGTCCAGGCTGGCGCGATAGATCTGCGAGTAGCAGACCCCACTGATGAACGGCACCGCATTGTCGCATACAGAGAGCAGGGCAAAGACCTTGCCACGCTCCGAAGTGGGGACTACCTTGGAGGTCATGGCCCGAATCATGGGACCCACAATCGGCCCCAGACTGCAGACCACGGCCCCGGCATAGAGCAGTTTCGGAGTGGCGGCAAAAAAGTAGAACAGTCGGGCTATCGAGTGGGCAAAGGCGCCAATGAAGATGATGGTCTGGAGGGGATCATGGAAATAGATTCAGCTTGTATTTCTGCTGGGGCTTGCTGTGTCTTACCGTATCACGCCACCCCAAAACTTTGTTCATGAGCGGCACTGCCAGGAGCATGGCAATCACATATGCCGACGACTTGAAGGTCTTGAAGCTGCTGAAGGAGCTTACCTCCCACTTGAACTTGTCCAGCGTGTAGAGATAGAGGTAGCTGCCCTCGTCCCGCTGGAATGTGTACAGCGCCATGCTGACGAGCAGGATGATGAGGAAGCTGCGACGATGGCCCTGGCGGGTCTTCGACAGCACGCTGAACGAGTCCTTCACGTGCTGCTTGTCGAAGAAGTCGCCCCAAATGCCACAGCAGCCCAACTCTCTCAGCGAGCGTTGTCGGGGCGTGGTTTGCCACTAAGAGGGGGTCGAATAAGGACAGTTCTGGATGGGATCTCAACCCGAACTCACCTTCAGGGCGAACAGTGTGTAGAGGATGGCCAGCGCCAGCAGGGAGGCGTTTACCAAAAACATATCCGCATACGACTGGTGGAAGGTGTTGTAGAAGAGGTGCGAGCCGAGTGCCACGCCCGTGGGCATGGCACTCAGATACACCACGTCCAATATGGTCACCCGGATGGTGCGCTGCTCCAGCGTGGATATGTCCGAAATGTAGGCAAAGCATGAGGCAAAAATGGCCACATCGGCCCCCGTCAGAGCCGAGGGCAGGGTGGCCGTGTAGATGATATTCTGCACCGGCCAATGGGGCATCTTGGCATTCACCACAATCATCGTTGAGTAGATAAACTTACCCACCAGGCCCATCAGCAGCGGCAGCTTCCGGCCGCGACGATCCGAGAAGGAGCCCAGGAACAGAGCCATGACGATAGGGAAGATGTGGGCGGAGATGTTCTCCCACTGCAGGAACCAGGCGGTGGTCTCCAGCGACTGCTTCTTGTACGCCTCGTTCTCGGCCTTGTGGATGTTGGTGCAGATCGCCTCGCTAAAGTTGTTGTTCACGCGGCAGGCCTTGTACAGGAAAAAGCTCTGCTCCACTACGGAGGTAATCATGAAGGCAAACATGTAGAGGAACATGGTCGGCTCCACGGACGTGGAGGTGATAACAAGCCATAGCCATTGGCAGGCGCTGCGACAATGCCCACCTCCCTCCACCTCTCCCTCCTGCTCCACCACCGCCACTTCTCCGCCTACAATGCTAGTCGCGCTCGTTTGGCTGCCGATGCTGCGACGTCGTTGCGTTTCATTTCGTGCGGATGCCTGAAAGTATGCAATGGCCTTTTAAGCGCTAACCAAATTTCACTCTTCTGGCAATGCCAAGCTAAATCACTAGAAATAAAATCCGGTTATCAGTAGAACGTACTCTAAAAAGCCGCGTCGTTTTCACTCATTTGAAGGGTTAGTTTTCACAGCTCACTGCTCTCCCAATTCGACGACTGGCTGCACTGCATGTAAACAAAGCGATAAGCGAGTGTTCTGTGCTTCCTGAATTACATTATTTGTTGTTAGTTTTTAGTTGTTAGGGGAATATCAGCAGCACCATGGGAATGTCGCCGCGTAGCACTTTGAATCAATAATGAAAGCATTGTCCACAAAATTGTATACAAAACATATGGTCTTGGCTGTCTCTAATTTTCAAGGTCAGCCACAACATGCTTCGAATCAGTCGTTTCGAGTGTTTTTTCTTCTATCTGGTTTCTGCTTTCGAGCATCACTCTTACGTAATCATCGGGAGCATCGCGCTGTGCCAATTTGCGTCTATTTTTTTCCGCGGAATATTGAAATTAATTGTATTAAGCATTTGTTTTTCCCTGTAGCAGGCACTGCGCGCGCTTGCTAAATTCAGCCAGCACCAACAACACACTGTTTACTCGAAACACATTTGACACTCACCTCTGTCGCGCTCATTTCGACAATGCGCACACGCAGCGCTCTCGCTCTTTGTGGCCGACCGAATATATAGCTTCGTCTCTTGATTAGGTGGAGGTTTAGGTCTGACGAAAGCTTTTATGCTTTTATGCTCTCTTTGCAGCAGCAGCTTTCGATTTGAATTTGAAAAGTATCCCGCTTCTTCAGTTTTGACGCTCCGCCAATTTGTGACTCGATTCACAAATTAACAGCTAATACGCGTCCTGATACGTTTTCTCCACTTTATCACACGTGGAATTGCACTATTATCACTGGCACTCCACACACCTCACCACTGTTTGCTCATTTTAATTAGCGTCTCAACCAACTTTATTGTTTGGTCTTTCCACAGGCTTATCTGCCGCAAAAGCCGCACAATTGTTCACTATCCGTTCAAGATCAATATTTTGCAAAAAGAAGATAGCCAGAGGCAATACCCACGATAACGGCGGCTATAAAGTTTAATTATAGTCTAATTGATTTAAGATTTTCACAATTACCATCCATTAAGAGTGATAACTGTTGACTGAGACCACTGGAACCGGACTATAGCGATGGGGCCAGCTGTTGCTGCACTGATTTACTGTTTACAATAGCCTTTGTGGTTCCTCTGTGTATTATATTTCAGCTTGTGCACCAGCTCTAGCACCATTTCAAACCAATCCGTGCGATCTCGCCATGTGCAGCTCAGATTCCTCCGTTAATTTAATACCTTGCTCGCCTCTCTTATCAGGAAAAAACGCTGATACTGAACTCGCCGCCAGAGCGTCGAGTGGTGTCGTGGATGGAATGGGGCATTCAATTTTCTGTTTATTTATTAATTTCAGTCTGAGAATTCGGCCTTTTGATATCTTACATTCCTTTCTAGGTTTCCACAAAGCTTCTTGGGATGACAATGGACTGCCGGATTTTTTATAAGATGCAGACATTCATTTGTATAAAACTAAATTGTAAAAGAAACCCAGAATGTTCAAATTTAAATAAATATTTTTTTGTATAAAGATATACTGTTACTGGTACGCGATTACTTGCAAATGGAATGATCATGATTCTTGCAAATATCGTAAAAAATGTATGTCCTTGTTTCTAATGCCAATCCCGATCCCGAAATGACATGCCACGCCCTGATCGGCCCATAAATAGTCGAGATATAGCCAAAGAAAGAAAAAAAGCCAAAATCCGAGATCAATGGGCAAAACAATTATTTTTTAGTTTAGCAGCATATTGAAAAAATGTGTTGCATACCTTTGGGGGCTAAACAATTAAAATATACAAAATTTTTAAAAACCACCGGTTCGCGAAGTAAAAGTTTCCAAATAATCACAAAGTGCATTCTGTGTGCTTATCTCGCACGTAAATATTTTTTAAACACTGCTTAGCGGCGTTGGTAACACGAGATCAACAAAGAACCCATGAAAAAAAACCTCCGACCTCTGATAATTTCTGTTCGCCTGGTATCTCAAGATCTGAAAATTCTCTTGTTTGTTGAGGGCTGTTGATGTACAAGAAAAATGTATGTCTTTTTTTTTTGAGAAAAATTGACAACAGCAACAAATTACAACAGGCCAGTTCTGTTTTATTGATTACACCGCTATTTGCGGCCAGATCTGGCATAATGATGGCTACCTGTGATCGGAAAAATGACCCCGACTTAATGGAGTCCTTATCAAGCACCAAGGATATTTTCAATAGGATTGAAAATTACAGGGGCTGCAGTGCAAACTTAAAAAACTTCTTCTGCAGTCCTTTATAATTAGCTTTCGAAAGTCACATTTTACTCGCAATTAAACTCGTTCATATATAACAGGATATTATATTTCTAGCCATCCAGATCGCTTGAACTAGCATCCAGTCCTCCGCCTGCGTGCTTACCAGCCAGCGTTGTAGACGACGGGAGTGGCCGCATAGGAAGTATGGACGAGGGGAGAGGCGTATGAGGTGTGGACCAGAGGAGATGCCGCGTAGCTGGTGATGACGGGAGCTGCATAGGTCTTCACCACGGGAGCGACAACATCCTGGACGACATGGGCAGAGCTGTGGACCACCGACTGGCTCTGGTGGGAGACAGAGGTGGGAACGCTCTTTACCACGGAACCAACATTGGCCAGGTAGGGCTCCTGCACGATGGTTGTGGTAGCCGGGGCGGAATAGACCAGCGGAGACTCATACAGATGGCCGGGACGAGCGACAGCTACGGCGAGGAGAGCAGACAACACCACCTGGAACAAATAATGGAGGAGGTTAGCTCATAGCTAGGAGGACGACCGCTCGGATTCGGATGGATGACTTACCAATTTGAACATGTTGAGGGGATTTTGTGTTTTTGGTCTGTGTTGTGCTGCTGTGGAAGCGAATGAAGCTGACTGATAATGGGACAACTGAAAGACCAGTCTTATATAGTACGGGCATTGTCCATCGTCGTTATTTTCGGGGTAGTTGCCGTTGCCGTCGCAGCTGCGAAAAGATAAGTTTAATTAAAACATTTACGAGTGCAGGTACGATTTGAGTTGAGTTGACTTGAAAGCGAAATAAGTCTGCCCTCGCTCGGACAATGAAACATGCGACTTGCAATGGAAAGAAAAACTGAAACTCAAACTGAACCCAATACTCGTGATCCGAAACCAAAAGCTCACACACTCACTGCACGATGACTTGACCCTGACTCCCGCACCCAAAGTGCAAGTAATGCAGCCGCGGAGGAGTCGCCAGAGGCCCTTGAGAGTCTCTAATGGTCTCGGAACCACTCTGCTATACTCCGCTGTACTCTGCGTACTTGATTGGCCCTCGGCTAAGCCGTCCACCGACGCTAATTGCTTATTGATCGCGGCCCAGAATCTGATATGGGTTGGATTTCGGACTCGAATTGTAGCGCGGCTTCGGTCCACACATCGATACTGTGGTCTGCGTATGCGTGTGGCTCGGCCCTGAAGGTCAAAGCCAAGTCTCTGCCCAAACGGGAGCTATATAAAACCACTGCAGCAGCTCCACAACCACACACAGTTCTCGCAAGAAGCTCAATCCGATCACTCCAATCCAAACAGTCAATACAGACCAAACTATTTCAAAATGTTCAAGTTGGTGGTATTGTCTGCTCTCCTCGCCGTAGCTGTCGCTCGTCCCGGCCATCTGTATGAGTCTCCGCTGGTCTATTCCGCCCCGGCTACCACAACCATCGTGCAGGAGCCCTACCTGGCCAATGTTGGTTCCGTGGTAAAGAGCGTTCCCACCTCTGTCTCCCACCAGAGCCAGTCGGTGGTCCACAGCTCTGCCCATGTTGTCCAGGATGTTGTCGCCCCCGTGGTAAAGACCTATGCAGCTCCCGTCATCACCAGCTACGCGGCATCTCCTCTCGTCCACACCTCATACGCTTCTCCCCTCGTCCATATTTCTCATGCGGCCACTCCCGTCGTCTACAACGCTGGCTGGTAAGGATGCAGGCTGGAGGACTGGATGCTAGAACAAGCGATCTGGATGGCTAGAAATATGATATTCCTGTTGCACATAAGAGAGCTTAATTGCGAATAAAATGTGATTTTCGAAAGTTAATTGTCACATGTATTGCCTTCAGAAAACAGGACAACGGCCAACCATCGGCCTCATTTTCGTAGTCGAGATTTTGATGCCGTACGACAGTCTGGTCCCTCCCGATCCTGGAACAGTTGGTCCTGTACCGATCTGGCCTTATTTATCTGAGATAGAGCCTTCCGAAGATTTGAATTTGTCATTAAAATACTGGTTTCTTCTGCACGCTATATCTCGGCTACGCAGTGGCCGATCGGGGCGCGGCATGCCCTGTCGTGATCAGGAGAGTCCTGCCAATCGACTGCCATCGGAAAAAGGGACATCCATTTTTTCACGATTTTCGCAAAAAATCATGATGGTTACATCATTAAATTTGCCAAAAATCGGCCTCATTTTCGTAGTCGAGATTTTGATGCCGTTCGACAGTCTGGACCCTCCCGATCCTGGGACAGTTGGTCCTGCCCCGATCTGGCCTTATTTATCTGAGATAGAGCCTTCCGAAGATTTGAATTTGTCATTAAAATACTGGTTTCTTCTGCACGCTATATCTCGGCTACGCAGTGGCCGATCGGGGCGCGGCATGCCCTGTAGTGATCAGGAGAGTCCTGCCAATCGACTGTCATCGGAAATAAGGACATTCCTTTCATCATGATTTTCGCCAAAAATCATGATGGTTACATCATTAAAATTGCCAAAAATCGGCCTCATTTTCGAGGTCGAGATTTTGATGCCGATCGACAGTCTGGATCCTCACGATTCTGGCAGAGTAGGTCCTCCCCCGATCCGGCCCTATTTGCCTGAAATATAGCCTTGCGAAGAGTTAGATTTGCGTATCTTTGAAATACTGGTATCTTCTGCATGCTATATCTCTGCAATACAGCGGCCGATCGGCGTGCGGCATGTCTTTTCGGGATGGGGCAAGTCCTGCCAATCGACTGTCATCGGAAATAAGGACATTCCTTTCATCACGATTTTCGCCAAAAATCATGATGGTTACATCATTAAAATTGCCAAAAATCGGCCTCATTTTCGAGGTCGGGATTTTGATGCCGATCGACAGTCTGGATCCTCACGATTCTGGGAGAGTAGGTCCTCCCCCGATCTGGCCCTAGTTGCCTGAAATATAGCCTTGCGAAGAGTTAGATTTGCGTATCTTTGAAATACTGGTATCTTCTGCATGCTATATCTCTGCAATACAGCTGCCGATCGGCGTGCGGCATGTCTTTTCGGGATGGGGCAAGTCCTGCCAATCGACTGTCATCGGAAATAAGGACATTCCTTTCATCACGATTTTCGCCAAAAATCATGATGGTTACATCATTAAATTTGCAAAAAATCGGCTTCATTTTCGTAGTCGAGATTTTGATGCCGATCGACAGTCTGGATCCTCCCGATCCTGGGACAGTTGGTCCTGCCCCGATCTGGCCTTATTTATCTGAGATAGAGCCTTCCGAAGATTTGAATTTGTCATTAAAATACTGGTTTCTTCTGCACGCTATATCTCGGCTACGCAGTGGCCGATCGGGGCGCGGCATGCCCTGTAGTGATCAGGAGAGTCCTGCCAATCGACTGCCATCGGAAATAACGACATTCCTTTCATCACGATTTTCGCAAAAAATCATGATGGTTACATCATTAAATTTGCCAAAAATCGGCCTCATTTTCGTAGTCGAGATTTTGATGCCGTTCGACAGTCTGGACCCTCCCGATCCTGGGACAGTTGGTCCTGCCCCGATCTGGCCTTATTTTTCTGAGATAGAGCCTTCCGAAGATTTGAATTTGTCATTAAAATACTGGTATCTTCTGCATGCTATATCTCTGCAATACAGCGGCCGATCGGCGTGCGGCATGCCCTGTCGTGATCAGGAGAGTCCTGCCAATCGACTGCCATCGGAAAAAGGGACATCCATTTTTTCACGATTTTCGCAAAAAATCATGATGGTTACATCATTAAATTTGCCAAAAATCGGCCTCATTTTCGTAGTCGAGATTTTGATGCCGTTCGACAGTCTGGACCCTCCCGATCCTGGGACAGTTGGTCCTGCCCCGATCTGGCCTTATTTTTCTGAGATAGAGCCTTCCGAAGATTTGAATTTGTCATTAAAATACTGGTATCTTCTGCATGCTATATCTCTGCAATACAGCGGCCGATCGGCGTGCGGCATGCCCTGTCGTGATCAGGAGAGTCCTGCCAATCGACTGCCATCGGAAAAAGGGACATCCATTTTTTCACGATTTTCGCAAAAAATCATGATGGTTACATCATTAAATTTGCCAAAAATCGGCCTCATTTTCGTAGTCGAGATTTTGATGCCGTTCGACAGTCTGGACCCTCCCGATCCTGGGACAGTTGGTCCTGCCCCGATCTGGCCTTATTTATCTGAGATAGAGCCTTCCGAAGATTTGAATTTGTCATTAAAATACTGGTTTCTTCTGCACGCTATATCTCGGCTACGCAGTGGCCGATCGGGGCGCGGCATGCCCTGTAGTGATCAGGAGAGTCCTGCCAATCGACTGTCATCGGAAATAAGGACATTCCTTTCATCACGATTTTCGCCAAAAATCATGATGGTTACATCATTAAAATTGCCAAAAATCGGCCTCATTTTCGAGGTCGGGATTTTGATGCCGATCGACAGTCTGGATCCTCACGATTCTGGGAGAGTAGGTCCTCCCCCGATCTGGCCCTAGTTGCCTGAAATATAGCCTTGCGAAGAGTTAGATTTGCGTATCTTTGAAATACTGGTATCTTCTGCATGCTATATCTCTGCAATACAGCTGCCGATCGGCGTGCGGCATGTCTTTTCGGGATGGGGCAAGTCCTGCCAATCGACTGTCATCGGAAATAAGGACATTCCTTTCATCACGATTTTCGCCAAAAATCATGATGGTTACATCATTAAATTTGCCAAAAATCGGCCTCATTTTCGAGGTCGGGATTTTGATGCCGATCGACAGTCTGGACCCTCCCGATCCTGGGAAAGTTGGTCCTGCCCCGATCTGGCCTTATTTATCTGAGATAGAGCCTTCCGAAGATTTGAATTTGTCATTAAAATACTGGTTTCTTCTGCACGCTATATCTCGGCTACGCAGTGGCCGATCGGGGCGCGGCATGCCCTGTAGTGATCAGGAGAGTCCTGCCAATCGACTGCCATCGGAAATAAGGACATTCCTTTCATCACGATTTTCGCCAAAAATCATGATGGTTACATCATTAAATTTGCAAAAAATCGGCTTCATTTTCGTAGTCGAGATTTTGATGCCGATCGACAGTCTGGATCCTCACGATTCTGGGAGAGTAGGTCCTCCCCCGATCTGGCCCTATTTGCCTGAAATATAGCCTTGCGAAGAGTTAGATTTGCGTATCTTTGAAATACTGGTATCTTCTGCATGCTATATCTCTGCAATACAGCGGCCGATCGGCGTGCGGCATGTCTTTTCGGGATGGGGCAAGTCCTGCCAATCGACTGTCATCGGAAATAAGGACATTCCTTTCATCACGATTTTCGTCAAAAATCATGATGGTTACATCATTAAAATTGCCAAAAATCGGCCTCATTTTCGAGGTCGAGATTTTGATGCCGATCGACAGTCTGGATCCTCACGATTCTGGGAGAGTAGGTCCTCCCCCGATCTGGCCCTATTTGCCTGAAATATAGCCTTGCGAAGAGTTAGATTTGCGTATCTTTGAAATACTGGTATCTTCTGCATGCTATATCTCTGCAATACAGCGGCCGATCGGCGTGCGGCATGCCCTGTCGTGATCAGGAGAGTCCTGCCAATCGACTGTCATCGGAAATAAGGACATTCCTTTCATCACGATTTTCGCCAAAAATCATGATGGTTACATTATTAAAATTGCCAAAAATCGGCCTCATTTTCGAGGTCGAGATTTTGATGCCGATCGACAGTCTGGATCCTCACGATTCTGGGAGAGTAGGTCCTCCCCCGATCTGGCCCTATTTGCCTGAAATATAGCCTTGCGAAGAGTTAGATTTGCGTATCTTTGAAATACTGGTATCTTCTGCATGCTATATCTCTGCAATACAGCGGCCGATCGGCGTGCGGCATGTCTTTTCGTGATCAGGAGAGTCCTGCCAATCGACTGCCATCGGAAAAAGGGACATCCATTTTTTCACGATTTTCGCAAAAAATCATGATGGTTACATCATTAAATTTGCCAAAAATCGGCCTCATTTTCGTAGTCGAGATTTTGATGCCGTTCGACAGTCTGGACCCTCCCGATCCTGGGACAGTTGGTCCTGCCCCGATCTGGCCTTATTTTTCTGAGATAGAGCCTTCCGAAGATTTGAATTTGTCATTAAAATACTGGTATCTTCTGCATGCTATATCTCTGCAATACAGCGGCCGATCGGCGTGCGGCATGCCCTGTCGTGATCAGGAGAGTCCTGCCAATCGACTGTCATCGGAAATAAGGACATTCCTTTCATCACGATTTTCGCCAAAAATCATGATGGTTACATCATTAAAATTGCCAAAAATCGGCCTCATTTTCGAGGTCGAGATTTTGATGCCGATCGACAGTCTGGATCCTCACGATTCTGGGAGAGTAGGTCCTCCCCCGATCTGGCCCTATTTGCCTGAAATATAGCCTTGCGAAGAGTTAGATTTGCGTATCTTTGAAATACTGGTATCTTCTGCATGCTATATCTCTGCAATACAGCGGCCGATCGGCGTGCGGCATGCCCTGTCGTGATCAGGAGAGTCCTGCCAATCGACTGTCATCGGAAATAAGGACATTCCTTTCATCACGATTTTCGCCAAAAATCATGATGGTTACATCATTAAAATTGCCAAAAATCGGCCTCATTTTCGAGGTCGGGATTTTGATGCCGATCGACAGTCTGGATCCTCACGATTCTGGGAGAGTAGGTCCTCCCCCGATCTGGCCCTATTTGCCTGAAATATAGCCTTGCGAAGAGTTAGATTTGCGTATCTTTGAAATACTGGTATCTTCTGCATGTTATATCTCTGCAATACAGCGGCCGATTGGGGCGCGGCATGCCCTGTCGTGATCAGGAGAGTCCTGCCAATCGACTGTCATTGGAAATAAGGACATTCCTTTCATCACGATTTTCCCCAAAAATCATGATGGTTACATCATTAAAATTGCCAAAAATCGGCCTCATTTTCGTAGTCGAGATTTTGATGCCGTTCGACAGTCTGGACCCTCTCGATCCTGGGTAAGTTGGTCCTGCCCCGATCTGGCCTTATTTAAAACCTTTAAAATATTGTTGCTTTATTTAACTCTTCCTTTCATTTTAGCAGCAATACCTCTTGCGAGCCCTCGGTCCCCGATTTGCCCACCATTGTTTACCTGAGGCATCAGCTTTTTGGTCTTCCGGCTCATCTTCGGGACATGATTCCTCCGTCGGTGCCCCATTAGCGGGTGATTCCGCCATCCTCGTCTTCTCGGGAGTTCCTAGGGATGTGCTCCTGGCTGGACTGTGGCAGCCACTGTCTGATGCCACTGGAAATAATGTCAGCAACCCCCTCATCCATACGACGCCGAATCAAACGCTGGGCTTCAGCTTCGAGACGTGTAAGTGAATCAGTATATAATTGTGGATATTTTGTTTTAAATATATGTATCTTCCTTCACCTACGCTTTGCCACAAGCTGAGGCGTATCCGATTCCCTCCCGTCAGACGGAGTCCGATCAAAGTATCCCAGCCAGAAGCTCACCGAAGCGCACCCCTTCAAAGAGCTGAACCAAACAAGCTATCGTCATCCTTCGACCTGGCCATCAACCACAAGGACTTTGACTATGACAACCAAGGGAGGGGCTACGCGGGCTACTATATGATACGTTTAAGTCAGATACAAATGTTTTCCACTTGCACATTTATTTATACTAATATTTATTTATTTTATATTATACTATAATTTATACATAATTATTTAAATTATGATGAATAAAACTATTGAAAATTCATCCTCGCTGTATCTTTTTTTGGGGAAACTATCGGTTCATAAATAGCAGAGAAAACTGAATATTTTTGACTGGGGAAAATGTCTTTAATCCTTGATAAGGACTCCATTAAATTAGGGACATTTTTTCGATCACAGGAAGTCATCGCATACCCAGATGGGCCCACAAATAGCCGAGAAAACTAAATATGTATGGTTCGGGCTGTTGGAGTCCTTGCCGAAGGATCAAGGATATTTTTCTGATCATGGCGAGCCATGGCACGTCCAGATCGGGCCACAATAAGCGGGAAAACAAGATATGCATATATTTATTTTTATTAAATAATGATTCTTTTTGATTTGTATTGTTTCTGCTTAAAATTAAAAAAGAAAAGAGCGACCTTCTGCTGATTTCTGTTGGCCTGGTATCCCAGATCTGAAATTATCGCTTTGGACCATTTTGAGCGGCCAAAGAATATATTAAAAAAACGGAAAAATATAATTAAAAGAAAATTAAAAAACCCAGCGACCTTCAGCTGATTTCTGCTCACCTGGTATCCCAGTTTTCAAACTCTCGTTTTTCTCCATTTAAGCTGCCGCAATTTGAAAGCTGTTGTTGTACAACAACGAAAATTTGTTGTACAACAATTAACAACAACAACTGTTGTTGTTTTCTCCGTTATTTATGGCCCGAACTAAGCTTGCGACGGCGTCCTGTGATCGGAAAATTGTCCCTGATTCGATGGAGTCCTTAGCAGGAACCAAGGATCAAGGATATTTTCTCCAGAGGTATACATCTTGTTTTCTCCCTTATTTGTGGTCCGATTGGGGCGTGCCATGGCTCGCCATGATCAGAAAAATATCCTTGATCCTTCTCTAAGTACTCTAACAACCCGAACCATACATATTTAGTTTTCTCGGCTATTTGTGGGCCGATCTGGGTATGCGACGGCTTCCTGTGGTCGTAAAAATGTCCCTGATTTTATGGAGTCCTTATCAAGGACTAAGGAAATTTTCCCCAATCAAAAATATTTCGTTTTCTGCGCTATTTGCGCATCGATCTGGGTGTGCCCGCCTTTTTTTAAATCGGTATATATTCCCCGAAACAGGATAAAGCAAGGATTATTTTTCAATAGTTTTATTCATCATAGCTTAGCCTAGGATAAATAAATAAATAAACAAGTGGAATAGATTTGTATCTACTATCTAAATATATTGACTATATATGTACATATGTATACATATCCTTAAACCTAACAACAACGAGATCATTCAGAGTCTAGACCGCGTAGCTCCTTCCTCGGTTGCCATAGCCAAAGTCCTTGTTGTTGATGGCCAGGTCGAAGGATGACGATATCTTGTTTGGTTCGGCTCTTTGAAGGGGTGCGCTTCTGTCTGGCTGGGATTGGACTCGGTCTGTCTCGAATACGCCTCGGTAATGCTTGGATAGGACTCCTTTTGGCGGGGTGAAGTCGCATACGACTCGGTTTGTGGCAAAGCGTAGGGTAAATAAGTGCTCTGTGAAGGAAGATGTCGTATCCACAATCGTATACTGATGACACTGATCGGGCCACAAATAGCGGCGAAAACAATCAAGCAAAACTGGCTTGTTGCAGTCAGTTGTTTTTGTTAATTGTTCTACATCGAAGATTATAAAAAACTAGTTTTCTCCAACGATTTTTGTTGCTGTGCAACAACAATCCTCAACTTGCGACCAAAATGGCTAATTTTTTCTTATTATCTTTTGCTATATCTCGACTATTTATGGACCGATCTAGGCGTTTCATGTCTTTTCGTGATCAGAAGAGTCCTGCCAATCGACTGCCATCGGAAAAAGGGACATCCATTTCGGACATCTGGACCCTCCCGATCCTGGGACAGTTGGTCCTGCCCCGATCTGGCCTTATTTATCTGAGATATAGCCTTCCGAAGATTTGAATTTGTCATTGAAATACTGGTTTCTTCTGCACGCTATATCTCGACTATTTATGGACCGATCTGGGCGTTTCATGTCTTTTCGTGATCAGGAGAGTCCTGCCAATCGACTGTCATCGGAAATAAGGACATTCCTTTCATCACGATTTTCGCCAAAAATCATGATGGTTAGATCATTAAATTTGCCAAAAATCGGCCTCATTTTCGTAGTCGAGATTTTGATGCCGTTCGACAGTCTGGACCCTCCCGATCCTGGGACAGTTGGTCCTGCCCCGATCTGGCCCTAGTTGCCTGAAATATAGCCTTGCGAAGAGTTAGATTTGCGTATCTTTGAAATACTGGTATCTTCTGCATGCTATATCTCTGCAATACAGCGGCCGATCGGCGTGCGGCATGCCCTGTCGTGATCAGGAGAGTCCTGCCAATCGACTGTCATCGGAAATAAGGACATTCCTTTCATCACGATTTTCGCCAAAAATCATGATGGTTACATCATTAAATTTGCCAAAAATCGGCCTCATTTTCGTAGTCGAGATTTTGATGCCGTTCGACAGTCTGGACCCTCCCGATCCTGGGACAGTTGGTCCTGCCCCGATCTGGCCCTAGTTGCCTGAAATATAGCCTTGCGAAGAGTTAGATTTGCGTATCTTTGAAATACTGGTATCTTCTGCATGCTATATCTCTGCAATACAGTGGCCGATCGGCGTGCGGCATGACTTTTCGGGATGGGGCAAGTCCTGCCAATCGACTGTCATCGGAAATAAGGACATTCCTTTCATCACGATTTTCGCCAAAAATCATGATGGTTAGATCATTAAATTTGCCAAAAATCGGCCTCATTTTCGAGGTCGGGATTTTGATGCCGATCGACAGTCTGGATCCTCACGATTCTGGGAGAGTAGGTCCTCCCCCGATCTGGCCCTATTTGCCTGAAATATAGCCTTGCGAAGAGTTAGATTTGCGTATCTTTGAAATACTGGTATCTTCTGCATGCTATATCTCTGCAATACAGCGGCCGATCGGCGTGCGGCATGCCCTGTCGTGATCAGGAGAGTCCTGCCAATCGACTGTCATCGGAAATAAGGACATTCCTTTCATCACGATTTTCGCCAAAAATCATGATGGTTACATCATTAAATTTGCCAAAAATCGGCCTCATTTTCGAGGTCGGGATTTTGATGCCGATCGACAGTCTGGATCCTCACGATTCTGGGAGAGTAGGTCCTCCCCCGATCTGGCCCTATTTGCCTGAAATATAGCCTTGCGAAGAGTTAGATTTGCGTATCTTTGAAATACTGGTATCTTCTGCATGCTATATCTCTGCAATACAGCGGCCGATCGGGGCGCGGCATGCCCTGTCGTGATCAGGAGAGTCCTGCCAATCGACTGTCATCGGAAATAAGGACATTCCTTTCATCACGATTTTCGCCAAAAATCGGCCTCATTTTCGAGGTCGGGATTTTGATGCCGATCGACAGTCTGGATCCTCACGATTCTGGGAGAGTAGGTCCTCCCCCGATCTGGCCCTAGTTGCCTGAAATATAGCCTTGCGAAGAGTTAGATTTGCGTATCTTTGAAATACTGGTATCTTCTGCATGCTATATCTCTGCAATACAGCGGCCGATCGGCGTGCGGCATGCCCTGTCGTGATCAGGAGAGTCCTGCCAATCGACTGTCATCGGAAATAAGGACATTCCTTTCATCACGATTTTCGCCAAAAATCATGATGGTTACATCATTAAATTTGCCAAAAATCGGCCTCATTTTCGTAGTCGAGATTTTGATGCCGTTCGACAGTCTGGACCCTCCCGATCCTGGGACAGTTGGTCCTGCCCCGATCTGGCCCTAGTTGCCTGAAATATAGCCTTGCGAAGAGTTAGATTTGCGTATCTTTGAAATACTGGTATCTTCTGCATGCTATATCTCTGCAATACAGTGGCCGATCGGCGTGCGGCATGACTTTTCGGGATGGGGCAAGTCCTGCCAATCGACTGTCATCGGAAATAAGGACATTCCTTTCATCACGATTTTCGCCAAAAATCATGATGGTTACATCATTAAATTTGCCAAAAATCGGCCTCATTTTCGAGGTCGGGATTTTGATGCCGATCGACAGTCTGGATCCTCACGATTCTGGGAGAGTAGGTCCTCCCCCGATCTGGCCCTAGTTGCCTGAAATATAGCCTTGCGAAGAGTTAGATTTGCGTATCTTTGAAATACTGGTATCTTCTGCATGCTATATCTCTGCAATACAGCGGCCGATCGGCGTGCGGCATGCCCTGTCGTGATCAGGAGAGTCCTGCCAATCGACTGTCATCGGAAATAAGGACATTCCTTTCATCACGATTTTCGCCAAAAATCATGATGGTTACATCATTAAATTTGCCAAAAATCGGCCTCATTTTCGTAGTCGAGATTTTGATGCCGTTCGACAGTCTGGACCCTCCCGATCCTGGGACAGTTGGTCCTGCCCCGATCTGGCCCTAGTTGCCTGAAATATAGCCTTGCGAAGAGTTAGATTTGCGTATCTTTGAAATACTGGTATCTTCTGCATGCTATATCTCTGCAATACAGTGGCCGATCGGCGTGCGGCATGACTTTTCGGGATGGGGCAAGTCCTGCCAATCGACTGTCATCGGAAATAAGGACATTCCTTTCATCACGATTTTCGCCAAAAATCATGATGGTTACATCATTAAATTTGCCAAAAATCGGCCTCATTTTCGTAGTCGAGATTTTGATGCCGTTCGACAGTCTGGACCCTCCCGATCCTGGGACAGTTGGTCCTGCCCCGATCTGGCCCTAGTTGCCTGAAATATAGCCTTGCGAAGAGTTAGATTTGCGTATCTTTGAAATACTGGTATCTTCTGCATGCTATATCTCTGCAATACAGCGGCCGATCGGCGTGCGGCATGCCCTGTCGTGATCAGGAGAGTCCTGCCAATCGACTGTCATCGGAAATAAGGACATTCCTTTCATCACGATTTTCGCCAAAAATCATGATGGTTACATCATTAAATTTGCCAAAAATCGGCCTCATTTTCGAGGTCGGGATTTTGATGCCGATCGACAGTCTGGATCCTCACGATTCTGGGAGAGTAGGTCCTCCCCCGATCTGGCCCTATTTGCCTGAAATATAGCCTTGCGAAGAGTTAGATTTGCGTATCTTTGAAATACTGGTATCTTCTGCATGCTATATCTCTGCAATACAGCGGCCGATCGGGGCGCGGCATGCCCTGTCGTGATCAGGAGAGTCCTGCCAATCGACTGTCATCGGAAATAAGGACATTCCTTTCATCACGATTTTCGCCAAAAATCGGCCTCATTTTCGAGGTCGGGATTTTGATGCCGATCGACAGTCTGGATCCTCACGATTCTGGGAGAGTAGGTCCTCCCCCGATCTGGCCCTAGTTGCCTGAAATATAGCCTTGCGAAGAGTTAGATTTGCGTATCTTTGAAATACTGGTATCTTCTGCATGCTATATCTCTGCAATACAGTGGCCGATCGGCGTGCGGCATGACTTTTCGGGAAGGGGCGAGTCCTGCCAATCGACTGTCATCGGAAATAAGGACATTCCTTTCATCACGATTTTCGCCAAAAATCATGATGGTGTGCGGCATGTCTTTTCGGGATGGGGCAAGTCCTGCCAATCGACTGTCATCGGAAATAAGGACATTCCTTTCATCACGATTTTCGCCAAAAATCATGATGGTTACATCATTAAATTTGCCAAAAATCGGCCTCATTTTCGAGGTCGGGATTTTGATGCCGATCGACAGTCTGGATCCTCACGATTCTGGGAGAGTAGGTCCTCCCCCGATCTGGCCCTAGTTGCCTGAAATATAGCCTTGCGAAGAGTTAGATTTGCGTATCTTTGAAATACTGGTATCTTCTGCATGCTATATCTCTGCAATACAGCGGCCGATCGGCGTGCGGCATGTCTTTTCGGGATGGGGCAAGTCCTGCCAATCGACTGTCATCGGAAATAAGGACATTCCTTTCATCACGATTTTCGCCAAAAATCATGATGGTTACATCATTAAATTTGCCAAAAATCGGCCTCATTTTCGTAGTCGAGATTTTGATGCCGTTCGACAGTCTGGACCCTCCCGATCCTGGGACAGTTGGTCCTGCCCCGATCTGGCCCTAGTTGCCTGAAATATAGCCTTGCGAAGAGTTAGATTTGCGTATCTTTGAAATACTGGTATCTTCTGCATGCTATATCTCTGCAATACAGCGGCCGATCGGCGTGCGGCATGCCCTGTCGTGATCAGGAGAGTCCTGCCAATCGACTGTCATCGGAAATAAGGACATTCCTTTCATCACGATTTTCGCCAAAAATCATGATGGTTACATCATTAAATTTGCCAAAAATCGGCCTCATTTTCGTAGTCGAGATTTTGATGCCGTTCGACAGTCTGGACCCTCCCGATCCTGGGACAGTTGGTCCTGCCCCGATCTGGCCCTAGTTGCCTGAAATATAGCCTTGCGAAGAGTTAGATTTGCGTATCTTTGAAATACTGGTATCTTCTGCATGCTATATCTCTGCAATACAGCGGCCGATCGGCGTGCGGCATGACTTTTCGGGATGGGGCAAGTCCTGCCAATCGACTGTCATCGGAAATAAGGACATTCCTTTCATCACGATTTTCGCCAAAAATCATGATGGTTACATCATTAAATTTGCCAAAAATCGGCCTCATTTTGGAGGTCGGGATTTTGATGCCGATCGACAGTCTGGATCCTCACGATTCTGGGAGAGTAGGTCCTCCCCCGATCTGGCCCTAGTTGCCTGAAATATAGCCTTGCGAAGAGTTAGATTTGCGTATCTTTGAAATACTGGTATCTTCTGCATGCTATATCTCTGCAATACAGTGGCCGATCGGCGTGCGGCATGACTTTTCGGGATGGGGCAAGTCCTGCCAATCGACTGTCATCGGAAATAAGGACATTCCTTTCATCACGATTTTCGCCAAAAATCATGATGGTTACATCATTAAATTTGCCAAAAATCGGCCTCATTTTCGTAGTCGAGATTTTGATGCCGTTCGACAGTCTGGACCCTCCCGATCCTGGGACAGTTGGTCCTGCCCCGATCTGGCCTTATTTATCTGAGATAGAGCCTTCCGAAGATTTGAATTTGTCATTAAAATACTGGTTTCTTCTGCACGCTATATCTCGGCTACGCAGTGGCCGATCGGGGCGCGGCATGCCCTGTCGTGATCAGGAGAGTCCTGCCAATCGACTGTCATCGGAAATAAGGACATTCCTTTCATCACGATTTTCGCCAAAAATCATGATGGTTACATCATTAAATTTGCCAAAAATCGGCCTCATTTTCGAGGTCGGGAGTTTGATGCCGATCGACAGTCTGGATCCTCACGATTCTGGGAGAGTAGGTCCTCCCCCGATCTGGCCCTAGTTGCCTGAAATATAGCCTTGCGAAGAGTTAGATTTGCGTATCTTTGAAATACTGGTATCTTCTGCATGCTATATCTCTGCAATACAGTGGCCGATCGGCGTGCGGCATGACTTTTCGGGAAAGGGCGAGTCCTGCCAATCGACTGTCATCGGAAATAAGGACATTCCTTTCATCACGATTTTCGCCAAAAATCATGATGGTTACATCATTAAATTTGCCAAAAATCGGCCTCATTTTCGTAGTCGAGATTTTGATGCCGTTCGACAGTCTGGACCCTCCCGATCCTGGGACAGTTGGTCCTGCCCCGATCTGGCCCTAGTTGCCTGAAATATAGCCTTGCGAAGAGTTAGATTTGCGTATCTTTGAAATACTGGTATCTTCTGCATGCTATATCTCTGCAATACAGCGGCCGATCGGCGTGCGGCATGCCCTGTCGTGATCAGGAGAGTCCTGCCAATCGACTGTCATCGGAAATAAGGACATTCCTTTCATCACGATTTTCGCCAAAAATCATGATGGTTAGATCATTAAATTTGCCAAAAATCGGCCTCATTTTCGAGGTCGGGATTTTGATGCCGATCGACAGTCTGGATCCTCACGATTCTGGGAGAGTAGGTCCTCCCCCGATCTGGCCCTAGTTGCCTGAAATATAGCCTTGCGAAGAGTTAGATTTGCGTATCTTTGAAATACTGGTATCTTCTGCATGCTATATCTCTGCAATACAGCGGCCGATCGGCGTGCGGCATGCCCTGTCGTGATCAGGAGAGTCCTGCCAATCGACTGTCATCGGAAATAAGGACATTCCTTTCATCACGATTTTCGCCAAAAATCATGATGGTTACATCATTAAATTTGCCAAAAATCGGCCTCATTTTCGAGGTCGGGATATTGATGCCGATCGACAGTCTGGATCCTCACGATTCTGGGAGAGTAGGTCCTCCCCCGATCTGGCCCTAGTTGCCTGAAATATAGCCTTGCGAAGAGTTAGATTTGCGTATCTTTGAAATACTGGTATCTTCTGCATGCTATATCTCTGCAATACAGCGGCCGATCGGGGCGCGGCATGCCCTGTCGTGATCAGGAGAGTCCTGCCAATCGACTGTCATCGGAAATAAGGACATTCCTTTCATCACGATTTTCGCCAAAAATCGGCCTCATTTTCGAGGTCGGGATTTTGATGCCGATCGACAGTCTGGATCCTCACGATTCTGGGAGAGTAGGTCCTCCCCCGATCTGGCCCTAGTTGCCTGAAATATAGCCTTGCGAAGAGTTAGATTTGCGTATCTTTGAAATACTGGTATCTTCTGCATGCTATATCTCTGCAATACAGCGGCCGATCGGCGTGCGGCATGTCTTTTCGGGATGGGGCAAGTCCTGCCAATCGACTGTCATCGGAAATAAGGACATTCCTTTCATCACGATTTTCGCCAAAAATCATGATGGTTACATCATTAAATTTGCCAAAAATCGGCCTCATTTTCGTAGTCGAGATTTTGATGCCGTTCGACAGTCTGGATCCTCACGATTCTGGGAGAGTAGGTCCTCCCCCGATCTGGCCCTAGTTGCCTGAAATATAGCCTTGCGAAGAGTTAGATTTGCGTATCTTTGAAATACTGGTATCTTCTGCATGCTATATCTCTGCAATACAGTGGCCGATCGGCGTGCGGCATGACTTTTCGGGAAGGGGCGAGTCCTGCCAATCGACTGTCATCGGAAATAAGGACATTCCTTTCATCACGATTTTCGCCAAAAATCATGATGGTTAGTTACATCATTAAATTTGCCAAAAATCGGCCTCATTTTCGAGGTCGGGAGTTTGATGCCGATCGACAGTCTGGATCCTCACGATTCTGGGAGAGTAGGTCCTCCCCCGATCTGGCCCTAGTTGCCTGAAATATAGCCTTGCGAAGAGTTAGATTTGCGTATCTTTGAAATACTGGTATCTTCTGCATGCTATATCTCTGCAATACAGTGGCCGATCGGCGTGCGGCATGACTTTTCGGGAAGGGGCGAGTCCTGCCAATCGACTGTCATCGGAAATAAGGACATTCCTTTCATCACGATTATCGCCAAAAATCATGATGGTTACATCATTAAATTTGCCAAAAATCGGCCTCATTTTCGTAGTCGAGATTTTGATGCCGTTCGACAGTCTGGACCCTCCCGATCCTGGGACAGTTGGTCCTGCCCCGATCTGGCCCTAGTTGCCTGAAATATAGCCTTGCGAAGAGTTAGATTTGCGTATCTTTGAAATACTGGTATCTTCTGCATGCTATATCTCTGCAATACAGCGGCCGATCGGCGTGCGGCATGCCCTGTCGTGATCAGGAGAGTCCTGCCAATCGACTGTCATCGGAAATAAGGACATTCCTTTCATCACGATTTTCGCCAAAAATCATGATGGTTACATCATTAAATTTGCCAAAAATCGGCCTCATTTTCGAGGTCGGGATTTTGATGCCGATCGACAGTCTGGATCCTCACGATTCTGGGAGAGTAGGTCCTCCCCCGATCTGGCCCTAGTTGCCTGAAATATAGCCTTGCGAAGAGTTAGATTTGCGTATCTTTGAAATACTGGTATCTTCTGCATGCTATATCTCTGCAATACAGCGGTCGATCGGCGTGCGGCATGTCTTTTCGGGATGGGGCAAGTCCTGCCAATCGACTGTCATCGGAAATAAGGACATTCCTTTCATCACGATTTTCGCCAAAAATCATGATGGTTACATCATTAAATTTGCCAAAAATCGGCCTCATTTTCGTAGTCGAGATTTTGATGCCGTTCGACAGTCTGGACCCTCCCGATCCTGGGACAGTTGGTCCTGCCCCGATCTGGCCCTAGTTGCCTGAAATATAGCCTTGCGAAGAGTTAGATTTGCGTATCTTTGAAATACTGGTATCTTCTGCATGCTATATCTCTGCAATACAGTGGCCGATCGGCGTGCGGCATGACTTTTCGGGATGGGGCAAGTCCTGCCAATCGACTGTCATCGGAAATAAGGACATTCCTTTCATCACGATTTTCGCCAAAAATCATGATGGTTACATCATTAAATTTGCCAAAAATCGGCCTCATTTTCGAGGTCGGGATTTTGATGCCGATCGACAGTCTGGATCCTCACGATTCTGGGAGAGTAGGTCCTCCCCCGATCTGGCCCTATTTGCCTGAAATATAGCCTTGCGAAGAGTTAGATTTGCGTATCTTTGAAATACTGGTATCTTCTGCATGCTATATCTCTGCAATACAGCGGCCGATCGGGGCGCGGCATGCCCTGTCGTGATCAGGAGAGTCCTGCCAATCGACTGTCATCGGAAATAAGGACATTCCTTTCATCACGATTTTCGCCAAAAATCATGATGGTTAGATCATTAAATTTGCCAAAAATCGGCCTCATTTTCGAGGTCGGGATTTTGATGCCGATCGACAGTCTGGATCCTCACGATTCTGGGAGAGTAGGTCCTCCCCCGATCTGGCCCTATTTGCCTGAAATATAGCCTTGCGAAGAGTTAGATTTGCGTATCTTTGAAATACTGGTATCTTCTGCATGCTATATCTCTGCAATACAGCGGCCGATCGGGGCGCGGCATGCCCTGTCGTGATCAGGAGAGTCCTGCCAATCGACTGTCATCGGAAATAAGGACATTCCTTTCATCACGATTTTCGCCAAAAATCATGATGGTTACATCATTAAATTTGCCAAAAATCGGCCTCATTTTCGTAGTCGAGATTTTGATGCCGTTCGACAGTCTGGACCCTCCCGATCCTGGGACAGTTGGTCCTGCCCCGATCTGGCCCTAGTTGCCTGAAATATAGCCTTGCGAAGAGTTAGATTTGCGTATCTTTGAAATACTGGTATCTTCTGCATGCTATATCTCTGCAATACAGCGGCCGATCGGCGTGCGGCATGCCCTGTCGTGATCAGGAGAGTCCTGCCAATCGACTGTCATCGGAAATAAGGACATTCCTTTCATCACGATTTTCGCCAAAAATCATGATGGTTAGATCATTAAATTTGCCAAAAATCGGCCTCATTTTCGAGGTCGGGATTTTGATGCCGATCGACAGTCTGGATCCTCACGATTCTGGGAGAGTAGGTCCTCCCCCGATCTGGCCCTATTTGCCTGAAATATAGCCTTGCGAAGAGTTAGATTTGCGTATCTTTGAAATACTGGTATCTTCTGCATGCTATATCTCTGCAATACAGCGGCCGATCGGGGCGCGGCATGCCCTGTCGTGATCAGGAGAGTCCTGCCAATCGACTGTCATCGGAAATAAGGACATTCCTTTCATCACGATTTTCGCCAAAAATCATGATGGTTACATCATTAAATTTGCCAAAAATCGGCCTCATTTTCGTAGTCGAGATTTTGATGCCGTTCGACAGTCTGGACCCTCCCGATCCTGGGACAGTTGGTCCTGCCCCGATCTGGCCCTAGTTGCCTGAAATATAGCCTTGCGAAGAGTTAGATTTGCGTATCTTTGAAATACTGGTATCTTCTGCATGCTATATCTCTGCAATACAGTGGCCGATCGGCGTGCGGCATGACTTTTCGGGTAGGGGCGAGTCCTGCCAATCGACTGTCATCGGAAATAAGGACATTCCTTTCATCACGATTTTCGCCAAAAATCATGATGGTTACATCATTAAATTTGCCAAAAATCGGCCTCATTTTCGAGGTCGGGATTTTGATGCCGTTCGACAGTCTGGACCCTCCCGATCCTGGGACAGTTGGTCCTGCCCCGATCTGGCCCTAGTTGCCTGAAATATAGCCTTGCGAAGAGTTAGATTTGCGTATCTTTGAAATACTGGTATCTTCTGCATGCTATATCTCTGCAATACAGCGGCCGATCGGCGTGCGGCATGACTTTTCGGGATGGGGCAAGTCCTGCCAATCGACTGTCATCGGAAATAAGGACATTCCTTTCATCACGATTTTCGCCAAAAATCATGATGGTTACATCATTAAATTTGCCAAAAATCGGCCTCATTTTGGAGGTCGGGATTTTGATGCCGATCGACAGTCTGGATCCTCACGATTCTGGGAGAGTAGGTCCTCCCCCGATCTGGCCCTAGTTGCCTGAAATATAGCCTTGCGAAGAGTTAGATTTGCGTATCTTTGAAATACTGGTATCTTCTGCATGCTATATCTCTGCAATACAGTGGCCGATCGGCGTGCGGCATGACTTTTCGGGATGGGGCAAGTCCTGCCAATCGACTGTCATCGGAAATAAGGACATTCCTTTCATCACGATTTTCGCCAAAAATCATGATGGTTACATCATTAAATTTGCCAAAAATCGGCCTCATTTTCGTAGTCGAGATTTTGATGCCGTTCGACAGTCTGGACCCTCCCGATCCTGGGACAGTTGGTCCTGCCCCGATCTGGCCTTATTTATCTGAGATAGAGCCTTCCGAAGATTTGAATTTGTCATTAAAATACTGGTTTCTTCTGCACGCTATATCTCGGCTACGCAGTGGCCGATCGGGGCGCGGCATGCCCTGTCGTGATCAGGAGAGTCCTGCCAATCGACTGTCATCGGAAATAAGGACATTCCTTTCATCACGATTTTCGCCAAAAATCATGATGGTTACATCATTAAATTTGCCAAAAATCGGCCTCATTTTCGTAGTCGAGATTTTGATGCCGTTCGACAGTCTGGACCCTCCCGATCCTGGGACAGTTGGTCCTGCCCCGATCTGGCCTTATTTATCTGAGATATAGCCTTCCGATTTGGATTTGCATGTCATTAAAATACTGGTATCTTCTGAAGGCTACATCTCTGTTACGCAGCGGCCTTTCGGGGCGCGGCATGTCTTGTCGTGATGGCAATTCTACATGCATTTTAGGAAATTTCAATAGATTAACAGAAAAGACTAGGGTTGGGTGTACATAATGGTACACGACTTTAACTGTAATAAAATCCGACGAGGTGTTGGAATAGGTGTTGCTAGGGAGCTTTTCATTTATTACTGAATCAATTTGTCAGTTCTCTTTTGGCAGATGAGTGCGAAAGTGCCGAGCAAAACAAAGACGAGAATCCAATCCCCACCGATGTGGCGTAGTGGCATTCCTGCCGCGGCTCCAGCGGTTTCCCGATTGCTGCTTGGCTGCACTGCTGTCTCTGGCTTGCGGGGCTTCCCAAATGGCTTGACTTGGCCGGGACTGGTTACTGCTGCTGCTGATGACAATGGTAATCGGAGACGCTGCCTAAGTCGGCTGCTTCGCCAGCTGGCGGTGGACTGCAAGACGATCAAATGCTGACTGCTGTCAGGGCCACCCTAAAGATTGTGGAGCTCTATTTGCATTGCCAACTGCTGCTGCTAGTGCTGGTGCTGGGGTGGACTTCTCGGTCTGGCTGGCTGTAGTTGTACTTTAGTTGATGCCCAGCTGTCGCACGCTTCGGTTCGAGAGAAACGCAAACACCCGCTCAGGATTAAGGTTATCTAAAGCCAAAGAGATTATGTCCGATTCAGATAGCAAACTCATCCATGTGGAGAGCGGACCGCCGCCGGAGGAGCACGAGCTGCAGCTCGTGGTGCCAGTGGCCACAAGCAACAGTGAGATCCCCAGCCTGGACAGCACCCCAAAGCTCTCGAAGCGCAACAGCTCGGAGCGGAGTCTGCCCCTCAGAAGCTACAGCAAGTGGTCCCCCACCGAGCAAGGCGCCACCCTAGTGTGGCGGGATCTGTGTGTCTACACCAACGTGGGTGGATCTGGACGTGGCATGAAACGGATCATCAATAACTCTACGGGGGCCATTCAACCAGGCACCCTAATGGCCCTCATGGGCTCAAGGTGAGTTGCATTAGCATAGATTGGATTGTTGAGCAAGTAATCGATACTGGCTGCTCCGGCTCCAACTTCAGTGCCAATGCACTCAAGCGGAAACTAGCAGCCTGATTAGGCCCAAAATATTTGTTAAGTATGTCATGATAATGACTGAAATACTGATAAGCAACAAGATCTCTTGTGGATCTCAAACTGGTTTGTCTCACTATCGTTCATCATCACCCGCACCACCCTCCCATTCACAGCGGTTCTGGGAAGACAACCCTTATGTCAACACTTGCCTTTCGACAGCCCGGTAAGTAGTAGTACGTAGTAGTTTCGATAAGATAAGATAAGATCTACCTTTGCTTTGGATCTTGGTTGGTGGAATCTGGTTGGAATCTGCCCTGCAGCCGGTACTGTGGTTCAAGGCGACATACTGATAAACGGCCGGCGCATAGGGCCATTCATGCACCGCATCAGTGGCTATGTCTACCAGGATGATCTCTTCATCGGTTCGCTCACGGTACTTGAGCATCTCAACTTTATGGTGAGAGCTCCAATCCGAGGATTGATTATCTTTTGAGATATATATAGAGATCTTCTCCCTCTTCTCAAAGGCTCATCTTCGCCTGGATCGGCGTGTGTCCAGGGAGGAACGTCGCCTCATCATCAATGAGCTGCTGGAACGCACTGGACTCCTATCGGCTGCACAGACCCGCATAGGCAGCGGCGATGACAAGAAGGTACTCTCCGGAGGGGAACGCAAACGTCTGGCGTTTGCCGTGGAGCTACTCAACAATCCGGTGATTCTGTTCTGCGATGAGCCCACCACCGGCCTGGACTCCTTCAGTGCCCAGCAGCTGGTGGCGACGCTGTACGAGCTGGCCCAGAAGGGCACCACGATCCTGTGCACCATCCACCAGCCGAGCTCCCAGCTTTTCGACAACTTCAATAACGTGATGCTCCTGGCCGACGGCCGTGTGGCCTTCACGGGCTCGCCCCAGCACGCCCTCAGCTTCTTTGCCAATCACGGCTACTACTGCCCCGAGGCCTACAATCCAGCCGACTTCCTCATAGGCGTCCTGGCCACGGATCCCGGCTACGAGCAAGCCTCCCAGCGATCGGCGCAGCATCTTTGCGATCAGTTTGCCGTCAGCTCGGCGGCCAAGCAGCGCGACATGCTCGTCAATCTGGAGATCCACATGGCGCAGACGGGCAATTTTCCGTACGATACGGAGGTGGAATCCTTCCGGGGAGTTCCCTGGTACAAGCGCTTTCATGTGGTCTGGCTAAGGGCCACGCTGACGCTCTTCCGGGATCCCACCATCCAGTGGATGCGCTTCGTCCAGAAGATTGCCATGGCCTTCATCATTGGCGCTTGCTTTGCTGGCACTACGGTGCCGAATCAGCTGGGCGTGCAGGCTGTCCAAGGCGCAGTGTTCATCATGATATCCGAGAACACCTACCATCCAATGTACTCCGTGCTGAATCTCTTCCCCCAGGGATTTCCCCTATTTATGAGGGAAACCCGCTCGGGTTTGTACTCCACGGCTCAATATTATATAGCCAATATTCTGGCATTGGTGAGTTTTCGAATGGTATTCTCTGTCTTTGCATATAATTATTTAATTTTCTTGTCCGGATTAACAGCTTCCTGGTATGATAATCGAACCGTTTCTTTTTGTCACCATCTGCTACTGGCTGACGGGTTTGAGGTCGACCTTCTATGCCTTCGGGATCACCGCCATTTGTGTGGTTCTCGTGATGAATGTGGCCACCGCCTGCGGTTGCTTCTTCTCCACCGCCTTCAACTCGGTCCCGCTGGCAATGGCCTATCTGGTGCCACTCGATTACATATTCATGATTACATCAGGCATCTTTATACAAATTAGGCAAGTCATTCCCATTCCTGTGGTGAGCCCGACTTTAATGGGATTCTTTCTCGTTTATAGCTCACTACCAGTGGCCTTTTGGTGGACGCAGTTTCTCTCGTGGATGCTGTACGCCAACGAGACCATGACTATTGCCCAGTGGTCAGGAGTGCAGAACATCAGTAAGTGGAATCATTAATTTCGATTTTTTGGGGTCACCATTATCACCAAATCCATTCTTCCGGCAGCCTGCTTTGAGGAGAGTGCCGATCTGCCCTGTTTCCACACCGGCCAGGATGTCCTCGACAAGTACAGCTTCAATGAGGATAATGTCGCCCGCAATCTGCTGGCGCTGGTGGGTCTCTTCTTTGGCTTCCACCTCTTGGGCTACTACTGCTTGTGGCGGCGCGCAAGGAAGGTGTGAATCGTTTGCTGTAAATAGAATGAATGATCCAATAAACAGTTTCCATATACTCGTTTAGTTTTCCCAAATGCATTTATTAACACATTTACATTGACATTGACTTAACCTGACTCTGTAATATATGTATCAACATTAAACTGAACATCAAAGCTAATCAACGCACGCACACATAAGTACATACATATATATATGTAGCTGTAGCTGTAGCTGTATCTGAAATTGTATAAACTATATAGTAGGATACTTTGCACTTAGTTAAATTATATGTAGTTCGTAGCTGGAGCTGCAGCTAGAGCTAGAGTCAAAAGTGTCCCAGAGGGAATTCGTTTTTTCGAGTTTCGAGTTAAAACTAAGTAACAAAAAAATAAGTTTATCAAATAATTTATGCATCCTTACGTTCGTTTTTTTCATAGAAATCACAGCGAGAATTTTTTGTTGGTTTACTTTACTCATAAATATTATAAATATGTATTTTGCTCATAAACTTTAAAGTGTGTGAGGGATGCTTTCAGCAACATTGAGACATACAATAGTATATAGTATATATATATATATATAGTATATAGTATACTATACGTACAGACATCGAAACACATTTAACGCACACTTAAAACGATTTGGATTTACTTTACGGCAATTAACGCTCTAGTTATTCGTATTTGATACTCTTTGGATTTACATTTATCGTAGGGCATAACGTTTTTGCATAATTATCATTTGTGCAACAATTAAAAATAGTAGTTATTCTGTTTGGATTTTTCAATTGACAGAGTTCTCGCTTAAATGACGAGAGAGAGAGAGAGAGAGAGAGCGGCATCCATGGACAATCCCGAAAGATATATACTTTATATTTGATAGAAGATAGTTAGACACTAGCTTTCGATATGGTTATCGCTGGAAAATATTTCCATTCGATTCTCGGAAGTGGGGGGGGGGGGGGGGACTGTCCATAAACTTTAAAGCGAGAAAAATGTACTGCGTGGGGAATGCATTTGAATTTAAAAGAGATATGGTACGGTTTACTATAGGTTAAAGGTCATAGGTTCAAACTGATTATGTACGTATTTTGCCTTTGCTACTTTCGGTATCGTTTGACCACGAATCGGGTTGGAAGCGACTCTGAAACGTGTTTGCAATGCATTTCCCACCTTATTCAATAGTTAATCTTTCGTTTCATACTCGCTATAATAAACATTAAATTCGATTTGTTCTGCACACTTACCCAATGGATTCGATTCCCATGGGACTGGGGTGTGATATTAGCTGCGCTCTGAGGGCCGTCGGTTGCCTTACATTCATTTAGTACTTAGGAGCCTTAAACACCTACTTAGCGACTCCTACTCTTCCTCTTCAACTGCTTACAACCTATCGGTTAAGATAACTAACGATCCCAACACCTAGTGCCACTCTCTTTGGTACCCCGTTGCAGTGCAGTTTCACTCTGCTTTCGTACTTTGGTTTTTGTCTGTGATATGGAAACGTTGCGGGCTAAGCTCTAAGCTCTTTAGCTCTCTTTTTCATTGAATGCCATGCCTGAATGAAACACTAACTGAGGGACAACACGTAAAGCTACATTAAATGCGAGATCATACATATCGAGGGGGCAAAAGGGGTGTGGGTGGGGGGCCAATACTGAAGTGGCATCCCAATCAACCTACAAAAAAAAACATATTTCTACGAGTATCTCTAGCTGTCAGTTTTGGGCCTGCGCTTTTGTACATATTTACATGATTGGCCGGGCATCCCATCCATCCATCCCCTACGTGCTGACATCTTGAAGAAACCCCGCCCGGGGGCTGCTGGCGCCTGTTCCTGGTCCTGTTCCCGCTCCCACTCCCGCTCCCGTTCCTGTTCCGCCCGTGCTACTGATGAGTATCATGCTGCGGCTATTGGGCAGCACAAAGACTTCCGTCGTGAGCTGTCCAATCGGACTCATCGACTGCGACGTTTTGATGGGACTCCGATTGGGCTCGAGCGTGGCCGTCTTGGGCTGCCAGTCCTGGGAGGCCTCTGTCGAGGATTGAGTCGGCACACTGCTCTCCAGGGTTCCCGGCGCCGTCTGGGTGGAACTCTGGCTCTCGTTGGAGAGCAGCCGCGTGGTGGTAGTGCTGCTGCAAGTGGCCGAAATGGTGGTCACCGATCTGCGCTTCCTCTGCTGCGACAGGGACTGGGATTGGGACTGGCACTGGGACTGGGATTGGAATTGGGAGGATGTCGCTGTTGTGGTCAGCGTCTCGGTCACATTGAAGCTCACGATGGTGTCCCTCTTCCTCAGAGTGGTGGTGGCGGAGGCAGTGCCGCCTCCCAGTGGTGGCATTTCCCCCCTGAGATTCTGCTGCTGCTTGTTGCTCAGGTCCGACAGACTGATGTTGTTCTTCAGCAGGATCTCCAGGTTCTCAATGGAGTCCTTCAGGCCGGTCTTCTCGTCCCTTGCTATCTCATCCCTCAGCTCCGCCACCAGGGTCCTTGGTGGCGCTGTGGGAGTGGCCGCCGACTTGCTGGTGCCCCCACACTCGGAGCAGTTGTCCGCGAGATTCGGATTGGCGTTGCGCAGGAGGGTGGGCAGGGCTCCGATGGTCGTCACACTGGAGCTGTTCGAGATGCTGGGCGTGATGCCCGTGGAGCTGCTCACCGTCGTCCCGAAAGAAGAGGAGATGTTGTGTTGCCGGCAGAGGGACTTCCTGCGCTGCGCTGTTAGGCTCTGCATGTTCGAGTTGAGATCGATGTCTGGTGAGGGCAGCAGATCGTCTTCATCTTCATCCAGCTGATCTTTGGGTAGCTCCTCCTCCTGCTCCTTCTGCGGAGGGCTGATTCCCGCTCCTCCCTCTCCCTCTTTCACGAGTGTCAGAGTTTTGGGTGGCTCTACCTCTGCTTTGGCCGGCGACTCTTCTTTGATGGCAGAGGGAATTTCAATTGGCTTCTTGCCCTTTAGGAAGTAGGTGATCATGGACCCCTTGCCCTTGACATTGACGCTGCCACGGCACGTGAGCTCAAACCCTCGTCCCTCTAGGATCTGCTGCGTCTCCTGGGTTACCTGTGAAAATCGAGAGAGAGAAGGGGAAAACAAGCGATAACATAAATTCCGGCTGACAAGTTCAATGGCTGCTGCTGTTTCTGCTGCGGCAGGCTCTTATTTATTCTCACACGCAACGGCAGACGGGGTGGGATGGCTCAATATTTCATGATAACACCATTCACCCACTACCCCTCCCCCGTGGGCAACCCGCTTGTCGCACGCTTAATAATTTATTTCCTTTGCAAATTCTTTTCTGTTGCCTTTGCGTCGTTTTTATTGACGCCAAGCAAATAAAATCAAATGCGCATTTGTATCTGTATTTGTAACTGTATCTGTACCTGTCTCCCGCCGTTGGATTTTTGTCTGTATCTGTATCTGTATCTGTATCTGTGTCTGTTGCTGTATCTGTGCCTTTTTGCCTGTTGAGTCCGCTGCTGTCGCTTTTTCGGTTGTCGACACTAAAAAACTTTTCTGCTGAAAATGGTCAACCATTTTCACTGGTTGCCATTGATTAGACGGGCGTGGTGAGGCCACCATGCAGCCACCAACCACCCCCTCCATCCCCCGGAAAAGTTTCAGGTAAAAGTTTGGTCCAGAGATTTCCCCAGTTTTAGGAGCCATCTGGAAACTTTTGGTAATAAAAGTGCGGCTGGGAAACCGAGCTGCTTGAGCTTGAGTGCCCGCGATTAGCTGGAAATTAAATCAAGATCGGGTTCGGGTTCAGGTTCAGGTTGAGGACTCACCTGGATGTGATCCACGACGCCCGTGGAGTCCATTCGAGAGGCCACATTCACGGCATTGCCCCAAATGTCGTACTGCGGCTTGCAGGCCCCAATGACGCCCGCCACCACAGGACCAATATTGATGCCTGCAAAGGAAAGGAAATCCGAATGAGTGGAAAACGAATGCGGAAATACCGTATGCCCCGCCCCGTCCCGTCCCGCTTGAGAGACTCGCCTCACCTATGCGCATCCGAAAGTTGTTGAAGGAGTGCATGTTGACCTCTTCAATCTTGTCAAACAGCTGCAGCGCATAGTCGGCCATGGCAGTGACGTGATTGAAGTTGACCTGGTCGCAGGTGTTCACCGTCAGACCGGATGCCGCCATATAAGTGGCGCCCGTGCTCTTGATTTTCTCAATGCAACTGCGGAAAAACGGGGAAAAGCGGAAAATTTACAAACCTCTAAAAGTGTTACGGGAACAGAAAATGATTGCAAGAGCAGGGGATGGTGAAGTGGAAGCTGGAAGGTGGACTCACCGGAAACGCTCTTCGCTCAGCAGCTCATCGAAATCTGCTATAATCTCGTTGAGCAGACGCAAGCACTCGACACCCTCGTTATTGCCCTCCAGCTCCACATAGAATTCGGAGAAATTCGGAATGCTGGCAAACAGGATGCACACGGAATCGCATTGCTCGTGATACAAATCCTGCAAATGTCGGCACAAAATTAAATTATATTTTCATCTCTGCTGGCAAAGCTGTTTTCTGCAACTGTTTTTCTGTGTCCTGCCGAGTGCACTGAGACAAACATTTTTGGGGGCTATACTAAATATGGAATAACACTCTGCTGGCAAACATTTTGTTTTTGGCTTTGTTGGTACGTATGTAGATTTCACTTCGCTAGAAAACTTCCTCCATTGCGCGCCTTTTGTAATACTCTTGTTATATTTATGAACAAGCTCTTGCCGCTCTGTTCCAAATCCTCTCTTCCGCTAGTTGGCTTTTAGTGATCGATACCACGCGAACTTTGATTTCGCTCAGTGAGTGATGCTTTTTGGAGCTTAAATGGCAGCCCAATGCCAGAGTGTCGTGGCATTGTCGTGTCCCACTCTGTTGCCATTTTGGCTATCAAATATAGCTGCTTAGCTTGTTGGATTTGCATTTAATGTGGGAACATGTGCCTCGCCTAGCCTCGCCCCACTTCGCCTCTCCACCACACCGCGATGGCAGGTGCACTGAATCATTTTCAAGCCCCGCACACACATGCGGTCGCATCAGCAACCACCTCTGCTGCTCGACTGCTTCCAAGCAGTGCCCCGCATTGGTCCTCCTTCGCAGGCTCCATCCTTCGTTATTACCGTTGCCGTGCCCGTTTCCCGTTGCCCGTGCCCGTGCCCGCTCTCCCCCACCCTCCTTCTGTCGCTTGTGCATTTTGGCGCAGATTTCACAGCCAGAAAGTTTTTTAATATGTTGAACAGTTTGCTGCATGCATCATGAATATATGTACGAATACTACTGCAACTACATAGATATACATACAAATGTACATTTACTGTGTATATAGCTTATGGATAACACGAGTGTATATATGTATGATTATATGAATATATGTAGGTATACTCACATCGAGGTGCTTTTCGCGGCTCAGAAAATGCTCTGCCACGTGAACGGGCAGAATGTTTTCAAGCAGTTTACGGTTATAAGCTTGCAAATGTTCCATATCCTCCTTTTCCTCTGCAAAACAAGAAACAGAAAAAGAAGTAGAAGTAGAAGTAGAAGCAGAAGCAGAGCAGAAGAGCAAATTGAAATATCAGTTTATCAGTTTACCGTTACGTACCCGTACCGTGAGAGAGGTATGTACGTTCATTCTGAAAGCAACAGCACCAAAGCTCACATTGAGAGAGGTAGACAAGTGCAGAAGGAGAGAGAGCAGAGGAGTGAGTCGTGGGTGTGCTAGAGCGGGAGGGGGATTGGGAGTAAGTATGCAATTGTGCACTAATACTAATGAAGTGGCTCATATGTCAGGCGGCACTGAAACTTTCTGCACTTTCTGCACTGTATCTCTCTTCAACCCACCTCTCTCTCCCTGAGGATGGCTCACTGATGAGGGGGGAATCATTGTAAATGAGTGACGTGACACTGTGTCAAACGGAAAAGAGAATAGAACATCATCATCATTTTGATTATGAGCCGTAGCTTTTATTGCTAACTTTTCAATAGCCAACATTCTAATCAGCGAAAATTATTTGAGGGTTTTCGTTTCATTAGAAGGGAAAAGTTTTACTTTTACGCCATCAAATTTGGGAGTATGTACTCGAAAATGTTGAAGCATATTTAATTGAAATGGTTTCCATGCAGCAGTGTCGGATCGCGGTTGTACCCTATTGCCAATGAATGACCTTTGTTGTGGCACTACGACTTTACAGCATTTTGAATATTTCTTATAGTTAGAGAGACTTTATTTTCAAATTTACAGTGCTGGAAAATTTAAATGGAACATTGTGCTTTAAATACTGTCTTTAAGGTTAAAAAACATATTTAGTGAAATTTTTAGCACATTTCAAGAATCCCCTTCATCTCCTTTAAACGACTTTTTTGTATTTCAAATTTTATTATTCTTTCTATTTCCTACCTTTGCACAATTTTTTCCACACTTTCCAACACTGTTTAGGCTGACATAAATACTGTTTCAGCTGCACTCACCCGTTGCCTGCAGTTTCCAAATGAAATCCAAGCGATAGGTGGCCTCCGTCTGGTGGCTGTGAAAGATGAGGGCCAGCATGAATGCAAAAAGGAAGATGGAATCAATTATGTAGCGCAGTAGGGCCTCCTCATTCCTATTCCATTAGCCGTTATCGTAGCGCAGTTGCAGTTCCAGTGGCAGAAACGAAGGCGCAGGCAGTCCCAAAAATGGTGATAATCACGAAGCGAAGTTATTCCAGTCCATTAAAGCGTAATGCGATGGCAAGAAAATGAGAGAAAAGTAGGCAAAATCAGGATAGTGTTGCAGCAGCAATAAGAGGAGCAGTAGAAGCAGCTGCGACTGCAGCGGACAAAGGCGGATGCTCGAGCTCCAGTTGGTGTGGCCCCAAGTGCTAAATAAAATTTTAATGCGGTTTGCGGCTGCAGTAAATGCATTTCCATCCCCCCCAATCCCTAACGTCCCAATGAAAACCCAGCTGAACTCGAGACCCAACCCAACTGAAATTGCATTACGACATAATTCGTTTTTATTCGCAGCCAGCAGCCAGCAACCGGCAGACCGAGGACTGAGATGGGGCACAGATGCAAAGATGCAGAGATACTTACGCCAATTCATGACTGATTTCCTTGCTGCTCGCATATAAATAGGAGGAGCAGGCCATGTAGCTGCCGGAGGCCAGGAGCAGAAGCATCAGCTTGAGCAGGATCCGGAGCACTTGGTAGGTGGCGCAGCTCATCATCGAGAGCAGGGTGAGCAGCAGGAATGTCTGTTCGGAATCAGGAAATTATAGCTCCAGCAGGCAACAGCAGGCTATGCCACATACACACACTCACATTGTACGCCAGATAGAAGTCGCAGTCGGGTGCCTTCACTGACTCCGGGAACAGCATCTCCTCCAGATTGTATTCGGTGACATTCACCTCCATCCAGAAGCGGTGGCTTTCTAGCAGTTCCAGCTGTCGCGAGGATTCCTGCAACTAGAGACCGCAACATAGCGAAATATTCCTAATTAGCTGCTGGGCCATGAAACGCACATTAGAAAAGTTTAACGATCTGTGGGCGCCATTAAGTGCGGCCTCCCGAAATGAATACGAATGCCATGCCTCTCTTGAAGTGCCGTTAAACACACAGTTCGAGGACCCCAGCCTCCCAGGCCCCCAGCCCCCTGGCCACCTTCTGTTGAAACCCCACAAAGTGACAACGAAATGTCAAAGAACTCTGAGGCGGGCGAGACTTTGCACAGACAAAAGGCCAGGGGGCAGGAAGGTAACAAGTTGCCCATAAAGCCACCTCTCACCTCATCATCCGGGGACACCAGGGGCCGGGAGGGGCCCGGGAGGAGCGTTGAGAAAATTCTTGTTTTTCCCAATGGCCAACTTTAATGGAAAAACTTTTGTTTTGACGCGCCCCCAAACAGCAGCAGAAAACAAAATGCAGAGCAAACGCAACAAGCGCGCCCCAATTTTATTTCGACTACAAAACGTACATTTTATTTTTATTCGTTTCTAAGAGGGTCGCCTAAATACTCTGCCTGCCACTTCACCCCTGCCTTTCCCTAGTGGGAAACTTTTGCCAGCACCCAGAGCGATCCCAGACAAATGCACAGCCAAATGAAGAGGAAAGGTTGGCAGTCCCTCGGGCTGTTTGGGAATCTGTAGTACCTTTAACTTATGGAGATTATCTACGAATTTCCCTAAACCTCATAGCTATGGTAGCCATCCCCAAAAGCCTCTCACTCCTACGAGTATAATCCGAGTTTGTCGCATAAGCAGAAAACAACTTTTGGGAGGATACAACTTTCAGGGCACAAAAAAAGAGAATGTATTTTTTCACAAATATTTCACCATTTATCAGATTCTTTAGACAGAAATATGACAAGATAGCAGATATGACCATATTTCATTTTGATCCTCAATTTTTTGTATCCAAAAGTTGTGCAATTTTCATAGTTCAATTGAATTTCCTTTGAAAGATTTCACCAATTGAATTAAAATGTTGTAAATAAATCTTCTTTGTGCCATTTTTCTGTTTGGCACTGACTTAAATATTTATGCCATAAAGTTAATAGAGAGTTTAAAACCCCCTGTACCCCTATACTACCCGTGAATACTCACCATGGCCAGGAGGGTGGTGAGGACAATCAGGGCGACGCTGGCAAAGGCGAAAAACTGCGATATCCTGCGATTGCTGTGAATGCGCGATGAGAAGCGTTTGATGTCCGATGGCAGCTAAAAAGTTGTGGAATTCGTCGAATGAAAAATGCAAAAACCAGCACCAGCTCCCCTTTTACGCTTACCTGAAAGTTGATTTTATGACATGCCACCAAAAATACCAGGAATATCAACAGCAACAGCGCCACCAGGGACAAGGCCAAAGTCAGCAGGGAGCTGCAAAAGATATGTATGTGGTAGAGTGGGTTGGGTTGGGGTGGGGTGGGGTGGGGTGGAGAAGGAAAGTCGAAAAAGTAGAAGAATGGTCACATAAAAGGGGGTCACAAAAGGGGCGGGGGGGTTCCAGGAGCATGGATAGTTGGCAATATAAATAAAACAATATTTTGGCAACATTTTCGCAAAGAGTAAGGAGCCAAAGAGCCAAAGAGCCCGAGGGGCAACGCTTCGCTTGGACGCCCCTTTTCATGCAGGAGCAAATATGTATGAACAGAAAGGGGACTTGTCCTTTCCACTCACCTCTGGAACACCACCAGCCGCATTAAGCTGGTGCCGAGGAGGACCAACAGACTGCAATAGAAGTACACACACAACATGCGATCCGGTTCGCTGGCGTACTGCAAAACAGAATAGAATCGACAACAATAACGAAATTTGTATTTTTAAAGGATAATTTTGGCATAGAGATGAGAAAAACCATCGATAAGCAAAGCGATTACTGATCAAACTAAGAAATAAAAGTCGTAATGAGTGGATTGTGGATTATATTGTACCTTCCTCTCCAGCACACTCTTTTTGAAGCACAGCAGCAGTGACTGGCAATGCTCGGCTCTCAGATGATCAATGCTTCGGGCATCAATGGCACGCATCAGATACTCATTCACCTCATCCTCTGGATCCTTGGTGCTCTCCGAACTGTCACCAAAACCAAATCTAAAATGGAGGAAAAACAATTACAGGTCACAGATTCACGTGGAATCTATAGAGAGCCGTATAGATAGCCTTACTTGGAGGAATGCTTTTGGGCAGTACCGTGCCCCATCATGCGCAACTCCTTGGATATGTTTCCATTCACTTGCAAGCGATTTCGAGACTTTTTGTGCTTAAAGAGGGATAAGGATACAGATAATCCAATTAAATATGCTCCCAAGATACACTTACAGGTCTGTAGATATCCCCTGGCACTATGAGATACGTTTCTATTTGATGATCCTTGAGATAGGAATTGCGTTCGGCTCCCTTGCCGACCTCCACCTCGTAATCGCCATCCAGACATTTAAGCGTCTCCTTGGTGATGTGAACGCGTCTGCAGAAGGGGAAAAGCGGAGAAGCGTAAAAGGCGGAGGACATCCTAATGATTATCCGAAGCTGCTTAAGTTCTACCTCTGCCACTGCCAGTGCCTCTCCTTCTAATGTATGTGGGTGGATGCCAACTGCAGTTAACCGCAGCAGAAGTAGCAGCAAGCTCACATTACATGCCACACAAACTGCCACAGCTGCCGCTCTCTCTCTCTCTATCTGCAGCACCCTGGGTAAATAGTTTTTAATGCTCCTCGGCAACGGCTGCCATTTTCTACTCCCCGGAACGTGGCACGTAAAGCAACTTCATGTTGTTGATTCTATTGATAATTACATGACGCTTTGTTATGGATTGCTTCACTGCACCCGGCACCCGGCACCCTGCACCATGCACCATCCCAGCCACTGTTCTGCATTCTGTTCTGCAGCTAACGAAGTTTTTACATGCGCTCCACTCTTGACTCAACTCAACTTGACTCCCGACTCTCGACTCTTTCAGTGGCTGGCAGTGGCTTCCAGCCCAAATTGCAGCTTATCAGGCAACCACTGAGCCACCCACTGCAGCTATTTGCTTTTAATTTCACCCCCAGACAGGGCTAACAAACGAGCTGCCGTCGCTGTAGCCATCGCCCGGGTGACCCAAATAAACTTAACAGTTACTTAAACTTCCACCCAAAGTCCAAAGTCGCTGCGTGAATATTCAAAAACTCAGAAAACAAGGAAGAGCGCGGCAAGGCGTGAGTGAGGATACTAAGGTTACCCCTTAATACTCGGAATGTAGGTAGAGAACTGTTTTATACACGATTTTATCGAAAAGAGTTCTTTAGCCCTCTGTGAGCGGGGTCGCGCTCGTTCTAGCTCTCACGATCCACACGGCTCTCGATCGGCCTTAGTTTGTAATGGAGTAAAAAAATAGGGTCACCTCATTCTCTGCCTGGTACGAGCATACCCTCTCAAAGCTCCATTTGTTCTAACAGGGTATGCCAGGAACAGAAACAAATTGCTCAAGTGTTGCAAGTGAGTGCAAGTGCAGCTGAATCAACAGCAACAGCAACAAAATATTGTTGCGGGAGCACTTATCAGTGGTCGCATGGTCGCATGGCCGTGTGGGTGTCTTGTTGTTCGGTTGTGTGTGGGCGTGCCACATGCCACAAAAGAGTTGTGTGGGCTATAATCGATTGGGTGGCGATCCTTAAAGGGGTCTTTGGGGGCTGTTTGCCAAAGCCACTCGTAAGTTACCAATAACTTGACACACGCTCTCCTGGCTGGCTCCTGGCTTGGTTGCTGCCACGACAAGACGCATGCAAAATGTGTGCGGCAGCAATTACAACGATTACAACGAATTGCCACACCCTCGAGCGGAAGGCAGGAAGAACGACCGCAGAAGAGGAGAAGGCGGCGACACTTTTGGACTTTCAAGTGCCATCGTGGACGTGGCAGGAAGGTGCTTGAGAGACTTTTGGCCCCCGCGTGTACCACGAACCTCGAGCCAACAGCCAAGAACCCAGAACCAACGTGGCTTTAATTGTGCGCAATACACAAACGGAAGTGGCAGAAACTTGTCAACGGAGGGTAGCCAGGGAAACTCCTTCCGCAGCTCTGCGACTGTCTAGGACGAGTGCCATTCATGGCCATTATTCACAGCTGTCGCCAGAAGTGGCACACAAACTGACCAAAAATGGGGATTTTCAATGGATTGAATGGGATTTACAGTGGCATTCGCAAGGAATGGCAGCAAAATTAAATGAAATTGAATGGGATTTCCCTTTCTCTTGCCCCAAAATGCCTCTATGTCTTTGGCTCTTAAAGACAATGCGAACCGCGTAATTAATTGGATATATATGATGGCAGATAGGACTTACCCGGGTATGCCGCCGCTCTCCATGTGATTGGCCAGGGTCACATCGTTGGACCACACATCGAACTGCCACTTGACCAGGCCGAGGACGCCGCAGTGCACCCGGCCCGTATGGATGCCCACTCGCATGTTCACATTGACGGCCATCACCTCGCGGACCAGCCTAAAAATGGGATACAAGATACAGGGAAAGGCAGCCGCAACAAAGCCGCAAACATCAGCATCCTTTTGTGTCCCATAGATGTCCTGTCCGCATGGGGACAGGGATACGGATACTCACGCAATGGCGTCAATCATATCGAGTCCCATTTCTACAGCACAATGGGCATGATCCGGCCTTGGCTCCGGCAAACCAGAGACACAATAATAGCAATCGCCCAGCAGCTTAATGCGAAGACAATGATGCTCCGCAGCCAATCGATCAAATCTGCAACACACACGACACGAGGGACAGCGGACACAGGACACGGGACGCGAGACACAAGAGGGGGAAATGAAAAGTCAAAAAGGAAATCGAATCGAACAGCCATAAGAAGTAATTTAAGTTCTCCTTTAAGGAGAGAATTAAAGCAACTGGAATCCATCCATCCATCCATCCATCCGGCATTAACCGAGCCACTTGTTACGCGCTCATTTACTCGTCGTACTTCCACTTTGATGAGGCTGCCCGCTGACCCGAGGTCAGTGCTGTATCCTGCGCTCCCTCGAAACAATTAATACAGCCGAAGGCTCTGTCTGGCAAGAGCTTCAACCCGAGACAGGCAGTGGGAGTTTTTCCCATTAATTGTAGCCACAAGACTCCTAACTACGCTACTCATACCAGATGCTGGATACTTCTACTGCGAATGGGAATACTCACCGGGCGAAGAGCTCGTTCAACAGACGCACCAGTTCCTCGGCGGTGCACTGATCCGAGAGGCTGGTGAAACCGCAAATGTCCGCAAAGAGGATGCTGCAAGGGAAACGGGGAGGAGCTTGAGAGACAGGCAGGAAAAACCATGCAACAACAAAGAAAACGCAACGAATATTACAGAACCTGCGGTTCCCTCGACTCCACTCGATGTTGATACAAGTCTCGAGGCACAGTTTCTCTTGCAGGACAATCTTCTTCAATCTGTGTGTCTTTCTGTATCTGTGTGTAAGTGTGTGTGTGTGTGGGTGGGTGTTTGTGCACAGTGAATGCTCTGTGAATGGCAGACAATTGCCTGCGAATCAATCTTTGTAGAGGAAACATTTCTGTTGGGTTTTTCGCCTTTCAGTCGTTTGAGAGATCTTCTACTGTATCTACAAAGCTGCTTGAATGGAATTTTATAATAAATTTAACTTTCCCCCTTTCCTATATCTTTCACTACATTAGCTCCCACTCCCACACGCCACCCACCCCCCAAGTCTTGCCAGAGAATTATTTTCCCTTAGTCTTGAGCCTTGAATTATTATGTTGGTTATTTATTCTCGTAAATCTAATGGCGGCAAATCCTTTACTTGCACGGGAAATACTCGCAATAGGCCATGTGTTGACAGACCTCCGTTAGCAATGCTCTTCAAACTCTCACTTGCCAAGTCCCCATCCTACGTCCCACCTCCCACGTTTCATGTTTTCGCTGCTACTTTCCGCTGATTTTACGACTCGTAACGGAGAAGGGCTTAGGCTTAGGCGGCTCTGCACGTAATTTAATACAAAATGTTTGAGCTACAACTTTTCGGGAGGGGAAAGAGTGTGGCTAAACAAACAGAAGAAATCAACAGGAGAATAGGGAACTTGAAATACCCTGAAATACAGAGCTATGGTTAAAATTGGCATAGGTGGAAGGTTCCTGTTCCCATTCCCCACTATATCAGTAAAGGGACGAACATTTCCTCGAGAAAAGTCTCTTAGACTTATCCTCACTTTCAGAGGTTTTCCACTTTCTCTTCTTAACAACCTTCAACAGAATTCCCAAGTACTTCTCTCTCCCCTTAAACCAAGAAAAGAGCAACTACGAAAGACAGAGGCTCAAACAGGTGCGCGCCTTAAAGTATGCTTTATTTTGCTTCGTTGAGTGCTGTGTTCGGCTGTGTGTTTGAACGTGTATTAGTGTGTGAGTTTTGGTATCACTGTGCGCCTTTACCTTCTTTTTTTGGCTTTGCATAACAATTCATTTGACTGCGCTACAGAATCCCCCACGCCCCACACAGACGCTTCAGAGACACATTCAAAGCTTCAGACTCTGAGTCGAGCAATTTATTGACTTTGCATGCAAATAAATTCACTCGCACGCAGCAAGAGAGACACACAGATACACACTAACACTGATGGAGATGGAGATGGGGAACACTTACCTGACATTCTCATGTCGCTGTATGTATATCTTATGGAACTGTGTGTCACGTGGCTGGCCCGCAATATCGTCCTTCATCTCCATGGCCACATGTCGTGGCAGGACCGACAGTAGCAGGCGTTCCTGCAACAAATGAGAGGAGAGATGGAGGGAGAGATGGTGGAATGCTTTATTCGAAAATACCCGCTATTTCGTAGGGCATAAGGGCTGACTAATGCTGTGGCTAAACTGAGGGAAAGTCGCAAAACAAGCAGACCAAGGAGCAGGCTGCAGCCAGTGTCAATTCTTGAGCTATAGATCTGGGAATTGGTTGATCAAGATATAATGCAATTGACAAAAGTTACAGTTGGAAGTAGGGAAGCGTAGAGTTCAGTTAATTTTCTGCACCAGTACAGGATATCTTTAAGTCGGCAGATATCTTCTGTAGCATAACTACTTGTTGTTTCATTTCTTTTGGTTCTAAGAGGGTTCTCTGTATGAGAATACAACTTCAAGTTCAATCTGGAGCTGGAGCTGCAGGAGGAAGAGGAGGAGGGGGAGGCATCATCAAAAGGTGATGCCAAATTATAGGGCGTGGGCTGATGCCCTTTTGTCCTTTGTTTGGCTACCATCTACCATCAAAAGGCCAACAAACGAATCACGAGAACCAGCAGAGAGGGTGCGGCAACCAGACGCTACAGGAGATTAGGAGCGGAGCAGTTGGTGGCCCTCGCGCTTTATCAGGATTCCGTTTGATGCAAAAAATTCGTGGAAAATTTCAGCTTTCTATTCATTTATGTTTGCTTTGCGCCTTTGCCCTTTTCATGTTATTTATTTGCAGACACCGTCACCGTACACACCTCGTATGACACCTGTGAAAATTGCTTTCTCTGCCACTAAGAAGGGTGTCCCCTCTCGTACTCACCTGCTGTTGATTCTCGCGCTGTGTCCGCAGCCTCGCCTCGATGCACTGCCGCGTCTCGATGAAGGCCTTTCGTTGGGCCTTCTCCTTGGGCCAGTGGGTATAGACGCCGGTGAGGTTGGCCAGCAGCAGGGCCACCACTGTGGCGAGCAGCTACAAAAAGAGATTGGACATTGAAGAAGGAGCATTAATGACATTACGACCCATAAAGACAATGAAAAACATTGGTTAAAGATGCGGAACAAGAGGCAGGAGGCAGGAGGCGGGAGGCAGAAGAAGGACGGTCCCATAACAGCGTTGAAGCATTCTCGATTTCATTCAATTTTGCGGCAATTTAATTTCATTTCATTTATGGCCTACCCCCTGAAGAGGGAATGGACTCTATGCCACACACTGCTGCCACCCCCTGGGGCAATTAAAGCTCTCTCACTCTCCCAATGTCTTTCTCTCTCTCTCTCTCTGTCTCTTGCTCTCGGTCTGTGTTGTTTTCTTCTTTAACGATTCACTTTTATTGTTTGCAAATGAATTTGCATTTGCGGCTCACTGGAAAATGCCGAACCTGTTGATAGATGGCTGGCTGCATGCCTCATTGGGCAGCAAGCACAACAGAAACGTCTGCTGGGAGTCGACTGAATGATTCCCTATGAAAGGTACTCACCTCCTCCCACTTGAGAGTCTTCTCCTCTGCTGCTGCCGTGGTGAACCTCAGGCAGGTGTACAGATGAACGATACTCAGAAGGAAGCCTCCGATCAGAGCCTCCCGCAGGCGGAGGGGCAGCATAGTGTAGGTCATGTAGATGAGGACGATGCTGCAGGCGCTGCCATTGAAGGATTTGCTGCCGAAGAGAAGCAAGAGAAGTGTAATTAGAACAATGGAAGGACAGCAGATGTCAAAGGACAGCAGATGTTGTGTTTGCTTAGGATGATTGTTGATTATGGGCCCAATGTGGATGGTGAATGGGTGGATGGGTGGATGGATGGATGGATGTGCGAGCAATTAGCGATGTGAGAATGATTAATTTTCCAGGAGGCAACAGCTGCAGGACGAACCTGGGCTGCATGGCATAGCTGACGGCCACTTCGATGGCGAGGAATGTGCCCAATATCACATAGGAAACCAGCACCAGAAATATCTCGTTCATTGCCGGCTTGGCGAGGATACAAAGCAGAACTGTGTCAAAAGATACAATTGAACGATTCAAAGGATTCAATCGATGGTTAAAGTTGAATGAGACTCACAGCCATAGACAATGCCACAGATTAGCATTACGATGAGGAACACCAGAACGGACTCGTCAATGCTCATGACCAGTGCGGAGAGGATGTGCCCCAAATTATCCTCCGAAGGTCCTGCTGCTGCCGCTGTTGCCTTTGACGATGTGTTTAACACTTCATCACGTTCCGCATGTGAAATTTCATTGTTGTCGCGTACACGCGGCGTATACGTAATGCGTTTACTGCCATCAGCCCCCTCTGCCCCATCTTCCCCATCAGCCACATCATCATCAACGATGTAAACGCCATCGCCATCAGTCAGGTCATCAGATGGGACATCGGACAGGACATCAGACAGGACTTGATCGGGCTCAATAATCAGTTGAGCCGCGTTTCTTCCGGACAGTCGAAGCACCTGCTCCTTGTGCTGCAGACTCCTCCTGCTTCGTATTCTGTATCTGCAATAGAGACAGACAAAAGATTCATTCGATTGATTGAAATGTGCGTGTTTGATGTGCGGCCAACTATCCATCTTGCTGTTTATTTTATGGAATAAATATTTATGTGGAAATTCATGAAAATGAAAACGTAAATGGAATTCGGACTGGAATATTCGTATGCATTTTGGTAGGAAGTCATGTTTTGCCAATGATTCTTTTCTATTCTGCTCTGTGCTGTTCTGTCTGATTGAATGACGATATCTAATCTCTAAAAAAACTATTTTATTTCATTTTTTTAGGATTTATTGAATGCTTTGTTTAGCTTTGCCTTCGTATATTTCGATTACATCGATTTTCGTTCATTAAATTCCTTGATTAAATTCAGATTACTTTGCCTTGAACTCCCTCAACTTTGTTGCGTCTTGTTTTAAGTTGACTTAAACTTTTGCATATTTTATGGCAATCTTGTCCCAATTTATTTTCGGTTAGGGCAGATGAAAATACATTGAATAGGGCCGCCTGGAAATGGATTAAAATCCACAAATAGAAGGTCTGGGTTTATTTTCCTTTTAAAATCATTATTTTGAGGCGTCGAGTATTTTCTGTGCCATTTTTCGAGACATTGGCTTAATATTTGCGCTAATTTTTCATCCGTTCAGCCCCCAGCACCCGCTTCAAAAATTGAAATTTAAGCATATTTCTTATTAAAGTCCTGTATGCCTGTATGCTCCTGCGAACAATTGATGTCTTGGCTTGGACTTTTCCCCAAAGCTGCCTTTAAATTCAATTTGAGCCTACTTTTGGGATACTTTTATGGGCTCGGGATCAGCAGCAAAACAGCAGAACAGCAAAAGCTGGAAAAACCTGGAAAAGTTGTTTGATTGGATTTTCGGGAAAACCTCAAATGCGAACGAGGGAAATATTAGTCGCCTTTCAGTCCTTTAGTCCTGCCATCACCTGAGATTCCCTCCCTCTCTCACCTGGTGCGATGCTGTTGATGCTGCTTGTAGCGATGCTTTTGGGGGCGTCGGTAATGTTTGCGCTTCTGCCTAACCTGCTGCTGGCTCCACAGCGGCGTCCGGCGTCCATCATCATCGGCATCCACATCAAAATCAACAAGGTCGCGGTCAGAATCAGGGCCTGCTCTTCCTGCCACACCGCCTGCCGCCCGTTCCCTTTCCTGTTCCTGGTTTACATCACGTTCCGTACTCATGCTGCCGCTTGAATTCAGATTAAAATTCAAATTGAGAGCCGCCGCAGGAAAGCGCCTGCCATTGGCAATTTGTTGGCCGATTGCCGTTGGTGGCTTCATTGCGGTTGTCGTTAAGTTGCCGCCTCCATCAGTGGCACTGCCACTGCCACTGGCACTGGTATTTGCGTCCAGGCTGAGACTTTCCAATTTTATTGCACTCCCCCCGCCTTTGCAAAGCTGCAGTGTGGTAAACACTATGTGCGTTCCGGACAGCGCCAGGATGAGGACCAGCAGCAGGGCCAAAATGTGAGTCGTGTTACTTTGGTTCATTCTCAAAAAGTAACGCTGATACAGCATTTCCACCTAAGCAGACGAAGAAAAATGGGGAATAAAAAGTTAAAAAAAAAACCGTTTAAGAAATTAAATAGAAGAGTCATGCTGGAAGCGAACTTAGAACCTTAGGACACCCTAAGTGTTAGATTTACAGTATATGATCCAGCTATGAAACAATTCAAATTTGTGTCAACGGTGCCACGCGTCATGCAGCAATGCCTCTCGGGGCATTGAGGCTACCTTTGAGGCTTTGAGTCGCTTGGGGTTCTTTATGGCGGCAGCAGAAGAAACCAGACGGATCTGATGTCACATCCATCTTATCGAATAGACAACAGACCTACCAGTGGGCGGGCTGGTGTGCAAACTTTTGCCAAAAGGAATGGAAGGGCAGGGGGAAAGTTGAGAGAGCTGTTTCGGCAAAGCATTTCATGCTAAGCTTGGAGCGTAAGTAGCTTACCTGAAGATTCTTAAACTGATGCGTCGAGCAGAGGCGCAGAATGATGCGGTTCAGCCGGAACCAGAAGGAAATGCTGGGACTGAGAGGACCACCTGTGCCGCCACCAGCACCGGCACCGGCACCACCCTGACTGGGATTGTTGGCCTCCACATTGCTGGCATCACCTGAAAGCATAATCGTAGGCACATTTCAAATTCAATTTCAAACCAAAAGGGAGGGAGAGGACAGGGAGGGAGTACAGGTGCACAGCTTAGACATATAAATATTCATCAGTTCAGACAGAAGCCACATTGGTTCTGCGGCACACAGACTCTGATTCGTAGGAGTCTGATTGAATTCACTCAATAATCGCAGCTGTAATTATCTCCTGCATATGCTTAAAGATTAGAATCGGCAATCTGGAATCTGGAATCTGGAATGCGGAGTGCAGTAGTCAGCGCACATATAATTACTGCATGTTCGAGGACTCCTCACTCCTCATAGAGTCACAGTTGGCTGACTGCACAAGTAGATTAAAATTATGGAAATTGCTGGTAACATCGATTACAACGTTTCGAAAGCTCCGAAAGCCGGCACATAAACCTGAATCAGCATGAAATTTGAGAGTTTTTGCATAGCCCCATAGAGAGCTTTGATTGTGAATTGGATTGGATCGGATTGGTCATTGACTTGCGGGGGGAACGTCGAAATGAATCTGCACTTGATTGCAAATCAGAGATGTAAATTAGAGATGATATCAACTGCAATGTGAAGAGAGTACGAGTCCATTGACTGTCAGTGTTGGTAAACGATACACTGGCAAGTATAACTACAGCGTTGTAATCGAAGAACCGTTTACCTTGCTGTAACAGTAACTTGACGAGAGTAGTACTGATCAGTGTTGGTAGGGAATGTGCAGTCGTGTAATATTAGTGTTGGCAAGCAATAAAATATAGGAAGCGACTCATAAATGCTGGAAATTTGTAGAATGAAAGCATAATATTAATGTTGAAAGGTATAGGTGTTGAACAACGTTGTGAAGTTGTGCTTAAGCTATTGGAAACTCAAAACTACTGGGTATGAAAAGAATCCTCTAATAACGACAGTCCCCTAGAACAGTGAATATCAGTGTTCGTTAACAAACTATGATTAATTTGAACGTATTGCTAGCAGCTTTTTCTTCCGCTTGGTCCCCAAACATATTCCTACTCCTAAACCATTCTGACATTGAGCACAATTCATTCGCTTAACGTGTTGTACACACATTTTCGATTTGGCCATCCATTATGTGTGTGTTTGGCTGTTTGTAGCACATCATCAATGTTCGCCACTGACTGCTTCTGACATTTCTCTCTCCAGTTCTTCCACGCAACAACAACATCACTCTTCCTCTCTCCCTATGGAGTACGAGGAGAGTAAAACGAGAATGGAAACCTTGATTTCAAATGCAGCACACAAAGCCATAAAATATTTTATTGTAAAATGGAGAATGTCGGCCAAATCGTCATATTAAAATCATTCAACTGTCCCGTGTTCTGACCACAATGCACAAAAAAAAAATAAAAAAGAAAACCACAGACACATAACAACAGAGAGGGAAAGGTAGAGGAGAGAGTGAGAAAGGACGAGAGGCAGGAGAGCCGAAGAGATGGCGAGATGGAGAGCTTGAAGAACACGCATCCTGAGAATATGTTTTTATATGCATCAATAAATAAATGCCAAACGTGATTATGTAAATTTCCATAGAAATCTACGCATCCTACGAGTAGTATATCGAAAAGAGAAACCCAAGGAAGGCACAGAAAGGCACAGACTCTGCCTCTCCAGCTGCTGCTTCCTAGGAAACAGAACTAAAATAAATCAGAAGTAGAACGTGGATGAGGTTGAGGTTGACGCACAACCAAGGCAACCTCTAGTTCTAAGGAGGCGGCGATATGTGAGTGAAATGCCAATGACGAGGAGAAAAACGAGAAACGAGAAGCCAGAGAAACGTGAGACGTGAGGATGCAAGGATGTGCGGATTTACGGATGTGCAGATGTGGAGGGAGACTGCGAAATAGCCTCGTCAAATTCAATATGACAATGACAATCAACTTGTGACAGTTTGAGCGATGCGGCGGAGGAAGAGGAGCAGGAAGAGGAGGGTCCACAGAGGAGAAGGAGACATGTGAGAGCATGTTGGTATTTTTATTGACCCTCAGTAGCCTCTCCCTTTTCCTTCCCTTCCCTTCCCTTTCGAGTAAACGTTTTCTTATTAGGAAGGGAAATTCTTTAGCCTTATTTCACGATTACCTTGTTGCAGCAGCTGCGTCTCATCACGTTGATAGATCATGGGACTATGGCAGGTGGAGCTCGAGTTTGTGGAATCAATGGACTCGTCAATGTTGCACCGCGTGATGCCCGCCTATGGGTAGACAAATTCAAATAAATATAATCATTATTATTAATATTATATTAAATTAAATAAGAACCCTTTCGGCATAATTAATAACTAACTTGTATAGTATATATCATGTCAATAAATTGTATTATTATACATGTCAAATTAAATTGAATTCCAATTTTCTGCATTTTTAATCAAATTTCACATTTAAATCAATCAGTTCCCTACCCGAATGCAAAGGTTAATTAAATATTTATCATGTTAGCACATTAAATCATATATTTATGTTCTTCTATCAAGAAATTCTCTCCTGATTGATTTAAACTGTTCATACAAATGTTTTCGTTTCCATAAAATGTGGATGAAGTCCCCATAAGTAGGCTATGATTTTTGTTAGCAGCCAAACAATTGACTCTAAACGTTTTACCCCCCCCCCCCCCCCCCCACACACACGCACAGCCACTCAAAAACACACACATGTAAGTATACACACATATTTATATAGCCCCGCGGCGTTTTAGAGCAAATTGGCGCCCATTTGAATGCCAGAAATGGTTTTTTCTAGCTCTCCTTTCGCTCGTTTGCTGTTTTTTAGGTTTTTTTTTTGCTTATCCCGGTGCCTTTTCAATTTGTTAAACTTTGTCAATTGACTCTTGACAACGAGCGCAAATACAACTACACACAGATACACACAGACCTACACTCTTGTGTGCAGTTTCTAAGTGGCCCCTTGTGTGCATGTCAGGAGCTTAGCTGTGTGCGTTCTGCAGGATGTTCTGCAGGACATCGCTCGTTAGTTTGCATTACAAACAGGTAACATTTTCTATACAGAAAAATAACTGCAAAAGAAATGAAGGAAGGATGAAAAAAACGGAGATAGAAGAAGCCGCCTCAAAGGCTGGGAATTCCACTGGAGCGCTCTTGAAAAAGTGTATGTGGAGAGCGTCGACAACTCTCATCTCAGGAGGCACTAAAGCAGAAGGAAGAGGGGCATCCCTGATCCCTTTCATAGCCCTAAAACGTTAGACTCTTTAATGGCACTCAATCTTCTAACTAAATGAGGTCCAAAAGAATCCCATGCACATGATATGCTGGCTACTGTCTAGTAAGATCTAAACATGAAGAAAACTCACCACAAGTAAGTGATTTATCTTTAAATACGAATGAACATAACTTCGGGTTTCTAAATAGCCAATAAACATCAAAAGTTACACTTTAAAATTTATTGATTATACTCCAGAAAATACAACACAAATGCGCTCAACAAGTTTCGAGGAAAACTTTGCCCCGTTCTGGAGACCAAAATCACTCCCTGGAGTACTGTTACGGCATCGATTGTGGCCTAAATAATAAACTTAATTAAGTAAAAATCTGCCCTAAAAGCTCCACTGCTTGTTCGACATTAAAGATACATTTCCCAGGCAGGAGGAAAACTCGCCCTAGTCGCCCCTTCCTCGTTAGCAGCTTCCCTCATCAATAAAAGTGTATTTAAATTCAGTTCCAAATCGAATTAAATATTTAAATCCCAGGGGCAGCAACAGCATACCATCGAGAGGGAGAGGGCGAGGGCGAGGTCGATGAGGGACAACCACAACAGCAGGTAAAGATTGGCCTGCAATCGACGTCCTGTCCATTAGGATGGTAAATTAATTGATGCTCCCCATCAGGGGCATGGGGCTTAAGGAATGGGGCATGGGGAAGGAGGCGTGGGGAATGGGGCAAGGGGCATGAGGCGTGGGGAATGGCATGCTCCCACCGACTTACCGCAATCAAACTGCTGCTAACCATGGCCTTGCCCCCCTTGGCACTCGTATTGAAATGTTCGATCACCTCCCAATTGGACTTCTTGGGCGTCGAGGGCTGGGTCTGGGTCTGCGGAGACGATGCCCCACCCTGCCCGGGCACATGCAACTCCATGGAGGCCTGCTGGCTGACACCGCTCCCCGCCTGCTTCAGAGAGGCCGAGCGGCTAAAGAACTTTCTGTGTTTGCTTTCCTGCAAGAGGGAGGAAGATGAGACGATACGAGACGGGGGATTTAGTACTTAAAGTAATGATTGTGCGTGTGTTTTTGTGTGTGAGAGGGAGTCAATCAGGATATATTAAATAGAAGGTAAGGCAGTCGAGCTTTCTGTTCTCGCTTTCTTTTGGTTTGGTCTTCGTCTGTTAGAGGTATTCCAGTCTTGGCCGTACCTTCCATCAACTATACCTTGCTTTGAGTAATGGCTGTGCGTGTGGCAGGGTGTTGGTGGATCAATTAGCTCACCTCCTTTCCGGTGGACAGGCTTGTAGCGGGTCCTCCTGCTCCTGCTCCTGTTCCTCCTGCTCCTCCCGCTCCCGCTCCTCCATGACGCATTCCCCTGAGTGAAAGACGCTTGGACCATTCCCGTTTCTGGCTCTCCGATGACAGAGAGCGAAAGATGTGGCCTCCACCCGAGGCGCTTCCCGCTCCTGCTCCTGCGCCTCTTCCCCCTTCAGTGGAGCTCATGGCGGTGTGGGTTTGGCTGAAACGATAAAAACACCAAAAAAAATGGGGAAAAATGAAGAGGAAATTGATTTTCATTTTACATGCTAAAAAAAAAAATTAAAGAGTAGCTTCGGGTGCCGAAGAATTTAAATATCCAATCCTTTCCATTAACAAAATGTTGACTGAATGAATCAGCGATCCGATCCAACTGAGGCAATACAAAGAGACTCTCTGCAGAAGGTCAAACATGTGTTCAAATGCCTAATTACCCTACTCTGGAAGGGTATCAAAGGCAGGAGACGGGAGAGAGGATGAACGACAGGACTGTCAGAGAGTGCGCTAATTTCTAAACAAATTGCCAATTTTTGCGCTCGACAGCAGCAGCAGCAACAGCGACAGAAAATGGCATTAAAACAATAAATTCGATTTTGTGAAAGCACAAAATCTCCAGCACCGCACCGCCGAAAAATACAGTTACAAAGAGGGGCTCTGCCACTCACCCACTCCCGAAAACTGACACGCTGCCAATAAATATACGGTATCTACTTTTTGTGTGGACTCCCGCTCCCAATCCCAATCCCACTCCCACTCTCTTTCTGTCTTTGCTCTTGGGCTTTCTTCTTTTTTTGGGGTGCCGGCCCACTTAAGAGTAGCACGAAATGCTCGCCAGACACGCGAGGCTCCAATCCAAAGCAGAAGCGAAGACAGTAGAAAGAGAGAGAGATAGAGAGAGTGCAGGAAAAAGTAAAAGAGTGTAGGAGACCGACTTCAGATTGTTTGTTGAAATTTTTGGAATGAAACAAAACGCAGGCAAAAGAAATTGTAAAGAAATTATCTGCGATCAAGCGAAGTTTTAATGCTCTTCTCGCCCATAAAAATAAACTTAAGGAGGCAAAGCAAATGAGGAAAAGAGCCTAAAGAAAGAGAAAGAGAGAGAGAGAGCTTATCTGGTATTTATGGGACGGAGAAAATATGCTTCATAGACGAGGAGAGGCACGGAAGAGAGAGAGAAAAAGAAAAGAAAAGATGAAGTCAAAGGGGAGATTACAGTGGCGTAAACTGAGGGATCGGATTTGATTTCATTTGCTGAAATTTTCGTCCAAAATAAACGAAATTATATTTGAAATTCCCGATAGCCTCTCCCCATAGTCCATATGCCCCATTTGATTAGCATTCCCAGTAAAACTGTGCCACAGACAACAGTAAAACAACAGCCAAAACAGCAAAGGAAAAGCCATAAGAGGCGGAGAAAACGAGAAAAGCGGTCTGAGGAAAAACTTCCACTCTGAGTCTTAAAGCCAGGCACAAGGCACAGGTCGCTCCTTGGCTCCAAGGGATCCGTGGCTCTTCGTATTTCCCCATCACCATCATCATCGTCGTCTTTGGCCTTTTGTCGGCTTTTGTTTTTAGCCAGAGGCGGCCGGCAAAAACTTTTCCAGTACATCTTGCGGAGGCGTGGCAAGCGGAAAAGGGGGTATGCCACAGAAGAAGAGCAAGCGGGCAAGGGGTAGTGGCACACACAAATACAAGTGCCTGGCCACCGGCATAAATATGTCAAAAACACAACGCGCCGCGTGCTATAAACAAATTGTTTTGTTGTAGCCAAAAACGGGAGAAAAAAAAATTGGAGGAAAGAAAAATTGGAAAATTGTAAAACGAAAATTGAAAAATTGAATGTGGAAATGGAATATTAAAAAGAGAGAGCCACGAGAGAACATCGCAGCGCATAACAAAACAAGAAAGAAAGGTTAAATTCGGGAAACAAAGTATTGAATGCCCTTATTGGGATTGATAGTTTCTCTGTCAGATATTGGATATCAGATCTCAGGGGATTTTTATAGAAAGAAGAGTTTGTAAAGATAGTTTTAAATAATGGAAAAACGGAGGATATTTCTGTTTTCAGTCCTCAAAGATGTCTTTTGCTTGCCCCCAAATCTCTGTTCAAAATCGCAATACCCTCTGCCAGGGTATCCCCAAAAACCGACTAAAATCACTTGAAAAATTTCTGTTGAAATATTCCTGAATCACTTGCCACAATTCGCCATTAAAAAAGTTCTTTGTTTTCCATTTAGCTCAGCATTTTCCAATGTTTTTTGTGTGTGTTTTTTTTTGCCACCCGCAGAGCCAGCAAAGCGAGACGAGACGATGAGTGCTCATAATAGAAACTATAAGTCATATTTCCTAATTTCCCAATATCCCAATTCACCAAATGAGAAGCAGATATATTTGTGTACTGCGTGCACGGGTGGAATATCAAGAATCGATTGAGTTCATTGATGAAGGTCAGAGTTTGTTCAATTTAACACTTCATTAAGTCTGAATGGGACTCAAGAGTTCCCTCCACTTTACCCATTTACCTCACGCATTTGAATCTTCTCAGTCGTAAATAAATTGAGTCATCAGCAGAAAGGGAAAAGGGAAACTGGAAAACTGGATAACCAGTTTCAGTTGTGTCCCTAGAAATATGCAGGATGAAAAAAGCAGGACAAAGCCAGCATCAATTAGGCGAACTTTTCACGAGAACTGCAGAAGGGAAGAGAACAGAGTGTTGTGCCGAAAGAGCTGCCAAAAGTCGCCAAAGTTTTCGCCACAAGGAAAAAAATAGAAGGAAAGTTTCTTCAAGCCAAACCCATATGCAAAATAGGCAAAGCAAAGCTGTAGGAAGTGGAAATGCCCCGGCAATTGAAAACTCTCCTCATAAATGTCCTCTTGTCATCATCGATTCAATGACTCGAGCTATTTAGCATATCACCCACCCGGAGACCTCAGACCTCAAACTCCTAGACTCCTCATAGATCCCTGACAGAAAGACGTTAAACTGTTGACAGATACTCGTCGCAGGAGGAGACTAACGGATTTAATTGGCTTGAACTGTTGAACGGAGCATACCCCTGGGGCATCCAGGCAACAGCTGAAGTGGTAATCAATCAGGAATTCGCCATTTCTTAGGGCTAAATCAAATGATTAATCACGAAACGTGGGGCAGAACTGGAATACTTATTGTTTCAACCGAGAGCTCTTAGCTGGAGAAACAAATTTATCATTGTTAGATAATGGAATGCATGGTATTTGAATTTTGGATATTCTTTTCACAATTGGTTGGGTAAGCAGAAGATATGTATGTATGTATATAGCTGCCAAGCATCAGTGGGAGTCGGCCATGCCTGGGAACTTGTATTTTCGTTCCGGCTGGAAAATGTCGCAACTGATGCCAGTTCTCATATGCCAAAACCCTTATATAGCTCCCAAACAACAAAATCACTTATAAATCAATGTTAGCAATCCGTTCTGCAGCCACAGCCCCAGTCCCACCATATTTGCACGGCTCTCCAGGTAAAAGGCAAGCAAACAACGAAAGAAGAGCTTCAATTCGATTCGGTTCGATTCTGGTTCGTTTCTGGTTCGTTTGTGGATCGTTTCTGGTTCGTGGTTCCATCTAATGTTCAATATCCCCACCAGTTCAATGGCAATTCATTATGTTAATGGCGCTAATGGTCTGGCAAATATTGTGCCAGCAAAAAGAACAACAGCAACAGCAGGATAAACTTTTTGTCAGCACAAACAAAAAAGACGAAGGTAATCGAAAAACACAACAAAAAATTGATAAGCGAAGCAAATTAATGAGGGGAGAACTGCCAATGCGACCTTCTCGCTGCTCGCTGCTTGCTGCTAGCTGCTCGCCCTCCAGCCCCTCCAGGCGGCGACATGTGTAAATGGAGTGGAGATAGGAATACTTTATGAGCGAATCGGGAAGATATATTGAACAGAAGGTGAGGCAGTGCTCTTCTATTCGGCACACAAATCTTTTCTGTTTCGGTTGCTGTTCAGAACTTTACTTCGGCGAGCCGAGGAAGAACGCAGAGCCCTGCCCTTTACTTAATGTACATGGGGGTACCTTGATTGGGAAGCCTAGCGAGTCAGAGAGGAGCGGGAGTGGGAGTGATTCTCATGCATATTCATTCATTAAGCGGGCAACAACACAGAACAGCTGCTAGCATTTTGCATTAATCCTCTCATCTCTCACTCGCTTGCCATTCCCATTCCCACGCCAGGTATTTACGGTAAATATAGTTGGCCTCTCACGCTCACACCCTCGCGTACAAGCCCCACTCCCTGCTTCTCCTTATGCATTTGTATATTTTTAGAAGCAGAGAAACATTAATGCTGCCATGTGTTTTTCCGCCGCTCTTCTGCTCTTCACTGCCAAGGTGTGTGCTCTATAAGGTGTTGCAGTCTCGAGCTCTATGCTCACGTCTGCATTTGCATGCTCTAGTGCCATCGCGATCTGCCTTCTGCTCCAAGTGTCTGCCCGCTCGTACTGGCTCACCCTCTATTTAATGTGCCTTGTTTTTGTTGGCTTTTTGGTCTCTGCTGTTTTTTGTTTACGCATCATCATCTTTTGGTATTTTGTATACTGTTTGCATTTCATTTGACGCGTTGAGGTGTTTTTCGAAAGGAAATTTGCATTGGAAACGAATTCATTAGCAAATAGAAGAGGGTGGGGCGAGATAAATAAGTGGTGCGTGTGTAGGTGTGATACAGATAGAGGAATGCGCCTTCCAACAAAAATTCGGACCCTGACAGTGAACATGAGCAAACATGCACAAACGTGAGCCCTGAAAGCTTTTCGTTAGCCCACGGGCAGAAAGAGGGAAAGATAAGCAGAACAACTGTTCATTCAACTCGTTTTAAATGCAGAGGCGATTAGTCGACTCGGGGATACACTGACATTAGAGTGTTTACAGTAGAGATTTCCCAGTGCAGTACATAAATGGCCCAAGGGCCAATCTATGAATAACCCAAGTCCATCAAAAACAACAACAAAAAGAGATAGAACAAATATAGAAAGAGATATGTACTAAATAACATTCATAATTGATGCGAGCTGTAAAGAAAACTGGCATCCCGGCAGCTGGGCACAAGGAGCCGAAATTTGTTTAGCCCATAAATGTCCTAAGACAAAAATCCAACAAAGAGCCAAAAATCGAAACACACAAAACCCAAAAGCCCCAAAATGCCAGACAGAACAAACACTCAAACTCGTACTCGTACGAGCACTTGTCGGATGAAATATGAGACCAGAATATGGCATGGCCGATATATTGAGGGCAATAGAGCCGAAAATGGAGAGCATCCTAATAAAACTCAAGCAAAACCGGCAATGGCGGGGCTCCCAGAGGGCAGAGGTAAATTCTGGCAGCAACATCAGATTTATTTTGAAACAGAAGAAGCCGTTTACGGGAGCACAAAGCATCGGACGGACTTTAAGGCAGCTAACTGGGTAAACAAAATGACAAAATGACTTACTAATTTGTGACATGATCCAAGTTAACCAAACCAAGCGGAGAAATGCCAACATCCGCTGCCCTACCTTAACCAGATGCTATCTCTGGCTTCCTTTTTCACTGCCCACCCCTTCATTCTCCCCTGTTTATGGCCCTGGTGGTCCATAGCCTTCATTGTTGTTCATGTGCTTTGAAACAACAGCCCAGGAGAAGTGATCAACTATCAAATACTCAGTACTCTTTTCAATGCTTCTTCCCCTCCAATGGATTTTACTTGGGTTAAAGAAAGTATTCCGGAAACCATTTTCAAAGTAACTATGCTCTATATTCGACTTAAGATTGTATTAAGATTGAGATGATTTAAGACTCAGGGAGCTCCACCGCATTTCCATCAGGCTGTCATAGCTCTCCCTTCCACTTGGGTTGCTGGGTACATCCCTTAGCCCTTTCTCTTCTCTTCTCTTACTCTCTTCTGCTCTGTTTTGTTCGCTTGCCTTCTTTACTAGCTGTTGTTCCGTTTGCCGTTGGTTTTTTGTTTATTTTAAGTCCATTATCCGTTACTCTTTATCCCTTCTCCCTTGTGCGTTACGTTGCGTTGCGTTGCCAGTATACCCGTGTACTCCCCATCTACCTCCAGTGCCCCCAGTGCCTCCTTGTGGCTTGTAGCTCTTAGCCCCCTTGGCTCCTAGCTTCCAGGCCAATACGACTTGGTGACGTTAGCCCTCTCTGATCCCTCAGATATTTCCATGCCCTTTTGCATATTTACTATGTGGTTCACTCAGAGTCATCCCTGACCCGGCTCCTGCTTAACCCCTTGCATTGTTTGTGTCTTGCTTGCAATTTCATTAGACGCCCCTTGCCACATCATACCATCCGTTTTTTTGGGGCATCCTGGTGTCCATCTGATGCTCTCCGAGAGAGGGGCTGCTCACTGGGCAATGTCAAGTGCTGATTTGGCAGACGGCCAGGCCACGCCAGGACGAGACCTTCGCCTTCAATGTCCTGGCCTGGCCTGGCCTGGCCCTCACATGTGGCAAGGTTGCCCTCTAAACATTGATTTTGATGAGCTTTGTGGCCCATAAAACTACACACGCCAGCTGTCACTTGTAGGCCACTGAATGGGGAAATCTGTGAAATGACAGAATCTTAAATGGAGTTGATTCCAAGAAGCAAAGTGTGGTGCATAAATAGGGTTTTCAAAGGGGTAGCAGCTCCATAAAAGGTTTCTTTGCAAACATAGGACTTTATTACAGATCAGTTATGCACCACGGGATGGCTATAGGAATCAAAACTAACACGTGAATCCACAAAAATCAATTCCATCCAACTATAATGATTGACTGATTGAAGCACTAAGCCTATTAAATTAAGGCTTAATTGAGAATTCATTTCTAAATTGTCTAAAACACTGTCTATATAGAAAATAAAATCAAATATGTTGCCTACTTTTAGGGAGATTCCTCTCTCAAGACTTTCTTCAACACTTAAGAGACCATTCAAGAGACCATATTCCATTTTATATTCATAGTCTCCTTTCATTAAGGAAGTATGGACTCCGCCTATCTAGGAAACCCTCAAGAATTTCCATTTTCCACTTAGTTTTCAACAGCTTTTCAAGTACTTTGCCACTTGATCTCCCTGGCTTGCATTGTTTTTAGGCACTCAATGATTTTAAATATTCTTTTCCTTTCGTTTTTTTCCAGTTCACTAAACTGCCGCGCACAGACAGATACTCGCACGCACACATACACTCGAAGAGAATTGCATTCGAAGCGAAAAGTCGAAAATTTCGATGCGAATTTCGTTTTGAATGCATTTTGTCGATGCTCGATGTCGATGTCGGACAGCACATAAAGCACGAAGTTTATGATTGTTTATATGTATGCACATATGGGTGTAGATATATGTTTGTATATATATCTACAGATACTTGTACAGATATGCAGATACTTGGGCATATATTTGTTGATATATATACTGATTTTTCGTTGTGTATTTGTGCAAAATATTTTCATGGACAATCGCCGAGTAAACAGAAAATCATTTTCAGTTTTCAGTTCATTGTTCGGAAAATGCTGTGCTCTTTTCTGTTTAAATTGGCAACCGGAAAAGCCGCAGCGAAATAATTGTTATACTCGCAACATCAGAAGGGAAGGGAAAGGTGGCGGGGAAAGTCCCTCGATTGCCCCCTTCTCCCACCCGGTGGCTGTGCAGTGGCCCATAAAGAAGAGTAGTACTATACTCGTTTTTGAGACAAAAGTAAAGTAATTGAGTTGAACTTGAATTCTTTCCCTTTTCGAGCGAGGCAACAAAGTACGGTATGTCACGGGGTTCAAGGACTCCTCCCCCTTCTGAGAGTCAGTATCTAGGTGGTTCCATCTCATGTGTCAAAGGGATGGCCCAGAGAATTAAGCCAGATCCAGAACCAGAACGCTCTCGGATTAGAAAAATGAAAGGCATCATCAGCAGCAGAAGCAGCAACAGCAGCAAACATATTGAACCTAGTGCTTACCCTCTGTAAGGAGTGGGAGGCGGATTCTGGTCCTGTTCGTAGAAGTTTCCATTGAATGCGTGCGTGGACTGCAAACAAAAGAGGATTCCACTAATCAGGACTCCAGAAAGATAGTTCGGGGCAGAGCAGAGACAGCAGAGACGGCCACTGGGCAGTAAGCAGTCAGCGGGAGAGCAGAGCCAAGGAAAACAATTCCATGAATAAATTAACACGCTCAACAGCTGATTGGATTTGGCTTTTAAAGGATCAAAATACGATATATGTATTCCCAGTTCCCCGTACGCATATTCAATTACTAATTAAAGATGCCCCTCAGATATATACAGCATCTGTGGATACATTTGAATAGATAAATATTTGGATAAATGTCTGGCAATAAAATTGAATAGTAAGCAGAGATTGGTATACCCTTTTGACAGCTCGAGAGATGTAGTATAGGACTATTTCCAGACAAATTCTCTTTAAATGTTCCATCAGAGAAGGGTAACAAACATGGGATATGGGTTTGACCTGACAAAGTGCCTTCCGCACTTAGCATACCCCTTAGAGAGGGTATCCCCAATGCTGGACATGGATATCTAATGAATTGATGCCGGAGTAAATATGCTCAAAGCATTGCCTTAATGACATTCTGGCTAATTAGTAACGTGTTCACACAAATTAGGCATAGATTAGATGGAATACCAGTCGATAGAGAATGTCAAAGGTACACACCAACAGCGACGTGTTATAGACAGACACAAAGACACAAACATACAAAGCATATTCCAACAGCAATTCAATTTCACTTAAATTGCGAAATGTAAACTCACTTTCCGGCCCAAAAACTTTTGCTCCACAAAAAGGACCTTCTTGGAAATTTACCCAAGACTTGTACAACTTATTTTTTGTTGACCTAAACTAAATTATATTTTAATTTGCCTTTGAGCCATTAAATTTCTAAAAATATGCGTTCATCCACAGACCGAAAGTACAATTATAAACTACCTGTAATCCAGAAAGTTTTGTTCCGATCTTGGGAAACTTTTTGCGGCCATCTTTTGGCATTTAGTTGCCCAAAAGTTTTTCTTAGTAAAACAGAATTTATGGAACCTGACTCTTCGCCGTGAGGTTGAGAGTAGACCATAAGGTCCATAAGCCTGATGAGCCAGCATAAATCCCCTTTTAATACCAGGCACCAGCGAACAGGACCAAGCACAGCAAGAGCAGAGCCTATGAGCCACAAAAGTCATGCGGAATAGGAAGTACAGCCTACAACAGGAAGAGGCAGAAACTCCAGGAGAAAGCCCCTCTCTCTCTCTCTCTCTTACGAATGCTTCATAAACTTTTGTGTTTAACTAATTGCTGGGCTCGCACCACACACCACACCACACCGCAGCACTCTCCACTACCACAGGAGTCTCCCTGTATTCCTGTATTCCTGTGGAATGTGGAAACGCATGCAATTTTCATGCTCTGACACTAACCACACGAATGAGCACTGGAATGAGCGCTGTAGCGGGGTGGTGGTGCTGTGTGTTACTGCCAAACAAATTTACTATCTCATTACGTATACTTAATAATTCACAAAAATTCATATATTACGCATACGCCACGTAGCAAAGCGTAGCGTTGCGGAAATGTAAATTAACCAAAAGCCAACAGTGCACTGCACTCTGCCCTCCCCTTCGTTCCTCTCTCTCTCTCTCTCACTGACAGCAGAACCACAGGGGGGTGGGGGCGTGTTTAGAAGGGGATATAAGCAGAGGAAAAAAAAGTGAGGAATAAACTAAAATTAAAGTAGAAAGAGAAGTCAAATGGAGCGCAGGAAAAGCTTCAGTGGCTTTTTGTGTAGTAGTGGAGCCTTTCCACCCCACCCCATTGCCAGAACACTACAACCTCTCCCCTTTGGACATAGATGTCTAATATGATTAAATAATTAAGTTATTTGTTCGGATTTTGATGAAATTTGAATCGGATTTGAATGAAATGAAATACATTTTTTAATAGTAAATGAGCCTTTGGTACTCCAGCCCCCAAAGAGCTCCCTACTTTATATTTTCTGATTCTTCTTTTCGATTATTCAGCCAATGCGCTATGAAAGTATGTATGTATATATGAAACTATAAAGGTTCCTCTGGCACATATGAACAGACAGACAGGATGAATCCACAGACATCCTATCGACATATTTCGTGTACTTAGTTTTCCTCTATCCAAATCGCTCTACCCTCTGGTATGGAAAGTATGGAAAATGAGAATTTACTTTTTTTAATTTTTACATACCTGCGCGTGGGACGGGAAGGAATACTACTTGAAGTAATACTAAAAACTGATTGGTGTTTTCTTAGGAAAATTGTAGCTCCTTCTTTTCTCAGGCTTTTCTCAGGCTTTTTCCACCTTCTTGTCTCTCACTTTTCTCTCTACGAGTTCGGTCTTTCTTTCTCTCTGATTACAATGTTTGTTGTCGTCGCTTTGTTGCTCTTCTGCTGATGATAATTTATTTGATAATTTCGTATGCATTAAAGAACAACATCTGAGGAATGTTTTCACGGTGTTTTTTGTTCGTTTTCGTTTTTCTTTTGTTTTCCCCTATGAACTTTTGAACTTTAAACGTTTTCTTTTGCTTTTCTTTTCTTCATTTCCTTTTTTCCCGTTGCATGTTAAATGAAATCCCCGTTTAAGGGAGAAATATTTTAAATAATTATTGTAAATTTTATTTTTTACATCGCCAGTCGCTGACTCTGACTCTGCCTCTGCCTTTCCTCCTTCTGCTTCTGCTCCTTCGAATCCCTTTCACTGGCATTTTATTTTCTTTATAAAGGAAAAGGTCCTGGCAAATAAACTGTGTAAAAACTTTCTTTTTCCACACACACACACACACACGAACAGTGGCAAAGGGAAAATTCAAATTAAACACAGATTTGTTGTTGTCCCGCCCTCGTTGCTCCGAGTCAGATTTTCAGTTGGTTGACGGTTCCCTTTTTTTATGCAGAAGGGTCTTTAAAACGTGATAGCCACAAAAACACAAAAACACAAAAAAAGGAACGGGGAAAAGGAAAAGCATCTGACAAAGTTTCGTGGTGGAAAATGGAAAATGGGTATATGACTGAAGTGTTACGAAGCGGAAGAAGACTTTAGAAACTGGAAAGAACTTCCATACGTATAGTAACAGCAATGTCTCACAGATAATTTCAATAAAATCTGGTTCAGAACATTCAAAATGAATGCTAGAATCCATATAGACCTTCATTTGATTTGTAGTCCTATAAATATTGGAAATAAATGCACATTTCTTCAATGAAAAATGGCAAATACTAGTCTTGGCCATAAAATTTTTCTTAAAACATTGAATTTATATTGATGGTTCGATATGTGTACTACTTTTGGTATGATTAACAAAAGCATAAACAAAAGATCACCTCTGATTCATTCATACAATTTTTCTTGTATTCATTGGAGGCTCTTCAATGATTTTTTTCATAGGTTTTTATGGGCATCAATTAAATGCGGAATGCAACCAATAATTTGCGCTGTTTTCATTAAATATTTAAGCAGAAACATTCCCCTGATAGATGATAGATTTCACGTGGCGTATACGCAAAAAAAGAAATTTGAAAAGCGGTTCCCAGTAATTGGCGAAAGGCAATTGGGCGCTGCAAATCAAAGCTGCAAACAAATCAAATTAATTTGTTGCTTTTATTACTTTGACCCACTGAAAAAGGTAAGGGGGGTGGGGTGGTGTTGGGGGGGTGCGGGGGGGGGGGGGGGTAGAATGGAGGACAGGATATACGGAAGGATACTAAGGACAGAGCGTGTCAAGACTGACACCAAATGCTTGCCAATTTGCATACAAAATGGGCGGCAAATTGGCAAAACAAAACAGAAATTGCTCTGCCATTCCATAGGTGGAGTGGAGTCGAATAGGAATTGTATCACATAAAAAACAAGAAGCAAACAAAATGATTGAGAGCCATAAGCACACGCCATCGAGTCATCAATAGGACCTGCCCTATGCCACATGCCCACTGCCTCCTACCCTGCCCTGCCCTGCCCCGCCCTGATGTATCCTTCCTGAAATCCATGCTCCCAATCCTCGCAGGTCCTGTCCGCCTCCACCTCTGCCTCTGCCTGCCCTCCATCAACTGAAATCCCAATCAGTCAACGGCTTTGAAGCACAAATCAGCGCCCAGCGAAAGTCAAATTAGAAAAACAGAAGAATACTCGTAATAAAAGCGAAAACAAAATCAAATACCAAAAGAAAATCCTGTGGATGAGCTCACCGACAGGAGTATACTCTACTTTTCGAAGGAGACGAAGGATCTCTTTCAATTAGAAGACATATGTATATGATAAAACAATCTTTCTTCTGGCCGCAATGTTTATTCTTTTATGATGATTTTTAGTCAATAGCTAGATAATATCTTTATACATGACTCTACCAAAATAAAGCTTCGTATCTTGAAATTTACGAATTCCACAAAGTTTTCTCAAGTTTCTGGTAAGAAAATTTTTGAGTTTTTGTGGCTATTGCAGAAGTATTAAATCTAGCTTTAATAGCGGCCAAAGTCTATGGAAACGGATCTGTGTATTCTAGGATCTTTATACTTTAGAGTGCGACAACCTCTTTTCCCTTTTCATGTTTTCAATAAAGGGAGTGGGTCCTTTATTGAACCTACCCTATTAAATACCCTTTCGATTACCGGCTATAGGAAACAAAACAAAAAATAATTCTCGGGTAAATGAAGCGCAAAATTAGAAAATAATAAAAACATAAGAGTGAAAAAAAAAGAGATACAACGGAATATATATGTACATACATATGTATCTATAGAAAATACATTGAAATAATAAGAATAATACTAACAAAAACAAATACACGCCATTATAGATATAGATATATGTATACTCGAAGGAGGTTATAAAGCCTTTGCTGATGATTATGTTGCTGCCACTGCCACTGCCACTGCCACTGAGGCCACACCACTGTTGCTGCTCGCCGCTGCTGCCACTTGAGCCGGAAGCGTGTTCGGCGCTGAGGCGCAGGAACAACAATGAATCAGGGATTCAAGGATGCAGCCCCGTGAAGACAGCCAAGCGGCAAAGATAAACCCGCATTGAAATCGCCAAATGAATGAGAGAATATCAGAGAGACAGAGAGAGACAGGCAGAAAGGGAAGGGGGTACCTTCCATTTTGCCATTGTTATTACTGCTGTAATACGCTTTTGCGGGAGGAGATTACAATGTCTGATTACTTTGTTATTAATAAACACAAAAAGCGTGCCAAACACACGAATACACACACACACACCATACACACACATACACGGCCATATAGACACATAATTCTTACAGAGAGGAGCATAAGGTATCGACAAGGCCGGTACCCATCAATACGTGGAATACAATGGTAGACAGAGTAAGAAAAATGAGTGAAGTAAAGAGGAAAATTACTCCTAAGGTCCATTAAATTCCAATTAATAGGCCGAAATGGAACCCATTATGAAAGTGACTTGAGAGATCCTTGGAAATGGATTGAAATGGTTTTAAAATGATTTAAAATCATTCATAAAAACTACCACAAGCTGTAGATCTGCGGGTCTTTGAGCTTCTTTTTTTCTCTAAAATATTAGAAAAGAAAATATATCAGAATATCAAAAATAATCACTTAAGATTCCTTCGGAAGGTTTGCATTTTAAAAGAGATACATAGATGCACACCCATTAGTGATACCTAATTCTAGTATACCTCTGTCGAAACCAATTCAATGCCGCGAACAATGAAATTCCCCGTTTATTAAATGTCCCCCGATGAAACCCTGCAACCACCCAACCCAACCACTGACTCTTTCGCCCATCCTGCCACTGGCGTCCCCCTGCCACCGGCAGAGTTCACTCCGCAACGCGTTTATTTTATCATTTTTGTGCTTTGTTAGTGAAAACGTTTTATTAATAAACTTTTGTGTTCTGTTCTGTTCTGTTGTGGGCCGCCGACAACAAAGTGACAAAACGCCAGAGCAACAGAGCAACAAATGCCAAACAGCAGCCTAGAGAGTTTTTCCCTTTTGAGGGGGGAAAACTGAAAATGCAGTTGATTTTGCATATGTGTGTGATTGTGTGTGTGAATAAAGAATGGAAATCCCATGGAATTTGCTAAGTCAACATTTTGTTGTCTTTTGGTTTGAAAAAGGGGGAATGACGGTTGCAAAATACTCGTACACGAAGCAACGACACAGATTTTATTTTCGTTGTTCAGCAAATATGTATACAAATATGCTGCCAAATTAATTTAATTTTAATTGTTAAAATTTAAGACACAGGAGAGGCTGAAGAGCAGGCTGTTTTTGTGGCTAAATCGAGTGTGTAAAATTTTTTGTTTGTTGATGCTTTCTTTTTGCCCTCCTTCATAAATCGTTTATTGGCTAACAGTTGTTGATGGCCACGTTTTATCAATTTGCTGCCCAATTTTAATGCGCTTTTAATTCATATTTAATTTTGATTTATTCGAGTGGTTACCTCTCGAAGGCAAGAGCCTCTATTGCTTACATATACAAGACTTTATCTTAGGAGTCTTTTTTGCGGAGCGGGGGAGGGGGAGTTACATGCTTTATGGTAATTTTGATTTATATTTTCGTGAGATTTATGGTTGTTTCATTTTTGGTGGGGGGGTAAAATATTAAAGGTTAGTCTCCAACTTTGTTTTGGCAGTCCACTTTAGTCGTGTTTTTTTTTATAAATGTTTTATAAAATAAGTAATCTCTGATTCTCCGCAATTATTAATTAATTCATTAATTCAATGGTTCATAAATTTGTAAACGTTGAAAGCTTACATTTTTCGAATTTGTTATTATTTTTGTTATAATATCTTTTTTTTTTAATCTCTTGTATTTTTGTAGTTAACTTTTCTGTTTTTACATCAATTGTTTATAATTTCCGGAACAATCTAAGAACAGTTTAAAATCTAACATAATTAATGTCACTATTCTATTATTTAATTAAAAGCTCTAATCCTCTTTATTAAAACTTTAATTCTGTACCGATTTTCGCGATCACATTTTCAATTTCTGATGCTCACCTTTGGAATACTTTCACTTGCTTTATCACTAGGTTTTCACGACCAAAAAAAAATCCATAGATGAAGATAAATCCTCTATGGGGATTATTTGCTGCCCTTCTGCATCCGATTGTTCACTGTTGCTCCTCGGCCGAGGAATATCTCTATCGCACCCGCCGCCTAATCGTACTGTAACATTTTCCGCTGAAGTTCTTTCGGTTTCTGTTTCGCTTTCGGCAATATTAAACCCGCAACTAACAAGAGTTTTCCTCGGCACTCGGCTTATATACGATTTTCCTCGTCAAAATGTTGGACGGAAAAGCTCGGGCATGCTTTTCCATGAGCTTTTCACTCAGTCCATTCCACTTTGGACGAAGGGCCGTGCCGCCAATGTTTTGCTGGCTTTCAATTGTTTACAGGTGTTTGTTTTGGAACCGATTTTGGCCAGAATTTATGGACCGCCAACGAACATGAATACCCGAAAATCGACTGGAGAGTGCAATGCACTACAAGGTGCTTGGGCTCACATTTTTATTTGAATTCTTGTGCTTGGGGCTTCGTCCCCTGAGGGAAATCAGTCGTCGGAGTCGTCAGAGTCGTCAGAGTCGTCGGAGAATGAATGAATGCAGGAACCACTTGTTGCATTGGGGATTTTTCTGCGGCGCGTACAAGTAGACAACGCTTTTCTCTCGCTCTCCCTTGTGGTGATTGTTGAATTATTCATAAGCAATTCAACAACAACAACAGCAACACGACCAAGAAAACGAGGAGAAACATAAAAATCCCATTTATATTTAGGCTTAAAACAAACACCATTACAGCACACCGCAGAAACACTGAAAAACCGAGTGGAAATAACATTTAAAACTTTTCAAATATTTATACGGCCAATTGGAAATTGTTGAATTATTGAACTCTGGCTCAGAAATTGACGGGCAACGGGGGACGGGTGAAGGGGGAAAAGGAAAACTTTCCCCAAGATTGGTTAATGAAAATGTATGCCAACAGGCAACACGTAAAGAAAACAATAAAAGCCCTCAGCCACAACCGGCAACAAATCAATTGCGGGGACGGTAAATGGACGTGGAGGTGAAGATGGAGGCCATGTCCTCAGAAGGACAACAACAATGTCTCCCTGTCTCCCTGTCTCCTGTTCTCTGTGAAAACATTTTTCTAATTTCCTGTCATCAATACAAATGAAATGTTCTGCACGGCAGCAACATCGATTAGTCCGTTTTCAAACGAAGGGTACAGCAGTTGGTTGGACAGGAATTTGTATATATATATTTTATAAAATTAAACAACAGAAACAGAAATTCGTGGTGGAAACTGGGAAAAAAAAAATATCCGAGATACGATTAGAGGGTAACGGAACGGAAGACTAGAAGCGCAGACGCTTAACCGAACGATAGTGATAGCCATCGTCCAGCAGGGCGGAGGAGTCCTCTTCGTGTTCGGGAATCTCTTCGACGACTGCATTATCATCGAGGGGGGGCAGGTACTCCTTTACGGGCAGAAGATTGGGCACCACCTGGGGTGTGCGATAGTGATAGCCATCGTCCAGGAGAACGGCCGACTCTTCGATATGTTCCAGGGCCTTCACCTCCACAGGTTCCGTGACGATCTCTGCTTCGGGTTCGGGTTCGGGTTCGGTTTGGGCTTCAGTCACCGCCTCTGTGGTGGGTGCAGCTGTGGTCTCCACAGCAATCTCCTCCTCCGTTGTGACTACGGGCGCTTCCTGGAGCTCCTCCTCCACCACAGGGGGAAGATACTCATTGTTCACGGGCGGCAGATAGTCACGTGGTGGCTGCAGGACATGGTTCAGGGTAGCAGCATGCTCCTCCACAGGCGGCAGGTAGTCCCGACTGGGCACTGGAGGTAGCACCACGGGCGGCAGATACTCCAGCGGCAGATGGGAGACGTCGCGACGCACCACCGAGCGACAGGAGACGCCCACAGCCAGCAGCAGCGCACAAACAATACCGAATCGAACTCCTTGCTGCAATCAATCCAAAGATCAGGCTGAGCCTTTGGGGTATCTCTGGCGATGAGTAGAGGAGTATCACTTACCATTTTGATTGTATATTTTTCTGTCTTGTATCTGGTTCTGACCTGCTCAATCTGTTGGGCGTTGGGTTGCTCTGCTCGTATTGCTGTCTGCTGTTGAAATCGCTTAACTATTTATACAAAAAATTAGCAACAAATCGAGTTCGAAGCGAACCCACATTAACACTCATTATTTTTGGGCGTCTTGGCCTAAGCTTCTTCAAACCCGTTTGATGGCTCGAATGTTGGATGGTTTCATGGTTCGTTCGATGGTTCGTTCGATGGTTTGATGGTTCGATGGTTCGTTTGATGCGGGGAGGCTTAGGTCATGGCAATGGTCATTGATCGTTGGAGATCGGATCCGCGATGCGATGTGATCCAATCCGATTGTTTGCCCATTTGCTCCGCACTATTTGATTGCGCGAAGAATCTGTCAATATTTTCTTTAAAGATTTACCTCTAGACATGTCCACCTTCCGCCATTCTACAAATACTCTCAGATTTACACTTTTTTTTGTCTGTTTGTTGGGTATTTATTTTAGTTTTATTTTCAGAAACATTTTTGGGGGCCATCCGCATTGTGCGGCTGTGGTTTCAATGTCAGAGATGTAAGAGACGGAGGAGCGGAGTCAATGTCAAGTGTTACACCGAATGCAAGATGACGGGGCACAACGGTGTAAAACGATCAGAACTGTGCCACGGATTGGGTCACGGTATCGATTCGAGACTCGTAATTGTTGCTGCATCATCATACAGCAATTAAAGAGCTCTTATCACACATTTACGGCCCACAAGAGCAGCGCTCTTAAAGCGGCCCAAAAAATGAAACTGAAAACGAGACTTCCTCAAATCGAAATTATAATGAAAATTAAACTGCACAAAAGAAAAGAGAGAAAGAAAGCGAAAACGAACACGAAAGAGAAGAGGAATGATGGAAAAGATTAAACGAAACGAAAAATGGAAGGAATACATACATACATATATATTCAATCAAATGCCATAAACCAAGTTAAGCTGCCACAAATCCATTTTGCCAATAAAAATATTAGTCTACAGTTGAAAAATAAAAGAAAAAGAAGCTTTTTGTCCAAGGAAACGAAGCTTTGAATACCCTGGAAAAAAGCCAATGAGAATGGGAAAGGTATTAACATAAAAACGCATAGAGTATCCCTCCATGGAATACAGATATACAGAATAGATAGGGAATGCCTCCTAAATAGTCTGGGTGGTTTGTTTCGATGGTGTAGGTGTTTCCCTCTATCGTTTTGATGCGGTTTCCCGGTTTGCAAACCAAAGTTTAACGTTTTTATTAAGCTTTCGCCAGAATGCCAGACAAACAGTGGGGAAATTGATCTATTTTTTTACATTTTATCCTCTAGAGCGTACGTACATGAAGCCGCTCCTCCGCCATTTCGATTCCGAGTAATTTTTCTTCTTTTTTGTGCAGCAGAGGTATACGCATGCCGCGGATTAGTAGAAATTGAAAAACTTCGCCACAATGAAAGCCCCTCCATCCTCCCCCAGCCCATTGGGGTGGAACAGTGCCATCAGTGGATAGGATACCTGATGGATTTGCCACTGCTGTCCAGTCACTCTTTTTACCCTGCCGTCGTTCCCTAAACCTAAAAATGTAGTTAGGAATTTTAACCAAAACGGCTTCAACATGGTTCAATACCTCTCACGGTCTGTTTGAGGATCTATTCCACCAAATGGAATCGAGTTCTGGGGAAGTTTCATCTTTTAATACTCTTCCAACTGAATCGGAACCCAATTTGACCTATTCCGATTGAAAAATAATAGCCTCTCCAATGTTACCAGTCAAACATCTGATAACAAATCATTATACCCTCTGAAAGGCTGTACAAATTGGTGGAAAAAAGAAAAAAAAACCTGAAATTTAGGCATCTCTCCATGCAGGCTGCAGTTTCAGGGGGGAATTTCTATAGGGTGTAGCCATTGATGGGATGGTGTAACCAGCGTAGGCGAATATTTGTTCAATTGGCTGCCACTTGGGGCATTTTGCAGTACCAACAAGAGCACCGAGCACCGCAACAGCAGTACCAAAAACCAAGGAAAAATACAAGCACACACATCGGAAAAAAAAAGAGAATGTATTGTGGAAAAACCAAGAGTGAAAAACTATTCAAATTCAGCTAATGGACCACCAATCGAACAGCAACGAGAACATGGGAAAACATGGACGAGAGGGGAGAGGGGAGAGGAGATCATTTCACCTGAAGAGAGTTGTGTTTTTTAAGAGGCTTACTCGAACGAAGATTTTTTGAAAGTGCTATTCGAATATTAGAGTTTATTTGAGCTTGAATTTCTATTTGAATGCAGTTTTTAAGCCAAAGAAATCTTTGCTTTCCACTTATTGAAGACAGAAATCCAATCCCTATCCCAGCAGATGGGAGGCGTCTTTGATTGATGTTTGCTCCTCTTGCTGTCGATTGGGATGGGGTGTCATTTGCATGCAAAACTTGATAAACTACACATCGCAGAGGGAAACTCTAGGGCAAAGCTGTGCCATGCCCTGCCATGCCATGAAATATGCAACAGATGCAACAGGAAAAGTGATACTGTATACTGTCTAGTGGAGATGCGGCAGATGGCAAACAAATTAGAGGCAATGCCACGTGGAGCCTGTCAACTCTTAACACATTACGCTCCAATTACGAGACGAAGAAGCTCCTCCTACTCCTACTTCCACCAGGGCGGTCCTGCGAGAGGAAGAAGCTCCTACTTCTTCTTTCAGGGAGGTCCTGCGTGTGCGTGTGTGCTTTGAATATCACTTTCCGCATAATAAATTCATTGAGTCATCGGTTTTTCGTTGCCCGTCGCCTTATGCCATGCACTTTGGCAGGATCGCAAAAAGGACTCAAGGAATCAGCCTCTCTGAAGGAAAATGCAATGCATATTAAACAGGCAGGAGGCCAGAGAACTTCAGGAACTTCAGGATTTAAGAGCAGGCCGAAAGAAAAAAAAAGGTGTGAAAACCCACACACAAAAAAAAACATGCAAAGTTTAATTACAGTTTAAAGGTGCGGCTGCTGTCAAACCCTTCTCTCTGTCTCTCTCTCTCTATCTCTCTCTCCCTCTATCTCTTTCGAGTCTACACTGAGAGAAAGAGGCAACGGCAAAGGCTACAGATTAAAGCACAAAGAAATTTGAGATAAATGTATTTCTTTCTGGAACTCAATTAATTTGGAATTCCTCAAGGGTTTTCCTTTCTCGTTTCCCTCGTCTCTCTTTTTTAACACGTTTTTTTTGTTTTTGCTTTTGCCTTATTTATTACATTTCATTTCGGTTTCGGGGTTTTACTGTTGATTTGCCTCAATTCTCTCTGGCTTTTCCCTGGGCTCTTTCTCCCTACCATTTTCCTCTTCTTTTTTTTGGGGGGGGGGGGGGGGGGGGGGGGGTTGGGCATTGGCACTGTCAAAGCGAATTTAATTGTCTCAATTACGCGCTAAATGTCGCCCAACTTCAGCAGAGCTTCCAACTTCAGACCCAAATCAAGATGAGGTCAAGCGGGTTGAAGAACCCTTTCTCTACGGCAGCAAGAGAGAGAAAGAGAAAGTAGAGTGAGAGAGAGTCAAGCCGACGACAAGCGAACTTCATTGAAGCAATTTTCACCTCCTTTCATTGGAGAAGGAAAGACGAGACGAGACGAGGCAGTAATCAAGTGACTTACTAAAAAGTTAACGCCATTTTGTGGCAACTTCAAAAAGTTTCCTTCAACCCGTTTTGCCCTAAAGGGATCTCTCTCACTCCCTCTCTCTCTCTCTTTCTCACCATCTCCATCCAGTTGAATGCACTTTTGTGCCGCCTTCATTAGCGAAGTCCTCGCGCACAGAAAACGCCCAAAGGCTATACCGACCAAGGAGCATAGCATTGAGCGGCGTTTTATCATCAGATACGACGACACCCTGTACAGGGCCAAGACTTTTCTTGCTACGGAAATTCGTGGGAATTCTTTGGTGAATTAACTTTCATAAGAATCATTTTGAATTTAAGTAGAAAATGATTCAATTTCATTAAGCCAAAAACATTGGTTAAGCTTCTGGGAGGGGAATCAGAAAGAGGAATCTGTATCAATGTTTAATATATACGTAATTATATTACACAATAAATATGTTGCTGAACATTTAAATATAGAAGTATATCTTGGCGAACATGTTCTCCCGGACAGGGAGACACCCTGCTTTTGGCGGCAGCAATATCTTATCAAAATAGATGACACCTTCTGTGTCCCATGTCCCACGCCCCACACACAGACACAGACACGACTTCGCATTAGACACACACTTACTGGCGTGTAATGCGGCGTATACGTAATTTGCTTAAGAGGTAATTAAAAAACAACACACGTCCTTCTTCCCCGTCCCCTCACACACACACCTGCAGTGCAGTCAAAAATTTCCATAATTTCACACTTAGCTGAACATCATTTTCGTGGGGGAATCTCCACGTGTGTCCCGTGTGACAACCTCTAATCAAAGAATTTTGGGGGGCACACTCCAAAGAGCTCTAAAAGGAATCTTTTATCCGGTTATGATATAAAGATAGAGGAACATTTGGATGCCTTGTAAGCGAATTCTGAAACAAAATTCCTCTGATCTCAGTCACTCTTTTCAACCAGCTTCAAAATAGTGTTTGATAGTTTTTGATATTTTAAAGTTCGGTTCTCCTTGTGTGCCCAAATCCTTCGAAAAGCTGTACAACCCCCGACGAACAAAAGCACATCGAAAGAGTGATGGCATGACATGTCACCAACAAATTCTATTGCGCAAATATAGGAAATTGCACAAATATTGAACGGAAATATCCTGCGGCTTTGGGTTACTACGGCTCCTGTCTATTGACGCACGGGAAATTTTCATTTTCATTTCCCAGGGACCCCAGAAGGAGTTGCTTCTGTGGCTGCGCTCGTATATGTGTGTGTGTGTTTGTTGTGGCATAATGAGTGGCAAGTGGAAAACTTTAATACCTCGGGATTGTCAGCTTTGAGATGGTAGTGGAGAGGCACGAGGAGCGAGGCGGTGTCACGTGTGTGTCCCTTGGCCGCAGGATTTTCACAGCTTTGTGAGGAGGCCGCAATAATGTCCTTGTCCTGGCTATCCATGTATGCTGTGAGTGTTTGAGGGATTCTCTGCGTGTCCGTGTGAGTCCGTTTGTGTGTGTTAACCCATTTCGCGGTTGACGTTTACAATTTTCCACCGAAACTAATTATATTAACCCGCTCCACACCGTCTGTCTGTCTGTCAGTCTGTTTGTCCGACGAGAGTGGCAATGCGATGATGATGACGAGGATAATGCTCAACAGAATCTGTTTATGTAATGCATAGGAAAGTGGTCTTCAAATCGCACTCCATCCTGTCTCCCTTCGTTGTTTCCATATCGTTGTAGAACAATACCGTTAATGATAATGGCAACTGGTGTGTAATTTCCAATTAGGCTCAATTTACAGCGTGCTTGGCCGCCAACGAAAGCGGAACGGAATGCGGCTACAAATTGCTGGCTACAAGATAATCAAAATAACATTCTCTACTTTCCTTCAACCTCTCACGGCACACTCTCCTCCAACAAATGTTTAAAAATATCCTGGTCTATCAGAAGAGGACACCCTGAGAGATTGGGAAACACTTTATTCCATCAAATGTTACATCAAATGTTTGAGAGATGTTCACAAAGCAACAAAAATAGAAAAGTTAGGTAGATGAAAGAAAAAGAAAATGTGGACTTTAAGGAGAGTAAATGACTCGTAAATGATGGAACTCTTAAGAGAGTGAAAGACTGTAGGAAGAACTCGATTGGAATGAGATAAAATGATAGAGAAAAAAAATTCGAATGAGATGGAAATGCGACTAAAATTTGACTTTAGTGAGACTTGAATGGAATTGGAATGAGAAATGCATTAAACAAATATTAAATATGTCTATAATAGGAATCAAATACTACTGGAATGTGCATGGAATACATCTCTGAAATATATCAATTAAATGGTGGAAAATAAACCTTAAGTACAAAGTGGAAATATCTTAAAATAATTATGACAGACAAAGCGGAAATATAATTGGGAAAAATAAGTGGAAAAGGTCTGGAAAAATACAAACTCGTGCCCAAAATATTACTCAAAGAGAGTACCTTTACAAGTTTATAACGTGCCTCTAATGAATCCGCCACCTTACCCCTGCCTCCCATTCAAATCAAGGCAAAACTTTGAATGCGATATCGGATATTCCCTGTCAGTATTCCGTATTCCGTGTCCATCAGGTGAAATTGTCCGTAAGCTGTTGCCGCACACATACACCAGAAGTCAAGAGGCAGGATACACGAGAGATACACGGGGGTGGGACGCTGCCGACGACTAATTAAATCGACAACCTGATGGCAACAAATTTAATTGAAAGGAATCTGCCGCTTAACAATTTCAACAAACAAAAGAACACACAGCCAGGTCGTGTCAGTGTGGTGTCCATTCCTGTCTGCCACCCCCTCACTCAAATTGAATCGCATTGTGCCCCACCACACACACTCAGACACTCAGGACAAAAGTCATTTAAGCGACACGCCAATTGTTGCTCTTCTCTCTCTCTCTCTCGCAATTATTTTATATTAAAAAGTAGAGAGAAACATTGTATTGTACAATAAAAAAGTGCAAAATGAAAAGCAAAACAAATGGGCGAATAATTAAAAGTAAATTGAAATTGAAATGCGTCGAAGGGAGGACACTGACACTGACACAGACACAGACACGACACCGCACGAGACTACTCCTCTCCCTTCGAGAATCCAAACGAGAACCAAATTAAAAATATATAAATCCAGACAGCTTATGGGGGTCGGGTCTCTGTGACTGACTCCATCCAACTCCATCCGATGTTCACCTGTCCGACGTCTAATTGAAGCCGAATCATTATCCTGGCTGGAGTCCACGGTTCATGTTTCATGCTGACTGTTGAATGTTAAATGTTCCATTGAACCCGCGTCGCGTTCCAGGGAATGGAGCTGCATTTGTATTTTTTTCAAGGCTTAATTTGTTAATTTTTTAAGTGAAATGTGAAAATGTGGAACTCCCAGAGTAGTACTCTAGAGATGGCGATGTGAGGCGTGAAAGCGAGCGGATTAGTAGATGATTCCCAGGTGCAAATCTCTTACGTGTCACGCTGGCATCCTATACCAACAGTTTTTTCGTGGGGTTTCTGATTCTGATGCGGATTCGGTTTCGGGCAAACAAACAGATCGACAAACAGACCTGCGGGAGGGCAAGGCAAACAAAATCAAATTGTTGCTGTTTGTTGACCTACGAAGTTCCAGTTCCTCCCTCCCTCCGTCCGTTCCGTTCCCACTTTATTCTTATTTGTTTTCATTTTCGTTTTCATTTCTTGGCAAACGCGAAGAAACGCTGCTTTCGTTCGCACAGATGTGTCTGTCTGGGGAAATTAACAAAGCCGCAGGTGTAGGTGAGCTGCCCCTGAACCCTGCCACTGCCCGTGCCCGTAATGAAATATGAATGGGAGGGGGGGGCGTGTCCTTCTCCTTGAACACTCGAACAGCAGCATTAAACGTCAAATGTCAGCATAAACGTCAGGACTCTCAAGGGTTGAGCACCAAGCATACGCAACGCTGAGCAGAGAAACAATAAATTCTCGTTTCCTCTACCCCTTCCTTTTTTCTGTTCTGCCAGCACTCAGTTAATTATCGCGAACCACTGCATCGCTAATTGGAGTGTAACCTTCCAGGAAAGAGAGCCACCAGCCACGAGGCTGCTTTATTTTTTATTTTTGGCATTTCTGTTTACATTTAGCTAAATCCCCAGAAGGGCATGTGATATTCTTTGCCACAAAAAAAATTCCTTTAGTGTCGCTTTATAATTGCTTACGCTTTGATTTCGATTTTCTCAACGTTTCTCTGTCCCTGCACTTCAGGTGCCTGTCTGTCTGTTCGTTTCATGTCTGGATTTTTCCCAACACGCCATTTCTGGCTACATAAATTTAAATTGAATTTTAAATATTAACAAGCCAAGAACAACTTAAACGAGAAAGAAAGAAAGAAAGGAAATCGCTGCAGCGGTAGTGTGCCGGGACTCCGGATACTCTCACGGGTCGTTCCTTATGCGGAATATGCTGAAATCCACTCAAAACAATCATACCCCTTCATATGGCAAGGGCAGAGGGTAGTACAAGGACCGACTGTCGTCTGTGTCTGCCTAATAAATGCGTTTGCTGCCATCGATTTTTGGCTCGTTTGCCACACATTTTCGTCTCGAGTTTATAAATATTTATGCGTAGCATTTTGGGGGCTTGCTTAACTCATGATTTTGGTCTGGTCTGGTTTCTCAGATAATGGACGAAATGGTCGCGTGGGGGGCGGAAGGGAAAACTATAAGTTAATGCGAAGGGAAATGCATAATGGATGCAGGATGAATGATGGATGAGGAGCGGGCTGGGATGGGATGGGATGGTCAAGCCATCATATTTATGACAGAATGTTGACAGAGCAATGAACAAATATCAATTTATGGAAATAGGCGCTCGCTCACCTGGTGCTTCTGGTTCCAAGGGACAAATCGAAGTCCCATGTGACATCACATACATATGTAATCCTTATTTGTATCATCGCTGAAGCCTCGATTTTCCATTCTCTATTTGTGACGTCACATGCGTATGCATGTGCATGTGCTTGTGCATATGCATGCATACATATGCAAAAGCCGGTTCTAAGCTGCTGTCTCAGCCGCGGCTGCAAAGAAAAAAAAGAAAATCATCATTTGTCTACATAATAGGGTTTAGATAAAGTTAGATTATATAAACCCAAACACGAACAGTGATTGTTTCACATTTTACCGTACTTATAAAATCATTTACACGCTTTCGAGCCAAATCTGCGACACTTTTTTCGGCTGCTCGCTTTGTTGTTGTTGCTGCCAAATGCTGTTATCGATCACTGCTTCATTCGAATGAACTGCTTCAAGAGGTTCTTTGAACTCAGTGGCAAGTGGTTCATTAAATCAAACTGAACTGAATGATCGATTGCTGCGATCGAAAATTTGAATTTGAATTTAAATTTGAAATCAATCCCATTCAGGTACGCTTCTCTGCTCTCTGTTCTCTGATTAGCTCTGCTTTTAGGGGGCGAGGCGGCTTATCCGCACCCAATTACCAGCGGAAGCTCATCAATTTTTCAAGAACTCGTGACAGCCCAAAGCGACTTTTGCTCACATTATCTATCCCACTGTCGGTATGTTGTCAGCAGAACAGCAGTACAGCAGCAATAACAAGACACATGTAGCGGTGACTTAATTACCAGCCGCAAGCTGTTGCCATTAACAACAACTTTTGGGAATGGGTATGGGGATGAGGTCGATAAGCAGCTTTAGGCTTAGGAGTGGCAAAGGAAGTGGATGTGGTGCTACAGAAACTCGTTTCAATTATGTTGTCAAAAGCCAAAACCAAACGACTGGCTGACTGCAATTTATAGTCCAATTAATTGAAGCCACATAACCGCAAATGCAGAATTAAATGATTACAAATCCAATGCTGGCTTGCCCTTGTCCTGTCGTACCACAGATGAACCTGATATCCTGATGTCCCGATGGTTGAGTGAGTGGCAGCGTGCAGGCAAGTTTGTTTCCAAAAAAGGATTTCCATGTCGAGATTTGTCGAGAGGAGAGTACGACTGGCAGCAGCTGCCAGGAACAGAAAGAAAGTAATTTAAATTTGTAAATCGATATGGTTGACGGCGCAGGGAACCGAACCCTTTTTATCTCTTTTTTTTGGCACCCATTTGAAAATTTATAAATATTTTAACTTAATAAATGCGACGCCAGCGGCTGTCTACTCCCGCTCTAGGAGCCCTCAGCAGCTCCTGAAAAGAGCAAATGCCCAACATTTGCATAAACTAAAGGGGAAACTTCCACGCCCCTCCCATCCCCTCCACGTAGCCTCTCAAGTGTTCTCTATTGTGGCTCCGGCTCCGGTTTGGGCTTCGGCTCGGGCTATGGCTCGGGCTGTGGCTGTCCTTTTCGTGAGCCTTGGCAAACATTCTCAAGTTGGCTGTCGAGTGAGCCGCGGGCGCTTTTCGCTTTACGCCTTCCACCTTTGCTCTCCTCATTGTCGAAAGGAAAGAGTTTTCCCAGCAATGCTCTGCACTACCCGGTTTTCCAGGTTAACTTTACAGCAGCTTTAACGGCTAATGGCCGCTGAGCCCCGTCTGAGCAGGCTTTAAGCTGTTGCCCTGGCCAGGACCATTGCCGGGCCTTTCCTCCTCCTCCATTTGGTGGCGGCTCTCGTTTCATTGACCCAAAATGCAAATTGACTGTGAAACAAATGTAGAAGTTCTTTGGTTTGGTTTGGTTTTGTTTGGGATGATCTGTATCCCACAGATACCACCACCGAAAAATAGACATAGAAAACTTTTACATTCGCATAAAAAAAAACGAAATCGGAAATCAGGAGTCAAGCACCAGGAACAAAAACTCAATGAAGCTGCCACAATTTATGGCTCAACATATCCTATGTGGCATATGGCTGTACTTTTCGCTATAAATTATTCTCAGCACAGAGAAGCAGAAGCAGAAGGACTACTCCTCGCCGCCTCGCACTCATAAAATATTATACATGAGTGGCTTTTATGCAAAGAAGCTGTATGGCAAATGGAGACACACCCCGCACAGCAGCCCTTAAAATTTGTTAGAACATGGCCGAGAGGCGAGAGCCGAGCGTCAAGAGAAAGCAACAAGTTAGGGCCAAGTTAAGAAAAAGAAATATTGTGCGGCGGCAAAACTTTAAGAGCAAACGGAAATTGTTGGCCGCCCTTTTCGGTCGAGACAACCAGACAACCAGGGAATGATTTATCTTCTGCGTTAGTGGGTGAGGAAGGGAGGGATAATCATAGCCATAACCATAACCATAACCATACCCCCTCCATTCCATTGGAGCTCGCATTCATTAACAATTCATTAAATGCCACCAGCAAAAAATAAACTCCACCTAATCGCGGAAATTTATCCTCGAAAGTGAGGGTGGTCCCTCCATTCGATAAAGACATTTGATAAAGCAAGGAAAGAAACCAGAAATAGGCCAGAGAACAAATAAACAAAGTCGGAAAGAGGATTGCTTATACAAAAACATTTTAGAGCATGTGCAGAATCTTATATTCAACTTGAACAGAGTATTTCGCAGGTCCCCTTGTGATTTTTTCGAGCATTACAGCAAAGCCGCAGACTCGTATGTACAGCATGTAAAAAGTGTAAACATTAAATATGCACAATTATAATTATGACTATTTAATGGGGCGACGCGACGCAGCGTTTGTTTAACCAAAAGGCAAACAAATTGGGGAAAATTGGGGTGGGAAATGGGCAAAAACACAATCAATAAGTAATTTCCGCAACAAGTTCTGATGACAATTTCATTGGCTCTGACACGTGTGACAGGCTGGAAAACACTCGTAAATATTGTAATTATTCATAAATATCAAATGAAGCTGCTCTGCAGATAGATAAATTAGCCGTATGTATTTATAGAAATACTCGTATCGAAGCAAAACAGAGCCTTATAGAGCGCTCTCTTCAAGTAGAGGCCTACCAGAAACTCTTCCGCCAATTGACACCTCAGAAAAAATAAACAAACAAAAAACCAAATAGAAATAAATACATAGACGTAGAAATAGAAATAAAAGAAAGAAAGGTCAAGCCTCAGAGCGAGGGCCAAGAGATGAGAGCCATGCCACTTGACATTGTCCAAAAGCGAAACTGAAGCAAGAAAAGACCCAGAGCTCCGTCGCCGACTCTGGCTCTGGCTCTGCCTCTGCCTCTCGAAAGCCCACTCCACAGAAGAGGTTTCGTTTCGTCTTTGGCTTTTTTTCGTTTTGTTTCTCTAATTATGAGACTGGGGCTGGTGCTGGGTTCCAAAGATTTTTGGCTATAAATTGAGCAACTGGCAAGCAGAAAGGCATCAATCCGCTCAGGCAACAGCAGCACTTGCAGCACGCAATCAGCAAATTTCTGAAAAACCAAATCTTGAAAAATGGTGAGCTAAAAACTGGACCTGCAGGATTAGGATTATCTCCTGAACATCGGCACGGGTCTCCTGAATCTCCTCTCGTTTCTTTCGAACAGAAAATCTTCTCGCTCGGTAGTGTCCTCGCCCTCTCGGCTGTGGCTAGTGCGGCTCTGGCTGCCCCTCAACTGGAGTCTCGTCTGCGTCGGGATGTCTCTGAGCTGGTGGATCCTGCAGGAGCAGCACCCGTGGAGTATCTGCCACCAGGCATCACCGAGGCTGCTCTGCTGGAGGATGTAGTCGAAGCTGAAGCTGATCCCCAAGGCACTGCCCTAGGCGGCGAGGGCTACGAGTACCGCACTGTGCGCCGCCTGAAGCTCCGTCATCGCAACCGTCGTGACGTCTCCCACTTGCAGGTGGCTCCTGCTCGTCAGTATCTGCCTCCCAGCCAGGCCTATCTGCCACCAGCTCCTGCTGCTCCTGCTGCTCCTGTTGCAGCACCTATCGATGACACCGAGGAGGTGGTCTCTGCCGCCGAGCCGAAGCTGGCGCTTGCCCGCGAGTATCTGCCGCCCGTGGAGGTGAGCACTGAGGCAGCACCCCAGGAGGAGACCACCCCCCTGCCGGAGGAGCCCGAGGCCGATGTTCGTGTGGTGGATGTCCCAACCAATGGAGCCGGGCAGCTGCTCGACGATGGCTACCACTACCAGCAGCCCGTGGAGATGCCCGCAGAGCTGCGCGAGGCGGCCCGGGAGTATCTGCCACCTCTCGAGGATGAGGCTGTAGTCGTAGAGGGTCCTGCCGATGGCCAGAGTGCGGTCCTGACCAACGATGGCTACCAGTACCGGGCCGTCAGGCGTTACAGATTTTAAATATTTCATTTTTTTGCCGATTTACATTCACTTTTCTTGTTTTTTTTTTTAATTTTTTTTTGTTGATTTTTAAATAAAGTTTTAAAGTTTTTAAATGCTAAAAAGAAGAAGAATTTAACGGAAGAAAATATTATTTTAGCTTCAAGCGTAAGTTTGCTCAGCATTTATGCATGTACTTTCCTTATTTTCCCTGCAAATATTACGCATACGCAATGCGGACCGGCCCTAATTAGAAGACAGTAAATATCCAGCAAGCAGGCACTTGATTACCAGACTCGGAATTCGGTATCATTAAGCGCAGCAGACAACAGGAGAACAACAGCAGGCGCTTTTTGGACAATCAAAGTCTGCTCCAAACAAACTTCATATTACGTATACGCCGGGGATGGTCCTCATATTCCACGGATCTCCCCTGCTCGTGTTATGTATCCTGCTGCTCCTGCCGAGTCTGGCTTAGTGTTAGTGGCAATCAAAGGTAGAAATGTCTATGTCCCTCGCCAATTAGATGGATTTACGAGCATGTGGCAATCCCTCCCTCATTCAGCCAGCACGCAGCACCTGCTCTCTTAAGCCTTTCGATATGAGAATAATTGCAGCTCTTTTTATGGCTCATCCTTCTCCTGCTCCTCACTCTGGTTTGGGTTGCCATGACCGCCTTTGGGGCGGCTTAATTAATGCACTTGCGCGTTAATTCAACTCAATGGCAGGAGGCGGTGCTGGTGTTTTCAGGCAGCCAGAAGAACAGCATTAAGTGCTCACTCAAGTTAAATTACTTTGACTGATGAATGGGAGGAGCAGCAGCAGCAATAGCTGCAGCAGCAGCAGCATCAGCAGAGCGTGCAGGACAGAACCCATCCAGGAAGAGAAGCAGATAATGACCGTCTCGACATTTTTACAGGCAGCATGAAGCGATTTCTGCTTGAATACGCTTCATTCGTTGATTCGTTCATTCAAATTTTTTGTTGGTCCCTTTTTAATTATTAAATCAATTGTGCGAAATTCAATTAAAATCTTTGCACAGCAGTAGGGACATGCCGTCGATTCGCATCGCATCGCATCGTATCGATGCCTGGAGCATGCTCAATTACATTCCGACATCTGTACAAATATGATAAACTTCCAGCATCGTATCGTTTGCAGCTTGTTTATTTTCGGGATCCGACCCCTCAAAGGGAATGGGGGATGCGATGGGGAATGGTGGTTGGGATGGCCACTCTGCCTTTGACAGCCCGCTTATTGCATATTGTCACAAAACTGTCTCGAGATACATCGCAAAAATCAAGAGCAACAAGCGGCCACAATCTTTTCGTTTCGTGTCGAGAAAGGACATTCGTGAGGGACAAGCCCAGAAAAGGACTTACCAGGGAAGGGACACAAACGATTTCAGATACACCCTGAAAACAGAAAATGGAATTTCGCCCTCAGGTAATCAATTTCACTTGTGGAACGAGCACTGCACACACCGCGAGGCAGGATATCCCATATACCATATAGCATGTCCCATATATCCCATATCCTCTCTGTAAGTGACAGCCTCTCGCCCTGTGAAATGATATTAAAAGTTATTGTGCATATTTATAAATTTAATTTCACAGAGATACAGAGCAGCAGAAATCACTGCAGGACATTTCCGAGGTGGAGCAGCATCGTAAATGGCAGGAATTCCATTCCATGCGCTCAATATTCTTATGGTTTTTTAACATCTCTCCAGCCTCCCATCTCCGTTGTTCCCTCTGTCTCTCTGCCTCTGGTGCACATTTCATACACGCTTTGTCTCTTAAGCGGCGGTTATAAAAACAAAGGATACCAGAGATACTCGCACGACAAGATACTCGTACTTTCAGGCAGAAGTGTCGCGTCGGTCGCCCCGTCAAGTGGCAGAATTTAATGGTCGTCGAGGTGGTGGCAGCCCTGAGTGGCATATGGTAGAGAGATGTTGGCCTTACAGGTGCAACATTTGGCTCTGACTAATTGAGTGCCTGAAATAAAATTGAAAGGCAGCAATGTGTCTAATTTCTGTCAATGTTTTGTAGGCTCTCAAAATAAAGGTAGTTGATGGCAGCAGCTTCAGGTAGAAAATAATTGCAGTAGGAAAATCTTTCATAGCAACCACATTGTCACCTGACATTCATTATTTGTATTCACACTCATTAAGCATGCACTCATAATTCGCTCATAATTATTCAATAATATTAAATCAACTCAGACAATGGACAGAAACAGGGACAGGGATTAAATGTCAGCAACAATCTGGATTGCAGTCGGCTACAGCGAAAGCAACAAAAACCATTTACTCGGGCTACTCGTATTTTTTTGTGCCTTTGGCCAGGGATTTTATGTAATGCAAACACTTTGACTTAATTAAAATGGCAATGGCAAACAAAAGGCTGCATTGCACTGCATGGGGAAAAAGAGAGGGAAAACCCGAGCAAACAATGAAGAAAATACATTGTTTTGATAACTTGGACACAAAATTGGCTTTCCTCGGCAGAACAGAACAGAGTCCCAACTAAAATTACACAAATTTTTGTAGTCAGGCTATTAATTTTCTAACGCAGAGGCCAAGAGAAAGATACGAGTATATTGTGCGCCCTGTTCTCGGTTACGTTTTTTGGTGAAATTACCAACACTCTGATGGTTTTGTATACAAAAGTTTATTTTAATACTCGCCGAAGACTGTGTACATATATTGTTGTTGGTTTCTGGGACCGACTCAGTTGTCCAAGAGGGAATTCAAGTACCAGGACCAGTATCGTATGCAATTTTGAAATCATATTCTATCCTAGTTACTAGTAAGTGAACAGGTAGGTTGCCATGCCATTTGATCTAGAAGTTGACTATTTGGAAGCCGTTTAGCCTTCATATTTAATGACTGCCAGCGAGAATCAAATAGTGGTATTGACTGATCCGACTGCTGGCCACGTCAAAGAAGCTCCGATGAAATCATAGCCATCTTCTTCTTCCAGTTTTCCTCTCTGACGGCTAAGCGCTATAAGAAAACGCACAGGCAAAAGATTGGTAAGGCTCGCTCGTCTCTGACGAGGACGGAGAAGATGAAGAATGAAGCTACCTAATAAATAAATATATTTTAATGTTTTATATATATATGTACCATTTTGAGAAATATATATTTTAATGTTTGGAATTTAGTTTGGTCACAAGTTATGAGAAGAAATCAAAACGGTGGCCACAACCGAAGTACTTTCTTCCCAACCTAAAATTGATCACGTCCACTTGCGTACAAATTGTGGCTGAAATGGAATCGGGAACATGGGCATGGCATGTGGCAGGTGTGTGCTAGTTTTGTGGCAAAATGAAAGGTTGCAATGAAAAATGATTTCCAGCAGTAGTTTGGGCTCCAGTTTGGGGCCTTGGCTATGCGACTCTGCTTTTTGTACCCTTGCAACGTACGCAACCCAAAATTCATGTTACACAAGCCTGATGCTGATGCTAAATGATGGAATACCTAGATGTGGGCTCCTCTGGTGGTCGGTTTTAAGTGAACAGAGTTGGGAGAACATAACCACTCTCTAATTAGTGATGCGAAAATGTTGTGTCCATAACTGCTGTCCGTTTGACCAACTCTGGGTAATCCAAGCCGGCACTGCTGACCATTAAATTTTATCCCGGCTGGCAAACAAGGCCTAATAATTAACCAATTACCTGGCCGCACTTCAAAGCACTCCTGCTACCCCGAAAATCAAGTTGGTCGGTTCTTGGGTTACACACTCCCAAATCCCAAACTCCCGTCTTCCATCTCCCATGGTTTCTATCCAAAAGTCCTTGCCTGTTGCTGGTTGCTGGCATTTTGACCAGAGGCCACAAAACTTTCATCTTCCATTGGTTTAGTGGGTGCGGAGTGTGTGGTGTGGGATGTGGGCTGTGGGGGTAGGAATTGCTTATTCATAGCTCACTGACACACAAATGAGCGGCCATTAACGAGCTCCTTGATGGAACTTTTCAAGGGGCTTGGGTTTGGGTTTGGGACTCTAGAGATAGTGGAAGCGTCTGCAGTGGACAGCAAAGATTAACCCGGATCAAATGTTGCCAAAAATGAATGAAAAATAACAAGTGAGCAATAGACTTGGACTTGGAGTCGTAGTTGGAGTTCTATTCTGTTTTGCTTAATTTTTTGAAGAATGAATCGACATGAATTATAGATGATGTTGCCCCGAAATGTATAAATAAATGGGCATCCAGGGGATATTTATAGACAGCAAAGATTAACACGACTCTAATTTAAGCCACAGAAATGTTGCAAGCCTTAAATTCTTCGAAGAAATCTCACATTATTTATGGATGAAATGTTTTATGCCCTCAAAGACTTTTCACTTTTCGTGGGAGTCTTTTAAACTAATGAAAATGAGAGAAAAGTGCCAGCATCTACTCTACTCGCATCTCTACTTTCCAGCGGGAGGAGACTTGTGCGTGTCCTTGAATAGATATCAAACTGCTTTTCGGGGCGGGGGTGGCGTATGGATGGCAGAAGAAACATATAAACACGTACGCTGGCCCAACTATGAGAAACCCCTGGACCATTTCAACCCCTAAAGCAGCAGTAGGAGCAGAAGCAGAAGCAGGTGCCCATCAGAAAGCCCCCCGGCCCCAGCAGTGAAATAAAAAACGCATATTGCGTAAATTTCGATGTCAAAGGCGAAGGTATCCGCAGGTCGCAAAAGTCGGAGATTCCGAATAGGGACCATTGCCAGAGCCAAAGCCAGAGCCCCAGCCAGAGTCAGGTGCGTGTGCGGCACTTATGAGTGGCACTTAGTCTGGCCTAATACCCATCATTAGAGCATTTAACAGGAAACACGTGACACTGCATGGCAGCCATGCCTCCACCCCCTATGCTCCTCGTGGCTTCACAGAGACACAGAAGTTGGAACAGAACACTTTAAAAATGCCCATTTCACACTCCAAAGGATTTGACAAAGCTGGCTTTTAAAGCCCTGGAAGTGGGCTCTAGGCTGTGGGCTCTCTTCCAGCAGCCAGTACTCCAGCAGCAGCCGACACCCGGGACCTAGACACACAGTGGTTCAGTGAGATGCCGCGCTGATTTTGCTTTTGCTCAGGAAATGTAATTAATTCGCAATTATTCCAAATTCTAAGCTAAGAACAAACGACTTTCTTGTACCGTGGAATTAGGTGAGACGATTTAGGGTGTTTTCTTTTTGGTGATTTAACGCGCTTTTTGCAACCGATTAAGCTAATAGAAGCTTCTGCTTTGTTTGTTATGCTGGATTTGCTGTATACTAATGCAATAACAAAATTGGGAATACACTTCTTCAATCATTTGGTTGATCTGCCCGGATTCAATCAACATCTACATATGTAGATACATCGTATGCCAAAGAAGAGCCACAAAAAGAGAAAAGCAATGTGTGCCGCTGGCTGATAAAAAGAGGGGCCTGGTTATCTAAAGGAAAGAGGAATCTCTGCTAATTTAATTGTGTTTGAGTTTTCGGTAAGGCGCGCAAAATAAGCAGTGTTGTAAATTGGCCGTTTGATGTCATATGAATCATATAAACCACTTTTGGTTAACTTATTTTGTGGAGCCATTGTTTTCGCGTCTAACAGCACCTAGTTCTGCAACGGAAGTTAAATTTACATTTACATTACAGATATTGAGTACATGCAAGCAGTGGAACCCGTTAAGTTCTTGATCTTCGGCGGTAAATAAAATAAACTCAAATTTAAACGTCTCATCTCATACATGCAACCATAATATGCCACAGCGAAACGTGCCCCAGACACACAATGGTTCATTGCGATGCCGCGCTTATTTTGCCTGTGCTCAGGATATGTAATTCATTTCAACTTATTCTACAATCTAAGATAATAAACGATTTTCTGGTACCGTGAGATGATTTAGGGTGTTGTGTTTTTTGGTGTTTTTAAATGTTTTCTTCAACCAATTAATCAAATGGATAATAATACAGTAATAAAATTCATAATAAGCTTTTTAAATACAATTTGGTTGACCTGACCTGCCTGGATTCAATAAAGATCTATCCAGATACATATATCCCACGCCAACAAAAAATCATGAAAAAAAGAAGCCGCATATTTATGGCTGCCTGATAGGAGGCCCGTCACTTTCGCTGTCTAAAAGGAAGGGAAATTTTAGTTAAATTTGTTTATGGTTTTTGTATTTCCCGCAAGGTACGCAAATGAGCGGTGTTGTAAAGTGGTCGTGCTCACTATTGTTTAATTTATTCTTTGGAACCACAGAACTATGTTATTACACTGTTAAGTGCGGCTGTTTTCGCGCCTAACAGCACTCAATTCTGCTGCTCAAGTTAAATTTACAGTAGATGCAAGCAGTGCTACCGCGAGACTGCTTGAACTTGGCGGTAAATGAAGTAAATTCAAATTCAAACTTATCTCTTTTTCTCCCATTACTTATGACCACATGTGGCCAGAGTGAAACGTGGCCGGGTCGCTCGTTTTTAATAATAATCCATTTTATTTAATTAATATAAAGCTATTTTGTTGACTGTAGCACTTTCAACGTACGTTAAGCGTTTAGAAAAAAAAGTTACATATTGTAGTGTCTGTGCCTGTGTGTGTGTGTGTGTGTGTGTAGGTGTAGGTGTTTTTGAGTGTGGGGGCTGCAATGTGGGCGGAAGGTGGTGCTGAGGCTGGATTAAAAGTAGAAAATTTAAATCGAAAAATACTTGAAAGACTTCCCTCGATGATTCTGCTCCATCCTCCACTTCCTCTTCCTATTCATTTGGTACGAACTTTGTACATTTTACAAACATTAAAAACTAAACCAATCCGTTTCCGATTCAGATTCAGATCCAGATTAGTGCATTAAGTAGACTACAGCAGCAAGGAGGAAGGAAGCCAGGAGGGAAGACAGAGCGCCGCCAGCCAGAGAGGAGGCGCCAGAGCGGCAGAAGTACTCATCGCAGTTGGCATCAGCAAGGGTCTTGTAACGCTGCAACACCTCCGACCAGTTGCAGAGACCAACGCTGCACCAATCCAGCTGCACGGCATCTTGGTTGAGGAAGAAGACGGCCTTCTCCTTGTCCAGGGCGGCGGGACAGTCGTACTTCACTGCCACAAAGTTGGCAGCGAACGGACCTAGAATGCTCGTCTTCCAGCGGCGGTTCGTCAGGCTGTTGTAATTGTCGGCGCGCAACTTGATGTCATCCTTGCGAATGCCCAGCGCCGTGATCAGGGTCTGCAGGCCAGTGGTGTGGCCGAAATGGGCGATCACATGCGGCGACACGGGATTGCTTAGGTGGGTGAGCATGTCCTGCACGAGACGGCAGTTAAGACGTGCCGTATCCTCCTCGAAGCCATAGCCCGATCCGTAGTAGTACTTGAGATCCTCGGCATACTCAAAGACAGTCACCTGTTCGGGCAGGAAAGCGCCGCACCAGACACTGGTGCGATCCACCTGCCATGCCTGCTCATAGCGGCACGTGTCATACATCAGCAAGATATCCGCCTGATCGAGAGTGTACAGATAGCTATATGACCCAAGGAGATAATGCATTTTAAGTGTGAACTGGAAACTAAGAGCCACTTATAGCTCTTACCCCAATCGCGTGGAGATATCTGCCAGGGTGCTGTTCCACAAGGCGGACTGTGTGTACTTGTGGTATTCGGAACCTTCGCCCTTGTAGTTGAGCTCCTTGTACGACTGACAGTAGTCGTAGGGACGCAGCAGGAGATCGTCTTTGGGTATGTCCACGGGATGAGCGGCATTCCCGGTGCCAAAGAGACCCTCGGCAAAGGCTTTGAAGCTCTCTGTGGTCCGCTGGGTGTCCGTGTGACGGAACTGGCAATCAAGAGAATTATTTTAGATTCTTTAAGGGAGACCTGTCTCCTCTCCTGCTCACCTGGTAATACGTATCATTATAGTCCTTGGGCAGAACAGTGGGATAGTAGCGCTGATAGAGCTTGGCAGTGCCTCGGAGATCATCGTAGCCCTGGCTGGTCAAAAACTCATCCATGTCGGGGGTAATGCTGCTATTGCCCTTCCACAACTGAATGGCAATCAGATCCTCGGTGCACAGGGCATTGGTATCGGGCTTGGTCTTTGCCTCCCGATAGTTCTTGACAATTTGATCGCGCAGCTGAAAGCGCAGCGAATGAAGGGAAGCTCTTAAGCTTTAGAGAGTGAACAATGGAAGTGGAGTCACCGAATGAACATACCTCTATCAGCCTTGAGGCCTTCTTGATGGTACCCGATTTGGGCAGCCTGGTGCCGTGCCTGTGGAAGACCCACATCTTCTTGGCCTCGCAGCCGGGGACAAGGTACTGTTTGTCGATGTTGCTACTCTTAACGATCTGGTAGGCAGTTTTCGAGGCAAATTGCGCCGTCTGCGGTCGATCGGAATCCTTGCCAAAGCAGTAATCCTCCTGTCCATCCACCAGGAGTGGTGCCACCAGTGGCACCAGCAGCAGCAGCAGGAAACGCATGTTGTCTCTGGAGACAGAAAGACAGTCAGAGAGTTGAGTTGAGTTGAAATGAGTTAAGAAAAGGGTTGTATTCGGGCGGGACTTGGACATATCCTTGAACTGTCGCCAACCCTAATGGACAGGGAACAGGACGAGTGTCATATGTGGAGGTATACATACCATCACCACCCACAGTACCCCCACAGGAAAGCCAGAGACGGCAGGAAAGGCAGGAAAGGTGTGGCATTTAAATTGCTTCGGTGGCGTCTGGCAAGACGACTATAAAGGAGGGGCCTGGCCACAGAATCGAAGCACAGAATGGAAATTCAGTCAAAGGAAATGCCAGCACACACGCACCCACCCACACACACACACACACACACACACACAATAGTAAACTCTGGGCCCTAAAAATTAGGCTAATGATTCTCTTTCTGACAAATTGCTGCAGCTCCTCCACGTGGCCTCCATATAGCATAGCACCTTATAGCTCCTTCCCCCTCCACCTTCCCCCGCCAATCACCTCAATTAGGTCAGGAGGGAAAGAGGAAATGGTATGGCTCATAAAAGTTTGTAATGTTTCAATTTATCGTAGTATCTATCATAGGATGCCCGCATCCCATACCCCATCACCATCCCCAGCATTGATTAATCAACAGAAGGGTCTGCGGTCCACATGGTCTCCTTCTAGGGATGGATGACAATAGGTTGCTCATTAACAGACACGACAAGACACGAAACACAATTCGAATGTAACTCGAGCTGATTTTAACTTGAACTTCATTTGCTAGCCGTACCCCTACCTCGAACCCCCATTGATCGAACGATCGATCAGGCAGGCCTGCCCGTCTCTCAATAGGAATTCTTGTAGAATAGATAATACAATCATATTCAAAAAAATAACGAATAAGCTAAGATAAGCTTTTGTACAAGAACACAAATATAATACCAAAGATTATGGCATATATAATCTATAATTCCTCAATATTTGAACATGCTTTTCGAGTCTCAGCTCTGATTGGCTTCTGCTTCTAGCTCCAGTTCTCATGGGATTCTTTTAGATCTCTCAGATTTATCATCTATACATATTTGTACATATGTACATATATTCCCATACAGTTCTGGTTTAAAGCCATTCCACTCAATAATACAAAGTTTCCCAAGGGAAGGGAAGGGAAGATAAACTATATATAAAATGGAGGTCGATTATCAAAGAAGGTTGCATTTCAGCTGAATTTCGTGCCTTAAACCGAATTCTAATCAGAATTTTAGCTTAAATGTTTTTCCAACTTTCGAATCAAATTACATTGAATTGATTTTCCTTTTGTCCGCTGCTGTTGCTGCTGCTGTGTGACGTGGCTTTTAAATTGAAAATGCATTTGGTGGAAAGGAAAGCCTGCTTCCAAAACAAATAAATCCACTGCCAGTCAAAACAGCAGAGCAGCCACAAAAACACACAAGGAAAAACAAATAAATTGTAGCCGAAATAAAAACCAGAAATAGAACGAAACAAAACGAAACTTCTGCTCTCTGTTTTGTGTTTAGAATGAATCGTGTTTGCATCATCGATCGATTGCCATTGCCTCCAAAAATTACTCACGATTACTCTCGATTCGATGCTGCAACCTGTTGCCCCACGAGAAGAAGCTGCCTGCCAGCCTGCCAGCCTGCCACAAAGTGACGTCATGGGCATTGCATTGACAGCTGCAATTAGCCTGGGAATTTATAATTACATGTATCCCCAATGGAGCCTCCCGCACCCCACAACCGATTCAACCGATCCATCGCGATGTGCTGTCATTGAGGAGCGGCAGAGCACACACGCATCTAATTTGCTCATCCATTTCCATCTTTGGATCTTTGCATCTTTTGCATTTTCAAGTGCAAATAATTGCATGACTCGCGCATCCATTGGATACACTTTTGCAGCTTCGATACGATACGATACGATACGATCCGATCTGCCCCTGCTCGAGGCGGCGCCGCCCCGCACCCCCACCCCCCTAATCAATTGAATGCCCTGCCTTTGTTTTGCCCCACAATTTCTGTTAGTTTTTTGTGTCCGCTGTGGCTGTGTGTTTTCTCAATGCGAAATTAAAATTCCAATTCGACTGCCCCGTCGCCGTCTCGATTTTCTTTGCTCACTTTACGAGAACTGGAGATCCCAGAGATCTCCTACAGATCTCTGCAGAGATCCAACAGAATCTAAAACGGAGATTAGCCAACATTTGAAACTAATTTAATTCTTTCAATAATATTTATGAAACTATTTTTGGGGGCGAGCGTGCGTAATATTTGGCTAATTTTCGCAGCGATATATCATCCTTTCCTTAGCTTTTCCGCATATTCTCGTATTTTGTTCGATTTGCCCTCGCTCTGGTTTTAGTTTGTGGATCGGTCTGTTTTTTTTAGAGTTTTTTAGAGCATAGAACATAAATCAAAAACAGAATTCACTGGGCTATTTTTTCGGACACAACAGACACCAAAAAGTCATTGCCATTAGACCAGTGTCCAAATGAAATCAAATTCATCATTTAACCAATTGATTCATTCGGCCAGAGACCCACTTCCAGACCCAGATTCCTCCAACAGATTCCTCCAGATTGATTGATCAAAAGATCGTTGAACTTTCCTCAGGGGAAAATGATATAATTTTGATACGAATACGAATGAATTATGAAGCGATGCTCCAATAGATGGATGTGGATGTGGATCTGGATGTGGAGCAGCAGATACGTCAGATACTTTCGATTCAATTTGTGGCCAAAAGTTAATTGATTAAACACGCAAATGAACGTCAGATAAGCCTCGAGCGTTTTAGTTCGCGAGCTGCCGTGAAAATTGTCGCGCAATTTCCAAACCCCAAAAAAAGAATGAAAATCAAAGGCTACTACTACCCTGTGCAGTGTGCATATTAATTAGCATATATTTGTATCTGTATATCTCTGCTGTGCTGAGCTGGTGCTGTACGAATGCCATGACGGAGAGCGAACACCGTCCCAGTCGACCAATTATCGTAATGATGCTCCAAGCGCAATTCACTTAAAAACCCCTAACACGTCTACGGAAAACGGCACATATATCATGCATATATTCCTTATATGAATGGCCATTAAACCGTGCCTGGAAATGGGGAGACCGGAGCGGACCAGACCAGACCGGAACATGCATTCATTCCGAGCATAAAACATTCTAGCGACAAGGACAAGAATCTGGTTAATATTCAAAAAGCGTCGTTGTCTTTCCTAAACCCTGGGAGCTATGCGATTGCGACGACTCCGACTTCTCTAGGGTTCTGCCCAGAGAATGTTTAATTGGAAAAAGGCTGGAAAACGGATCCCCCGAAAACCAAAAACCAAAAAAAAGAGCTACTCGCACGAGCATAGTTTGAGAACATAAAGTGTTTAATTTATCACTTAGGGGCCCCCGCCCGAGGCGACCTTCTCTCCATTACATCAGATCTCATATCTGGACGGGACGGGTCGTCTGTCTGTCTTTTGTTTGTTGGAAAATATTCTAAATTATGCCGCCTGCTCTGCTTGACCTCAGAGCGGAACGAAGCGGCAGACGAAGCAAGTGCGGCAGTGGCATGGGGCAGACGCGCACATTTCCCCATCTTGGAATTTTGTAAGAGTTTTCCAAATATTTTGGTTTTTGGCAGGCGGAATCTATCTGTCCATACCCAAAAATAGAACCGCTCTTCGTTTCTAATGATATATTAACTAATTCCCATTAAAAATCAAGGAAAGTGCTTGGCTGGCCGCTGAAAAGCGACTATTTCTGAACTATTTTAAATAAAAGGAAAGTCTCTTTTCGTATAAATAATGTACGTATTCCGCTTTTCCTCGGTTAAGGTTAAGTGAGCAGAGCAGAGCAGAGCAGAGGAGAGTGAGAAATGAATGCCAAAATGCTTTTGGCACGAAATCAAGAGTGAAGAACTTTTGACAAATTCTGCAATTTATTTGAGCCGAGTGCGGCTGGTGGGAGCGGTGTGGAAAACGACTTTTCCACGAGCAAGAGAGCAAAAGATCGCGTCACAGAGAGACAGAGAGTGGCTGAGAATGAGTGAGCAAAGCAGAGTGGGAAAAACGAAAAACGTTAGAACCAACTTTTTTATGTCTATAACCGGTTTTTCCGTCTCTCTCTCTCTCTCTCTGTTGTTCTCAAACATTTGCTTTTCGGATATAGTGGCCCACTTAGGGCTGGGCCTAAACCCAACCGCACCCCACCCCCTGCCCACATCAGGTAGCCGCTAAGGCAAACAATGTCGCCGACCAGCCGTCAGAAGCCGTCAACAAACCGCAGGAGAATTCCAGAATTTTGTTGTAACACAAAATTTGTACATACATACATTCATTCGAAAAGATAGGAATGCTAAGCATTTGATACCCTTGCAGGTGGGTTGTGTCCATGAGAATATCTGTATATTTGAAAGATTTGTACATGAAACTGCAGTTTGTTTATGGAAGGAATATGTTCAATGAAAGCTATATGGCATGCTACAAAGGCTTCAGGCTGCAAGTCGTTGATTCTGATCTTAATGGAGCTCTATCTATCTATGTACATATCTCCATTTTCTTTCACTGCATGTCGCAAAATTCTGATCACAATCGTGAGACCCTCCTCTGCAAGGGCACACAAATAAATTAAATATTTAATGTGGCTAGCGTGCCGATGCTCGAGGCTCCCGGCTCGAGGCTTGCCCCCAGAGGATGGGACGTCGCGTGGCCCAATCGTAAATCTGGGAATCCTCCAAAGGGAGGAGCTCCTCCAAGATGTAAGGGGGAGTACGAGTACGAGGACAATTATGTCAACTATTTGTATATGTAATTTGCTTATCTTTGTGCTTCTTTTCATTTCATTTCATTTCATGAGCCTAGATTAATTTTGTCCGCTGTCCAGCTAATTATTTTGATTGTTTGCATGGAGGCGTGCGTTTTTTAAGCGCGTGCAAAACGCAGCACTAGCCCCGTTTTGAGTCAGAGCCCGTCCGAATAAGGTGTGGGTTGCGGGTTGGGGATTGGGATCCATTCCAAGCAACTGCCAGCTGCTAATTTGATTGCGAACTCAACAAAACGCGAATAAACAGACATTTCTAACAGAAAACAGAGATCTGATTTGATTAGATCGTTGAACCTCCTACTTCTCTGGCTCGGAGTTCTGTTCTTAACTTTCCTACAGCTCCAGGCAAAACAAAAAATTTGAAATCCCACGCTGCGTGCAAATGGAAACCCGAAGAGAAAAAAAGAAAGAAAAAAAGAAACACAAGACAAGACAACAAATTTGTTACCAAAAACTGATTAATGTTGCCACCACTCAAGTTTCCAGCGTTTTTCATTCATATGCAAAATGAAGACAGAACACCTGGACAGAATAGACAGACTGGAGCCTGGGAGGGGAGGGGCCCTGCCCTGGAGGGCTCAGAGAAGAAGAGATATCATGATGATATTAAGGTAAGCATTTTGTTGAGCTCATCACAAAAACACGGCAAAATGCTGTCTATATCGGTGGGTGGAGAGGGGAAGGGAGGCATGTCGGTCGTAGCATGTCTCCTCTCCGCTTATATAAGAATTATAGATGATTGCCGAACGAACCCAACCGAACCGAACAGGTTTCCCAAGTCATTTTCTACCGCTGACAACAAAATATACGAGTGTATACAGTATTATACGTTCGGATCGCTCGAAAATAAACACAAAATTGGCTTGCTTGGCGTCTATGGCTATGTCTATGGCTAACTATGTACATATGTACATATCTATTCTGCAGGTGCAGCTGACAGGCAAGAGAACATCTGTCTATAGAGAGCGGTAATAGTTTTCTAATGGTTCAATAAGATGATACTTATATACGAGCCGAGTATTTATGCAATTGCCGGAAACTATCCCAACAATTTGATCGCGAAATTAACGGATTGTTGCGGATGTTTATGGTTATTTTATTCAAATGGCAAATAGTTAATGCTTCGTAAATTTGAATTTTATTTGAATTTAACTCAATTTCTTCGTAGACACACAAAAAAACACAAAATCAACAGTATATATAAAGATATAGCACACACCTATTCGAAGTGCACTGTAGAATTTGTTAAGTTACCCGATTCGGTTGCAGTATTTCCCACAAATTTACGTATAAATAATCCCGAACGCTGAACCGCACGCGAACCCGTTCAAAATGGAAATAAAACCCGCGACGAAATCGACATGTTATCGGCTCTGACTCGCAGCGACTGTATAGTGTAAGAACCAAGGTATATTCAATTTAAGGTATGGATGCTTACTTTGGCACTCACATCTAACGAACTAACTATGTACATATGTATATGAGGATGTACACAAACACCTGTTGAAATGCACTGGATTAACAGTAGAATTTGTTAACCCATTTCGGCCTAAAACGCAAAGAGAAGGAATGATAGTGGCAAACTAACAAGGGCAGGGCGAGAGCCTAACTTATTATTTAATATACCCTGGCAACATTTGAGAGCGATAACGGCAGATAAAAGAGGGTGTGAGCGTGGGAAGTCAGACCAGGCGACAGGTGAGAAGAAAGTGCAAGGCAGAGATGATGCAAATGATCTTTGATGTTTTTTCGGAATGCATGTAGACGTACAGTTAACATAACATACAAATTTACATTTTCATTTGTAAGTAAGTAGAACACGCTGATAAGACGAACAATGAAACGAGAATTGACAGACGTTCAAGTTTAATCGGCCACTGATTCTACTAATCAGCCTACTCAAAATATAGTAACATATAGCTCCTCCACGTAGTATAGATCTCAAGTCGATAAGTACTTACGCAAAAGCTGCATCCTAGATAGGGAGGGTTATCTTGTTTGACAAGTCGCCGTGATAGGAGAAAAACTGACCACAGTGAAATCCCGATCCGCGAGAAGTACTTGAGTTTCGTCAATTCTTTGAATTCCCGGCCACTCAAGAGTGTTCGATCCATTATAAATCACGTTCTCAATATTCTTATGACGTCCTCCAAGGCGTCACATGGCATCAGATGCGATATCGTCGGGGGAAACAGTTACCCGACACGCTCAAAGTCCCATTCATCACTACTCTGTTTCCCTGAAAAGTTCTTCCTATGTTTCATAGCTTTCCCACAAATTGTATGGGTAGTTCTTCTCATATCTTGTTGTGGAGAAAAAAGCTTATGTTATTTAAATTTTAGTAAGGGCGCCGATAACACGAGATCCAAAGGGAGGGAATAATGGTAACACTTTTAAGACACAGGAGGTCACATTAATTTAGAATCGTTATAAGAAAAAAAAATAGCAGTAACATAAAAACAATGTATTCCCCTTCAAATAAATCCAATTATTCAAACAAAGCGATAAGCGATATCTGCATTCGCTCGATCAAAATTGTCCATAATCATAGCTGAAACTGACCAATCACGTAGAGTACACACTTGTTTTACATAAATATGTAGTTTATATGTATCGAGTGTGTAGTTAACATGTACAAAGTTAACATTTTCTTGGCCTATTTTATTTAAGCTTATTTTACAAAAATTTTTTACCAGTGGTTATTTAAATAATCTCCACAAAAATTATAAAATCTTTTAGATAAGAACAATTTGCAAACAGGTTTAACTCAAGCTGTTCACCTGTTTGGATAGTGGGATGATAAGTTGTTTCTTCATCGGTATCGATAGTAACTAATTTTAAAGTCTTTCAAAGGCTATAATTTTAAAGTACTACTACAGGAACTATATAATTGTCATACAAACGGTGTTTGACCCGAAAAAAGGCAAGAAAGCCATGTCAGAAAGTGTCGCCGCTGCTGCTGCTTCCCGTGTCTCGATGTTTCATCCATGTTTTTTAAATAACCTATATACTTATTTTATATACCGACTAGAAACTATCAACCGTTATCCCTGTATGAACCTTTTAGAAATTAACGCTCGGATTTTATTCCCTCTACGATATTATATCCACCACTAGTTCCCTTTCTCCAATTAAATTAATAATACTCACTTGCCTTTCCCGTATTTAGTAAATGTATTAGTACTTGTATTTTGATTGCATGCTTAGTTCTTTTAGTAATTTTCCTTGAATATTAGTCTAGCAGCTATCTTTCCTGCATGTTCGCGTTTAGTTCGGTTAACGCGCCGCGCGTCATACAGCAGCGCCCCTCGGTCGGTTGAGTGAGAGGAGGGCTGCGTTTTTGCCCGAGATGCGCGCGTAACAGCCTTTCTTCGATGACATCGATGTTTCTCCAGCTCTAAATATCACACCGCTATACCACCAATATTGAGGCAAAAAAAATCAAAGTCAATTATTCAAAATAAGCCAGTCAAGTAGAAAATTGATTCATTAATCGGTTAAAATTATGTAGGCATGGCTAAATGTTCTATATAGCTTGTAATATTCGACGGAATATAAAAAACGAGGACTATGTATAAGAGAACTTGAGGTCTTCAGTATATATACGGTATATTTTTAAAGTAAGACGGTATGTTTCGGTATATTTCCGAGGGTCGCACGGTATATTTTATCGAAGTCGCACACATCCGAGATAGTTCTGGAATTTATAGTTTTAATTAATAATAAAAGTAAACTTTCTTAACTAAACATAAGTGAAGCAGTCAATGTGAGTCCTGCCAAAGCATATAAGTTCAGTCGAACGACATTCAGTCATAATTTGTCTCCGTTCTCATTTCTCGTCGCTCTGCCTGGCAATCAAAAAATCATACTAAATCAAAGATGTCAGACTGGGATTCTGTTACAGTTCTGCGGAAGAAGGCTCCCAAGTCGTCGACCCTAAAGACCGAATCGGCCGTCAATCAGGCTCGCCGCCAAGGCGTTGCCGTGGACACCCAACAAAAATGTGAGTACGGCCGGGGATCACCAGGCCGGTTGCCCCCAAAACCACTTTGCACACACACAGACATGCCAATCGCTCGGCCTAACCTAAGAACAAAACCAACAACGAAACCTCCTGCTGCAATTGCGACGATGATGTATTGCGTGGCATTACTGTCGTCCCGCCGCAGCGATGTCGAGGCATTTCACAACACGTAGTAATCTGCATTGAGGAGCTATTTTCTGCTTGGCCTAGTTCCCCCTTTCCCTCGCCCACGCATTCGATCTATACCGGCTATTGATTTTGTTTGTCTGTCACAGATGGTGCTGGCACCAACAAGCAGCATGTGACCACCAAAAACACTGCCAAGCTGGACCGCGAGACTGAGGAATTGCGCCACGACAAGATACCGCTTGACGTGGGCAAGATCATCCAACAGGGACGTCAGAACAAGGGTCTCAGCCAGAAGGACTTGGCCACTGTAGGTTCTCAATTTCTTGTTCTGTTGTGGTTAAGCACTGATTAAAAATTGATTTCTTTCCTTTTGGTTGGCAGAAAATTTGTGAGAAGCAGCAGGTTATAACGGACTACGAGGCCGGACGCGGCATTCCTAACAACTTGATCCTCGGAAAAATGGAGCGGGTGCTTGGCATCAAGCTGCGCGGCAAGGAGCGTGGCCAACCAATAGCGCCTCCCGGTAAAAAGTGAGACGATGCTGCCGCGTCCACTGCTTGCGGCGCTCCACCATCGAACACCTCAACACGCAACGCCAGACAGCAGCAGCAACATCAACAGCAGCAGCAACACCAGGAGCCTGGCTGGAGTACCGTAAGCAGAAGACGCAAATGAAGCCTTATCGGGAGGCTCTTAACCAAATCAAATCGGGTTAACCAAACCACGCAGCCCAAGACACACACCGCACACACACCCAATCCTCTTTTATCTATGAGCGCGCCATAGTTCTTGAATTTTTTGTTTGAAGCCAAAAAAAACCATACCAATTGCCGCGTTTCGCACACACACACATGCACAGATACACGATGGCTTTAGATACTATTATTACAACTATTTGCATCCCCCCTTTTTCTTTTTTCCTGATAAATTAAATATTGTAATTTTTTTTTAAATACAAATCACAATCACAGCCTCGGTCTCCCCTCGCAGAAGGCACAGAAACAACAGAGACAGAGAGAGTGACACGAAAGCGAAACGCAACAGACTAATTTGATATTATTTGATAAGGGCCAGGGCCAGCTAGACCTGGTCGGCGCTCATGGTTTGAAAGGAAAGAGTTTTCATCCATACACACTGGCATAGGCATTGGCATTGGCCAAGGGAAAAGCCTTCCTTTCGGTTATTTCGGTTATACAAAAATTTAAGTTGTGGAATTAAATATCAAGACATAAAAAGCATTGATAAAAACACAGAAACTTCTTTCAATTCAATCGAAAATCGCCAAAAACTGAAACCATCTGAATTTGAAAATTTTTGCATTTGCATGATCCAAAACCAGCTTGACTAATATCCATTATACATACATATATGTACCACTAAATGATATATGCAAATTCTTAGAGCTTAGTCGGACTTTCACTTCACCTAATTTTTGTGTAACGTAACTTATCGTATAAGGGTCTTCTGTGTATGCATCATACATACATATGTATACAAGAAATATATTCTTAATGTATTTAGGGTAACATTTTCTAGTCTACAAAATATTTAAATATTGTAAGCGATGGCATTTTCTTGTATATTCTCTAACTCGAACGAACACTGCTCCACTCCTCCTCTACTCCGGGCGGCAGCTTCAAATATTTTGCATACAATTTATGCTAACCCAAAATGAACACAGCGGAGAGGAGGTGGATATGGATATAGATATGGAGATATAAACAACTATACTTATATACATGTGTATTTGCTATGAAAGTCTCTGTATAGGAGTCTCCAATTACTAGGAGATGATTCGTGTTTTGCCAGTGAATAACTCTTTAAATATCATAATAAATGTTTTTTTTAGCCATCTAAGCATTATTCGAAATGGTTATCTATGGCATTTTTGTACGCTTTAATTTCTTTGGAGAATTGTATTCGTATTAGTATTCGAAAACATGTGAAGGTAGATTGAAGGAAAAAATTCTTAGTAGATATTCTGATATTGATATATATTTGTTCTTTGGTTAGTTAAATTGGTGTTGGTGTTAAATTCGGTTTCCGCAAAGCATTAAGTACTGCTGCTTGCTTGCCGTCTGCCTAGACAAAGGCCAATTCGGGAATCTCTCTGTTGTTCTTCATTTCAAGAAACATTTTGCTGGCGCGTTCAAAATCCCATTCGGCCGACTCCACGATCGTTGTGCACCAGGAAGGTGTTAGTCCGGTAAGCTGGAGGAACAAAATGAGCTTGTGGCTCTTGGCACCAAGTGAATCCTCAGAGGCTGGCGCATTCAGACGATTCCTTGGCAGTGGGCAGACCTTGAACGCACCTTGTACCTGGTTCCTCGAGGGATTTACGATGCTCAGGTGGTCATTAGAGATCTTCCAGCGGCAAGCCTACTTTCCTAAGCCCTGGGAATGACAGATGGTGAATTAATCTATTTAAAGTAGTATCTCAAATGGTATCCTACCAGTCCCTCCTTATCAACCTTGAGTACGAAGTTCCTGGTAAAGGCCAAATAGAGCTCCGCCTGGTTATGTGTGCTCGGAGAGTCGTCGCGCATCAGACCAGTCAAATGAATAACTGCCAACTGGCCATTGTAGTGCATCACATCAGTCTGGAGGGATAGAAAGTCGTGGACGACACTCGGCAGCTCCATGAGCACGCGAATGATCTCCATCAAACCCACATGAAATTCGTTTGTGGCTTTGGTATAGTCCGACCACTTTCTGATGTCCCGCGAATGCTTGGTGTACTTTGAGATGCGCTTAAAGAGCTGGGCGTTGATTGCGAGCGCCCCATCACATAGTTGCTGGTCATCGTGAATATGGAGTTTTCCGTGTAATATTTCATCAGGCGGTTGGCCCGCATGTCCGCCTGCACGAACTCGTGCAGATAGTTGCTAAGAAATACATACGTCGCCCACCAGCTCGTAGGCCCTAATGTCGCACAGGAAGTTCTTCTGCGGTGCCTGGCCCGGCTTGCTGCTTAGATCCACCCCATCCAGCGTCGTCAGTTGGGGGAAGATTTCCTTCACTGCCTGGATGTAGTCATTGGGCTTGGGCAGGCTGTACTTTCGGCACAGCGGATTGCCATGGAGTCGCAGGGACTTCAGCGGTGTCCTCCAAATCGTTTATCCAATTATGGCCCAAATATAACGCACGCAGGCTCCCCATTCGCGACAGGACGCGCGCGGCGTCTATCCTGAGAATATTATTGTTGCACAGACGGATCTCCGAGCAGTTTGACATGTACTGACGCGAGATAATTGTTCAGAATCCTCGTCGAGCCCACGTGGACCCAAAGCCCCTTAAGGCCCTCGGTTGCCTGGAAGTCTGACATTTTGAGCAGCCGATTCTGGGCCACATAGCACTTCTGTATGCATTTGGTAATCCTCTCCTGGGGATCCACATGATGGAGCTTAAAGCGGCTGACATTCATGCGCATATAGAACGGAATAGTACGAGGACCCATGCACACATCTGGATCTTCTACCTTTGGCACCGTTTCGGGGATTTGTATCTCCAGATTGCAACAGTGCACTAAATACGCAATCTGTTCGAAGCAGTTGCGCACTAGAAAAATGTGCTCCTTTCCGTCAAACTAATAAAGGATTGAAATATCAGAGCAGATGAGGAAAATCCTTAAAGTGGTAAAAGTACAGACGTGGGATTGAAATTACAAACCAAAAATGCATGCCAATCTTCGCTATGCCCAAAATCAGCCAGCTTCGATTTGTTTGTGCAGTCAATGCGTATGCCGTCGACTCCAAATCGATATCGTGCTTCAGGGGCGTATAGGTGCTGTGGAGCTTGTCGTGGGGAATGCCATCCACCATACTGAAGTTTCCCTGCAGCGCCTTAATGCTGTTGGGATATTTGGAACTCATGGTGATGGGATTGTTGGCCAGCTTCAGTTCCTTCGCTCGAACACGCTTCAATTCACGCCACAGACGAACCAACGAAGCAATCTGAAAATTACCTGTTGCTAAATTTGATGCCTTACTTTACACCTCACACATACCTTGATTCCACTGAGATCCACGAGTCCATATTCGACATCGCCAAATAGCTTGAGCGGATCCACGCTTTTCATGTGATTGTTCGCGAAAATGAACCCATTCACCGAGATAAATGTCTCATCGTTGTGATAGATGGTGCTGCAGACATGCTTCAAGGTGGCCACATTTGCCAGACTAACCACACTATTCTTGAAACAGGGATTCGCCCCGAAATTGCTCAGATTCAACACGCCACGCACGCCGCTATGCACTTCCAGTGCAGAGCTTCTGGGCAAACAGCTTATCGATCGCCGGCTTGCAGGCACGCGCAAGAAATTTACGAGGCGAGGTCCACACTGAAAATGTAAAAGTTTACAATGGAAGGATGGCAAAGGTTTTTCATGGAGAGCCAACATCATAGGCCACCGGATAGAACTCCTCGCCGTCAATCACATCAAAGATGGCTTCCAGTATCACTTGTTTTGGATTCTCCAAATACTCGAGCTGTCCCAAATGATGTATGGAAAGCTCAAGCTAAGCTCAAGCCCGGCACCCGATCACCATAACTAGAGCAGTTGCTAAATATCCTGGGGTCGGGATAATCCCCCTGGATCGGCAGGGATCCATCCGAAAAGTTTAACACGAATCTGTGGCCTTTAGTCATGTCATGAATTAGTTACGATGTTTTAGTTAAATTCCTCAATATCTTACTCCGGTGGTCCATCTTTTAGCGCTGAAACTGGGGCAGTGCGGTGAATTTACGATTGGTGGGGTGGGGAACATGAAACTTAAAACAATAATTCTCTTTTTAGAATCTTTATTTTATGTTGGCTTCTTAATGGTTACAAGTCTTACAATTTCCAAGCTTCAAATTACTTCTTGGGAGTCTTTTTCTTCTCAACTTGGCGTGGAATGGCCTTCTTCCCTTGAAAATAGCCTGTATAGTAACCAGACATGTACCAGGCAGTCAGCATGGACATAAGGTCCTGCTCCTCGCCCGGGTTACCATAAGGAGGGATAATAGGGGGGATCAATGGCATAGTTGGCATGCACGGTCCACCAGAAAGACCTGCGCTGGCAGCAGGTTTGGTCTTGACTGAAGATTTCTTTGAGGCAGACTTGCCGCGAGCTTTTTCCTGATGCGCTGTCTCGACCTCGAATTGATATGCCATTAACGACTGCTGGCGACGGGCGTCCTTGCCCCAAGATGGCAGCAGTTCGGCGACCAATATCTCTTGCTCGTTTTCATAGCCCAGGTAACGGATCACGCAAGTAGCTGCTTCCTCGTTGATGGACACCACGGTTCCCTCATAGTCAACGCCATCAGTGAATGTGGCCCGGGCGAAGTCGCCCACCTTGAACAATACGGGCTCGGGGCTGGTAGCGTTGGTTGCAGTGTTAACTTCATCCATCTTGTTCTCCTCCTCACGTGTATTGGTCGAGTCTGCCAAACGGCGAGCCAAGGCCTCGCGGGCCAAATTCACGGATTCATCGTAGACTTTTATCAACAGAGAATCGTCCCAGGCAGCGCTATTGGTTTCGTCACACATCTTGCTTTATTTTGTTTTTTAAGCAAATAAATGATAATTTCGGAGTGCTGGAAAACACTGGAAAACACTGCTGCCAGTGTGTAGAGCTGGAGAAACATCGATATTTTTCATATCGTTGGATTTACACTAGAAGCTATTGACACTATTATTAATATGTTTGATCTAATGATACAATTAGTTAAGGATTTAGCATGAAGGATTTACTTGACACAACAGGCAGAACAGGGAAAAAATATTGGGAAAATTAAACAAACTAGACCCCTAAACATATCCTTTGTATAAAGTTTGTAAAGTTTTGCCCAAAACTCAAAAACTCAATAACAATAATAAATTTCATATTTTAGTGTAAACAAAATTTTAATTTATAAAATAGATATATGGAATATATAAAAACAACGATGTTTCGATATCTTATCGATGTTTTGCTCTCAATGTCCGCAAACACCGATGTCTCTTGAGCTCTAAGAGCCATCTCTCATCACTAAAGTTGCACCAAAAACGAAACTCATTGTCCGTTTGCAAACATAAAAAGTAATAATTAACAATGGCTTCAGTGGAAACGCTATACAAGGAACTGACCGCCGAGTGGGCAAAGCGTCCGCCCAACACCAAGAAATGTGGCCTTCTGCTGGACCAACTAAAAGTCGCCCTAGTCAAAATGGTCTTTCTACCGACAGACGGCAGCGAGGCCCAGAACTCGAAAAAGCAACTGCTTCTGGCTCGCTGCGTGCTTGAAATCGCTGTGGAGCACAGTGTGTTGAGTAAGGATCTACAGGCCTTTGAGCGCTATATGTCGCAGCTGAAGTGCTACTACTACGACTATGCCAAGATCATTGGCGAATCGGACAACAAGTACAAACTGTTGGGGCTCAACTTGCTGTACCTGCTCTCCGGCAATCGAGTCTCCGATTTCCACACCGAGCTCGAGCTGCTGTCAGTGGACATCATTCAGCACAATCAGTACATTCGTCCCATCTTGGCCCTCGAGCAGTACATTATGGAGGGCAGGTACAATAAGATTTTCCAGGCCAAGTCTTCAATGCCTGCTGAAGTCTACAATTACTTTATGGACCTGCTAGTGGAGACAGTGCGCGACGAGATTGGTGCCTGCATTGAAAAGTCCTACGAGAAAATCTCCGCCAAGGACGCAGCCAAACGTCTCAATCTGCGAGTCCCGGATGAGATCAAGGTGTTTGGCGAAAAACGCCAGTGGAAGCTGGAGGACAATGGCAACTATAGTTTCACGGACCGTAGCATAAAGCCAAAGGAGGCCCTGCCCTCCGAAGAGCTGGCCGAGCAGGTGCTCAGCTATGCCCGTGATCTGGAGATGATAGTTTAAACCTTAACAGTTTGTAATATTATTTTAATATGCATAAATAAAGTAACATTTAATCTCCTATGCTTGGCTCAGTTCCGAAATGAACCAGTTCGATTGTTTTGATAGTCGATAGGGCGAGTGGCGAACTAGATCTTCACAGCGGAGCGAACGATAGCGGAGTAAAAATTTTCGCTCTGCGATTTTTTTTTAACAAAAACTGCTTTAAAATCAGACGAAAAAGTTAGTAATATAATTAACGCAATGGCCTGCAACGCAAATAAGACGCATCTCTTGCGCGCTATCGCTGTAAGTTTCAACTTAACCAATAAAATTACAGCCAAATAATTTCCACTGGGGAGACTCGTGTTACGTAAAAGATATAGTTGCTTTTCTGTTTAAACAATTATGAAAGGACTAATGAAAATGTTACCCTGTCTTTCCTCAGAAACGGGGCTATGCCACCTGCCCACGCCCCGTTGGCGACATCTCCGCCGTCAGTGTGAATGTTCTCGAGAACAAATTGGTTGTGGCCACAGCTGATGCCACCGTTCCCGTCTCGCGAGTGTCGATCGTCTTGGGGTGAGTGGCGACACAGTCTGCCTGCCGGCCCTGCCCAGTGTTATTGCATCACCGTTAATCTGGTTTCTTGCAGAGCTGGTTCCCGTAACGAGGCCTACGATACCCTGGGAGCTTCCCATCTGCTCCGCTTGGCCGGAGGATTGAGCACCCAGAACTCGTCTGCTTTCGCCATTGCCCGCAACATTCAGCAGGTCGGCGGCACCTTGACCACCTGGGGCGATCGCGAGGTTGTCGGCTACACCGTGGAGACCACAGCCGACAATGTGGAGACCGGTCTGCGCTACCTGCAGGATCTGCTGCAGCCAGCCTTCAAGCCATGGGAGTTGAAGGATAATGCGAAGACTCTGCACAACCAACTGGATGCTGTCACCCGAGAGGTAAGCCATTTCTTCACTCGTGCTCTTATCCTGTATTCTTAAAATCTTTCTTGTTGTGCAGCAACGTGCCATTGAGCTGGTCCACAAGGCTGCCTTCCGTACCGGCCTGGGCAACTCCATCTACATCCCCAGGTTCCAGCTGGGCAATCTTTCCACGGAAAGCCTGCTGCACTACGTGGCCAACACCTTTTCGGCCAGTCGCGCTGCCGTTGTTGGCGTGGGTATTGACAACAACACTCTGTCGGGCTTCGCCCAGACCCTGGAATTCCCAAGCGGCGGTGGAAAGACTGCATCGGCGAACTACTTTGGTGGCGATGCCCGCAAGGACACCACCGGACAACGTGCCACTGTCGCCGTTGCTGGTCTGGGAGGTTCTATTGCCAACCCAAAGGAGGCCCTTGCCTTTGCCGTGCTGGAGCAAGCTGTAGGCGCTGGTGCGGCCACCAAGCGTGGAAACTCTTCAGGACTGTTCGGCGAGGCTGCCAACTCTGCTGGCGGCTCGAGGCCCAGCTCTGTTAGGGCTCTGAATACCAGCTATTCGGATGCCGGACTCTTTGGCTTCGTTGTGTCCAGCGAGGCAAAGGACATTGGCAAGACCGTCGAGTTCCTGGTTCGCGGTTTGAAGTCTGGTTCGGTTTCGGAAAAGGATGTGGCCCGTGGCAAGGCCTTGCTGAAGGCCCGCATCATCTCGAAGTATTCCTCCGATGGTGGTCTGATCAAGGAGATCGGCCGCCAAGCGGCGCTCAGCAGAAACGTCTTGGAGGCTGACACTTTGATTGCTGCCATTGATGGCATTACCCAGCAGCAAGTCCAGGAGGCTGCCAAGAAGGTGGCCGGCTCGAAGCTATCGGTCGGTGCCATTGGCAACCTGGAGAACGTGCCCTACGCTTCTGATTTGGCTTAAGTAGAAAAACTCCCCTGTTATCCGTAAATGTAACGACTAAAAATAAACTTGTTGGAATTAACGATCCGCGACAAATGAAATCTTTCTCTTATAGGTAGTAGTTTAATGTTCGTATAAATACTCGTACTGGAACCATTTGCACACTAAAGGGATCGTCGGAAACATTGATATAGGTGTACAAAAAATTCGACATAATATAACATAGAATACGTTTAACAATTGGGTAACTACACAAACACCACCACCAGAATGGCCACAAACAGAGCAATGATGACCAGCCAGTAGCCCCAAGTGCTGTCCCGTCGATTCACTTGCCCAATGCTGTGCGTCTCCCGGTGCACTCCCGTCTCCACACGATCCATTGCATTGGCCAGGTTATCGAGAATATCTGGAAACAGTCACAGCTGAGCATTGAATAGGAACTGCAACTTTTACTCACTATTCTGATCTTCCACTTCGTTGCCCAGCTGGGTAGCTAGACTGCGTTGTCGAGAAATAGTGGCCGAGAGCGCTTCGAGGCCACGATTCTGATCTTCCAGCATTTCGGCCTGCCTCAGCTTTAGCGTCTCTACATCAATGGGTGTTTCTCGGGGGGCGGGCGGCCTGACCTGCTCCTGCCAGGCGGAGCCTGAAAACGCGGCCAGCACATTGGAGCGCGTGCTGTTCGTAAACTTCTGATTAATCTCGCGTAGCTGCGAGGTTAGCTTATCCCAATCTATACGCCGCTGCTGCAGCTCCTCCTGAGGGCTAGTCTCCCATGTGATGGCATTGTCTAGTACTACCTTGAGATGTTTCACATCTTTACCCAACTGCTCCAGTCCCGTTTTAATGCTATCTGTGAGTTGGATGTACTCCTTCTCCTTGGGCTGCCCCAGCTGCTGGCGTTGATGCAGTTGCACTAGCAACTGGTGGCGCAGTCTCTCGCAGCCCTCGTACTCGATGTCCCATGAGTCATGATCTACCAGGGCCATTTGGTTGACACTTTTATCAGCAAATTAAAAACTACGCCTCGCCTTAAGCAAGAATGAAGAAGCCAAACAATAAAAACATCGGAAACAGCTGTGCAGTAGTGCTGCAAGTCACAAAAGTGCAGTGTTTGAAAGTCATCAAATGTTCTTGACATTTCAGGTAGCATCTTACACACACACTTTGATAGCCGACATCAGAGACTTGACGATATCTGTGACTGGAAATCACCTAATTCTGATTAATATATATTAATGCCAATATATATATATATATATAAATATATCTGCATATATATCTGTACATTTTGTTTATTGTTTGCTAATTTGATAATAATAAAAAATTCATAACTGATTATACCTGTTTTTGTATACTTACGAATATAGAATGAGAACAACAACACGCAGCTGGTGGATCGTCCTTTTGCTCTCATATCTCACAAATTTTAGTTTTTTGGTAGCCAGTCGAAAGCTTAAGGCGTTGCACAGTTTTTGGATTCTTATTGCTTATTCACTATTGAATTATTCGAAATTCCCATGTATGGTGGTTGTGATAGCTGTGTCACAGCAGTGACTGGTGATTTGAAAATACTTTCAAGTAACAGGTACGCAACTATCGCCCATCCCTAACTCACACGTACACACAATTTAGTCGTGATTTCTTTTATTTGTTTAAAATTATTGCTAAAAACTAAACAAAAAAGGTCTTTAAAAGTTGGCCAACATGTTGAGTGCTTGTGTTAATGTTTGCAAGCCTTTTCCCTAAAAGGAGGCCAGCGCGGGCCATAGTTTTCTCAGCTCGTGGTTATCGAGGGAAGAGAGTGGGAGAGCACTCCAAAAAACCAACTCTACAATAAATTAAATAAAAGTCAAACAACAAATTTAATTATCCAACATGGAGAGGCGCGTGAAGCTTAAGACAATTAATCCGCACATTACGTGTAAAATCTGTGGCGGATATTTCATTGATGCCACAACAGTGACGGAGTGTCTGCACACATGTGAGTTTTACTGACGATGGAGCTGTGCCGTTCCAAGGGCCTACCCGGTGGCAGCACCTGCCCCGCCCCGCCGCGCCACGCCGGTTCAAGCCTCCACACAGCCAGAAAACCAATGATTTTAATTTCAACTGTTTGCACTTTTTCAGTTTGTAAGAGCTGCCTGGTGAAGCACCTTGAGGAAAAGAAGACCTGCCCCACCTGCGATAACATCATACATCAATCTCATCCCCTGCAATACATCAGTTTCGATCGCACCATGCAGGACATTGTGTACAAACTGGTGCCGAAACTGCAAGAAGGTTTGATTTAGATTTTGCTTTTGATTAACGTCTAATAGCAACTGCAATCAATTTTGTAATTGTTTAATTTTCGATTTGCTTTCCTCCATTTTTAGATGAATCGCGCAGGGAGCGAGACTTTTACAAAAGTAGGAACATGCCATGTCCGAAGGATATCACGCAAAATCATGACGACGACAATGAAAAGGTTATGGAGGCTCATGCCGAATCCGATTTCCATCGTCTGGACGAGCAGGTCAATGTGTGCCTAGAGTGTATAAGCAATAACTTTAAGAATCTGCAAAGGCGCTTCATACGCTGTAGCTCCCAGGCGACGATAACGCATCTCAAAAAGCTGGTGGCCAAGAAAATCCTCAATGGGATTGAAAAATATCGCGAGGTAAGTGCGCCAGCAATATTTCGCAATTCTATTCACATAATGTATGTCTACAACGGCTGAACCATCATTTTACAGATTGACATTTTGTGTAACGAGGAGCTGTTGGGCAAAGATCATACGCTCAAGTTTGTTTATGTCACACGATGGCGTTTCAGGGATCCTCCGCTTCGCCTGCAGTTTCGTCCCCGAGTTGATCTCTAACAACTGCGAGGGATGCTGTTTTTAGTATAAATGCTACACAAATGATCTATTTTTATAATTTATTGACAAAGCGTAAATATCGTAATTAGGAGAGTCCCCCCGCCCCCAACAATAGTGTTAGTCCCCTTTTCCCTCTATGTATGTATATGTAAATGTGCATGTATAAAGTCGTAGTCTAATAGTTATTCCCCTCTCCTGCCCCTCCTAGGCGTAAGTACTTTTTTAACTTTGTCCTTTATCGTGTGTCCCCTATTGTGTCGTCCCTGATTTAATCAATTTTCTCTATATTTGCAATATTTTCATGTTCTCCTCTTTTTAGTTTCAAATATACACAAATATATTTATTATTTTAATGTACAAACCACACACGATTGTAAATAAACTTGTAATTATGTCGAAATGTGTCTTTAATTCGGATGCTGCCAAGAGTTTCTATAACTAAAACGAGATTGTGGATTGAATGGATGACGATGGCGATATTCATGGTGTGCATAAGGCCTAGAATAAGGGGCTGCCTGAAACGAAGGTCGCATTGGTCGGTACCCAAATCGTGGACGCGGTGGATATGCCAGTGGACCATATATTCCATTAAACTGATGCGCTGGATGGGGTGCCGGCCAGCCCTGGAAATACGAGCATAAGGCAAATTTAAGAACAATAAATCTGGATATGGGGAATTGAACTTACGTATCCATATGCGAACTCATGTGCTGGAACGGGCACAGGAACTGTTATTATCCTCGGCGGTGGCGTGCGTCGACGCGGACTCCGGTTTCGGTGTCGACGCTCGCTACTTCGACTACGGGTGCGACGGCGATAGCGTCTTCTGTCAGAGGATCTCGATCTCGACCTAGTCCGTCGGAACCGTTTGCCAGTCGAAGGTGGAGATTTCGGACGCACATTCTTCACGCGATCCCGCTCACGCACAGGATCCGCAAAGTAGGGTACCGTCTTCTGCTCGCGCACGCGCTCGCGTTCTCGTCCCTGGTCTCGTACATGTACGTCTCTTCGGGTCCTCGATCGATGGGAATCTACATAGAAATATTATATCTAAATCATTACTAAGCGTTGTGTAGAGGTTTCGGAGAAGATTTGGGGTCCATCGATTCGTTTGGGGGCGTCCAATTGTCCCAAATTCCTGGATGTTGTGTTCGTTCTGTCCAGCGTACATTTTCTTCCATTGCACTTTTCACTTTATATGGCACTATAAAAAAAACAACAAAAAGAAAAAAATTTCTATGCACTTGCTCGAGTTTCGGTTGCACTTCTATATACGGACCTCGGTGGGACGCTACACTGCTGTCGGCGTCCATAATGCAGATGCACTTATTTATGCACTTCTTCTTTCTGTTGCTGCTGCTCGCCGGACTGCTTAGTAGACTGGCAGCACAGCAGGTGATACCTTTGAGGTGCTTAAGGCACCAGTTATAATTATTTAATACGGATAAATATTTTAATTTTTTTCTTCTAGTCGTGTTGTTGAATATATATCGATTTGTCGATATATATCTAAGTTGGTTTTATTTTTTGTCTTATTTTTGAAAAAGTGGTTTTTATGATTAAAACAATTCAGATTTTGATGCAGATCATTAATCCATATTCCGTAGCGGTCGAAAACGATTTTTACGGAAACTTCCTAATGAGTTTTACAAGGTGTGCTAGCACAACAAGTTGCATCCAATTAAAAACCTATCGGTTGACGATGCAAGATGCATCGTGCATCACTAGAGAGGGATGGCCTGTCCAACCACCAAACAATTTCAATACTTGATTGGCGCAACATTTGATCAAAATTTAAGAGGTTAAATGCTAGATAAGAGAGTAATTTTGATAATGTATAGGAAATATGTTATTAAACTTATTACTTCAGGTTTTATTTAGGTTTTATTCAAAAAATAGGAATTTATTTAAAAAAGTTAACATTAAATTGAACATAAAAGGCAAACGGAATTAAAAGATACACAAATGAGTTTAAAGCTTAATACTAACTGGCACGTTTATGCGCTCGTTCTCCATAGAAACAATAATAAGCGGCTCCTTCCCACGCCCTTCACGTCTTGGGGAACTCAATAGGCGAACTTTAATCTCTACTTCTCCACCATCAGGTGCAATATAACATTCCCTGGGACTGATCTGTACAAAGTCTGATACATTGCAATGGACTTCGATGAGCTGCCCCGAGCGGAAGCAGTTCTTTATGGATAGTTTTGCGATGGTTCCAGCACCCAACTCAATTGAAGCAGGCTGGACGGACCAGTTTCTCTCCACGGGTAGCATTGTGGTGGTATCAGCCTCATGCAGCTCATCGACAGGCTCCAGCATATTGCTTTGTGTTGGAGTGGGAGAGTTGGCGGCACAGATCGTGCGGAACAAGACAGTTTCCTCGGCCTCTGGTAGGAACAACAGCGAGGTCTCGGCAGACTCATCAAAATCACGATTCAGTGTCAAGGCCACGTCGATGATCTTCACGACAGTGACCAGATCCAGTATGAACTCGGGAGGCTCATTCAGCTGGCTGATGTTCCTCACAGGTTGCTCATCTGGAAAAGGACTCCATATGCTGTCCAGCATTGCGGAGGTCAGCTTCTCACGCTGCCTGCCGCTCATGCGATGTACCAGATGGCGCATTCTCTGCCTGTTAGGCTCGTCACCGCAGAAGATCCGCATGTTGGCCAGCGTCACCACCTGCGAGGTCTTCTTCAATATGTTCTTCATATCCTCGCGATTCGGACGGAATATAACTTGCACCGTGCTCTCGGTATGGGGCGGTAGAATTAACTTGCTGGGACGCACCTCGAACGCTTCGCTCAGACGCAGCTTCATCAGCACTGTGGAGTCCACAGAGATGCCCACGAAGGCAGTCAGCGGTCCCTTATTCAGAAATTTAAAACTGGCCGTGAGTGGACCGGAGGAGAGCTCGCAGACGTCTCCGATGGTGAGGAAGCTGGCACCCACCGGGCCCTTGAGCAAGCCCTGAATCGAAATAGATGCATTTCCGCCGTAGCCATACAAAGGGATTTCCATTCCGGGCTGGGTGCTGTTTGCGCCCAGCGGAGCATAGAAGGACACTGCTCCAATGGCCGCTCCACAAACGGTGGGGCAGAAATTAATCACAATGCTCCGGCACTCCATGGCCTGGAGGGTAATGGTGCTGCTGTCGGTGCCAACCAGCTGAAAGCCGGGCCCCTGGATGCCCAGGCGTACGACGAGCCTCTTATCGGCCGTATTCTTCACCTGCAAGGACTTTCTCATGTCCGTTCTCAGCTTGGTGCTACCCCAGCAGAGGCTCGTGTGGGTCACTTTCAGTGGCAGCAGCTTTCCATCGCGATGGCTGAACTCGCTGGAGTTTGAGCAGCGGGAGATGCTGCGAGCACTGCCACTGGCACTAGTGCCAGCGCCTCGCCTAGGGTTTGTGAATCCGCTTGTGGAACTGGCCTCGCTTCCAGCCGGCGACGAGTTGGCTTTACGGAGTGCTGCCCCGGGCATCAGTTGTCGGCGCTCGGAGCTGGTGGTGCTGTCCAAAAGTGGCGACGACAGGCAGCTTCTGGGCGAGCACATCGGAGAAAGATTACGGGCATTGGCCGATGCCGAAAGGGAGGGACTCTTGCCCAGACTTGGCGAAACAACAAACTCGCCTTCTGTGGACGAGGGGACAGCATCGCAGCCGTCCAAACGAGTGGAGCTCAGCGTGTTGGCGTTGGGATTGGTATTGGGGGGGAGGAGTGACACTTTGAGTGAATGCGTCTTTTTGTTCACCGGAGTCTTGTTCTCATCCACCTCATCCCCATCTTCGTCTGTGGTCGGCAGCGGCCGCACACCGTCGCTGCTCGCTGGACTTGCAGTTCGGGGAGATGGGGATGCCTTGACGCGGCGCACACGTCTTGTAGGCGACTTCACTGGCGTCGACGGCCATTCATCTACATCGGCATCTATGGAAATGGAATCGTTGTCCGCACGCGAAATCAAGATCTGGGGTTTGTCCGCCAGCGGACTAAGGGGTTTCCGCGACACACTTTGCTGCAGATGCTTAAAATCGGTGGAGTTCAGAATGGAGTCTGTGAAGCTCATGGTCTCCGCATGCTTGTGCGATTCACACAGTGTTCGCTCCGCATTGAAGCTGTCGTTTTCCTTATCCTCATCTGCGTACAGCTGACCCCGACCCTGACCGCGGCCATGCTTCCGCAATCTGTCGACCACCTCTACAGTGGAGGTGTCCGAGTTAAAGTCCAGATCTCTCAAAGCCTTGTCTATAGCCGAGAGACTTAATATCTCTGAGTTTGAGGGAGGCCGCGCGGGTTCAGTACCGCTTTCTGACAGTACGGCACTCTGAAATTTTTTTTTCGCATTTTGCATTTTCTTCATGAGATTTTGGCCTAATTTCGACCCAAAATTGGCCTCTGTCTTGGTGTAGGTTTTGTTATCGGGCTGCGGAGTTTTTGCTCCGACAGAGCCGGGAGTTTGGGGGATGTCTTCGAGCACGGCCTGACCTGAACGGGACAATCTGTCGGGACGCTTGTTGCTCACAATGTTCCAGAGATTCTCCGAGCGTGTCTGGAAATAGTGGCCCAAGGAGAAGTCCGGATCCCCAGCCAAAACAGAGCTGAAACAGGAGAGGGTAGATTAATTAGGAAAGAATGTGGTCGTACGATTCGCATCAACTCACTTGGACACGGATGTCTCTATGTCGGACGAGGGTGGTGGGGCTGCAATCTTCTGCATTGCCTGGTTACTCAGCGTTGCCGTGGGCATGGCAGTGAACTCCTGGGCCCAGGATATCTCGCCCAGAACCAATTTGGACTGCATCAGCTCGGCTGGTGCAAAGCTCTCATCCATATCTTGGTTAGCTGCCGCAGATGCCGAGCCGAAGGAGAAGCCTCCGCCGCCGTTCAGACTTATGTTGCTCAAGTCAGCGGTACGCGGCAGGCTGTGCGAGCAGTTGCAGGAAGACTCCGTCAGACTGCTCACATTCGAAGTGGAGCCTGGATTCGCCTGGCTAGCATTGTGCAGCTTCTTCTCCAGCTGACGGGCCTTTTCCACAAACGATGTTTTTATTATGTCGGCCACCGAAACCCCTTTTCTGCTCTTGTCGCTGCGGCACAGCGTCGAGCGGCCAGTGATCTCGGCTGGCTCGAAGGATATGTTTGCGCGCTTCTGGGCTAGCGTGGGAGCGGCAAATGAGCCACTGCTGTTTAGATCGATTGTTTCATCGGTGACCAGCTCCGAGATGTTTGTGCTGTTGTTGGTCGGGACGCTCTGCCGGCCCCTTATTGATGGCTTTGCCTGACTGGAGCGCGGGCGCGATTTTTCTAGTGTCTCCATGGCTCGCAGGCGCTCTGCCCGCAGACGTTCGTGCACATTGGAGGCCTCCCTGAGACCCATGCCGCTTCCGTTCCCGCTCTTGCTGAAGCTGGACAAGTCACCAAACACTGCAAGAATCAGAATGTAATTTCGCACAAATACACATTCGGTATTTTTGCTTCTCTTCACCTTTCAGATTTTCCATGCTCAATATGCCCAACGAGTTTTGGTCCATTTGGCTGCTATTTCTAGGGCTTCTATTGCCTTTATTCATCCCGTTTAACTATTTTCTCACGGTTTTAACAATAACAAAACAATTTTGCCTGCGAAAAAGGCGACGCTTGGGTTCCAAAATGGGCGCCGATATCAGTGTTGGTCAAAACGGAGCGGGAAAAATTCCAATAGATTTTCGAACAGAGTTGCACTTCAGCAAGTCGACTGTGAAAAATACCTCAGATACATATCGGCGTGGTTACATCTCTTTTGAACGGCGGCATTATTCGGCATAAGGAGGCGTGTGCTGTTAGTTCTTGAATTTTATTGTGTGTTCAAGGTTACAAGTAGAAACAAATCTCAAAGAGACCAACAATGGAGGCGGCACTGGATGAAATAATTGCCGGTCTGCTGTGCACAGATACCCAACGCATACACGACGTAAGCATAAAAAGCATATCCACCAGGAATCCATTTTCCGAACCTGTCCGTCCGAATTTTCCGGTCTTTTCCGCCGGCGTGATTTCTTATTCCCATTAACGTAAATATGCATAAAACAGTGGTAAGAACATGCCTATGCATAGCTTCTATTGGCATGTGGTTTCTTTTTCGTCGATACTCATAGATTTGAATAAGAGACATTCGCGTTAAAAAGCACGTTGTGCACGCTCACGCACACAGTCTCCCCTCCTGTTAATTGAAAAATTATTAATGCTGAAAATATACATATGTATGTATGCTCGTTTGTATTTGTCTAGTGCACCGCCGCTTTGAGTAAGGCGTTCGAAAACCCAGAGGCACTGCCGGTGCTCTGCCAGATGCTGGTATCGACCCGCGAGACGCAAATCCGCCAGTTTGCAGTTGTCCTGATGAACAAGCGCCTTGCAAAGCTGCGCCACTGGCAGATGGTGCCGCCCGAACATCAGGCAGGGTAAGTGGATAGATTAGATGGTCTTCTATATTCTGCGGGATCTACTGACTCCTTCTGTTTGTGCCCCGCGCAGCATTAAGGCTTGCATGCTCCAGGCATTGATAAGGGAGAAGGAAAAGAGCGTAAGGAATGCCATAGCCATGCTTATTGGGACTTTAGTGCGTCATGAGGCAGACAAAAAGGACTCGTGGTTGGCCGAATTGCTGAGCTTTATTTTCGAACGCTGCAGCATGGACGATCCCAAAGAGAGTGAGCTGGGATCATCCATATTCGCCAGTCTGACCGACAGCGCCCCAGATCAATTGATCAGCCAAATGTCTGAGATTTGTCAACTCTTTTCGAGTGTGCTGATAGCCGGCCAGAGCAATGGAGATATGGCCACGCTCACTATAGCCTATATGATGCAGGGAATGTGTTCCTTGATTCCATTCATTGTCGGCCACACAAAGGCAGAGCAGACGGTTTCCAAAGTCATCCCACTGATGCTCGCTGCTCTCCAGGCCTTTGTCCAAAAGGGAGTCCTGACAGAATTCACTATCGCCTTTGAGATCCTGGATTCCGTTGCAGAGTACGCGCCGAAACTGCTGAATAATTACATAAAGATGTTGGTTGATTTCTGTGTGGCGACGCTGAGCAACAAGCAGGTAGATGATCAAATCCGTGTTGTGGTGGTGACCTTTGTCGGTCGCATCCTCCGCGTCAAGAAGAAGGCAATCGTCAAGCAGAAACTCCTGGACCTCATCCTAGTCACCGTATTTGAGATGACGTGTAGTGAACTCGGCAACGATGATGGTTCGTAGTTCATAACTTTAAACATTGTTAGCCTTTGCTAATTGTAAACCTTCTTTAGAGGACGACTATTTCTCGGGTACTAGCAACACGCCCATGACCGCGGCTACACAAACCCTCGATATGATGGCTCTCCAGTTGTCGCCAGAAAAGCTGATTCCACCACTTCTGCAGATTCTCGAGCCAGCTCTCCAGAGTCCGGACCCTCTGCGCCGTCGCGCCGCCTTCATGGCCATGGCCGTCATCTCCGAGGGTTGCTCGGAAGCCATCAAAAAGAAATACTTGGAAATAATGCTAAACATAATCAAGAGCGGCATCATCGATCAGGATCAAGCCGTGCGCAATTCGGCCTTCTTTGCATTGGGCCAGTTCTCCGAGTTTATGCAGCCCGAGATAGCGAAGTTCGCCCCACAGATTCTGCCCGTGCTCTTTGAGTTTCTCCACCAACTGGTTGTGGAGCTGAAGGTAGGTCTTTTCTATTGGAAAATGATCAGTCAAGTCAGTATCTATCTGTATCTTCATATATGTATTATACATTCTTGTTTGTGCTGCTTCTAAAGGCTGGCCATGGGATGGGCCATGCTCCTGCAGCAGCCCCGGCCAAAGATTCTATAATGTACACGAGTCAGTTACAGATCAAGCGCATATCGGTGCTGGCCAAGTATAGGGTGCTGTGCTCTTTCTTTGATTAATTCCTGCACTCCATCTCCACCATGCCAAAAGGGTTTCTGTTGTCCGTCTAGCTTGGGAATCTTGGGAATCCAAACACACACTTTCATATAACATTCACGTGGCACCTGCAAATTTTCTCCCGCGTCTAAAGAACACACTTTAATAAGAGCCTTGCTGAACATTTACAGATGGGCCAGCCGGAACCCACACACATGGATCGCATGTTCTATGCCCTGGAGGTTTTCTGCGAGAACCTCGAGGAAGAGATTGTGCCACATCTGCCGGTGCTGATGGATCGGTAATTTAAAAATTTTGCCCATTTTTGTGTGCATCTAGTAATCCTTGTTCACCCATTCATCCATTAGTCTGTTGGAGTGCATGGATCAGCAGAACTCTATTCATATTCGACAGCTGGCCCTGTCAACCATCTCGTCGGTGGCCACCGCATCGAAGACGAATTTGGTCCCATACTTCAGTCAGATTGTGGAGATACTGAAGATTTATCTGGTGAATGAGTGCGACGAGTCGCTCAATGAGCTACGCATTCAGGCCATCGATACACTGGCTTCTATTACCCGAACCGTCGGTAAAGAGAACTTTATTCATCTCGCCCAAGATACGATGAATTATTGCATGAATATGCTGGAGCTGGGACCAGACGATCCAGACCTTAGGCGTGCCATCTACGCCTTAATTGGTGGCATGTCCGTTGTTGTCACAAACGATATGAACACGTTCTTCCCTAAGGTTATCGAACGCATGATTCAGACGGTGGTGTCGACGGAAGATACTTTGATAAAGCTACGAGAAGACTCGCCGACGGGCGGGCTCTTAACTGAAATCGATCTGGGCAATACCGACGATGAGGACGATGATGACGATATAGGGGAATATCAGGCGGAGAATGACTACGTCTATGAGAAGGAGGAGGCCATACTGACGCTCAAGGAGTTCGCAGTAAATTCGAGAGACGCCTTTTTCCCCTACCTTACCATGGTGTTCGAGGAGGTGTACAAAACCATAGATCATTGCCAGGATGTCATCCGCAAGGCAGCCATCGAGGCCCTCTGCGCTTTTGTAATTTGCCTCCACAAGATGAACGACGGAGACGGAGTAAAGCGCGCATGTTCGATTCTCATTCCAAAGTTTATTTACCTTGTTAAGAACGACGAGGAACAGGCCGTCGTCTGTCAAATACTCGATGAGCTTGGCGAGCTCTTCAAGGCCGTGAAGACGCCGGCCTTGCCCACCCCTGATCTTGCTGAGACGGTTGTTGCCTGCATCAAAGATGTGCTGCTCAGAAATACGGCCTGCCAGTTCAATGAGCCTAGTGGCGGTGGAGATGAGGAGGAGGCCGATGAAAGCGAGTACGATGAGGCGCTCATCCAAAGTGGTGGCAATCTGGTGGCCATGATTGGCCACGCCCTCCAACCGGACACATACTCGCTGTATTTTGGACGACTGTACAATTTCTTCATTTCCAAACTGGTATGCATACAATTCAGATCACACCTACGCAGATGAATAACCATTTCATTTAATTCGATTCCATTCCTGTAGGCAAAGGCCAAGAAGAACGATGATCCAGACCAGCGTTCATTTATCTATGGCGTCCTGGCCGAATGCTTCCAATCGTTGGGACTCTGTGTGGTCACCTATTACGATTCGGTCTGTCCCTTGCTTCTAGTGGGCACCACCGACTCGTACGCCAAGGCGCGCCAGAACAGCTACTTCGGCCTGGGCGAACTGGTCTATCACGCCAAACAGAAGTCCTTTGAGTGAGTGAAAAAAAAAAATCAAACCAAATACAAGATAAATGTATTGAATTTCGCCACTTTTCAGCTCGTTTGGAGTTATTTTGCAAACCCTCTCCGATGCGATCGCCAAGGAGCAGAATGCCCCTGCCCTGGACAATATCTGCGGGGCTGTGGCACGCCTGATCATAACCAATCACAATATGGTGCCCCTGGGCCATGTGTTGCCCGTATTCATGTCTAATCTGCCCCTCCGCGAGGACACTGAAGAAAATGACGTGGTGCTGAAGGCCTTCCGCGTGTTGTACATGAATACACGTGAGAGTATTCTCCCTCACATCGAGCAGATGCTGGGCATCATCTTGCATGTGCTGTTCAAGCAGGAGTTTCGCGATAATGACACCAACGCCAATGCTGTTAGTTTCATGAAGGAAATCCGCATCGAGTATCCACAGCAATTCAACAGAGTGGCCAACTCGAGTCCGGAGGTGTTCACATTCGTGCAGACCCTGTAAGCAGCACCAGCGCGGCTCCAATATCAGACCTCGCAACAAATACCTTGCTCATACACATACACATTCAAGAGAGTTCCAGGCCAAAGTTTCTTCAGTTTCGGAGTAAAAACCAATCTCAAAACCTTGATGTAATCGAAGTTCAGTCTAAATTTTTCAAAAATTCTCACGTTTGTCCACACACAGTACACAGTACACGCAGTGATGTCAGTCAGTCCCAAAATATTGGGCACGTTCATAGATACACATAAAAACTCTCGAAGAAATCCATCTCGGAGATAGTACATGGAGATACACGATAGATACGAGCTAATGGAATGTTAACGAAATGTTTTTTAATTTATAATTGCAAAGCGATATGGAATAGTCTGAAATAAAATAAACGAATCAATAAAAACTAAACTAAAATGAGTTATATTTTATTCATATTCAAATCTCGGGAGAATCCTCTCCTATTTCTACCAGTGGGCACCTCGCTTAATGGCCACATCCCTTACAATGTCCGAATGATTGGCATGCAGCTTGAGACTGCCGTCCACATCGGTCCATCGCACATTGGAAGCATCATCGCCGGCCACTAGCTCCAGCTGACCCACCTGGCTGCCGTCCTCATCATGAAAGTTCAGAGCCGTTGTCTCCATCCAGGCATTGTCAGTGTTCCGAAAGTCGTCCACGTAGCCGCTATAGATATGTAGACCTTCCTTAAAAAACTTTTCCACCATATTGGCCTTGTCGGTGAAGTTGAGAGCCTCCTCGGTGAACTCTCGTTTGAGTGTGACGGTCACATTTTCGCCGGGATCCACCATGCCCCCCGGAATAGCCCACAGTTTGTTGTCTGAACGCTGAATGGCTACCATCTGAAGGATGTTCCTAAGTGGCAGAAGCAGAATAAAATTATCTAAAATCCATCAAAGTTCACTCACTTGCCGGTAGCTGCATTAGCCACGATTTGTCCATTCGCGTCGCGCTTCCAGCGTGTAACAATTGGATCAGCTGCATGATTGGGACCCCATCTGCCCAGGGAGCCACGCCCGCTCAGGCCGGTGCGTCCTATCGGGTTGCGGGGCAGGCCGTCTCTTACCTCGTAGGCACCGTGAAAGGACTCTCGATTCACCTGACCGTCGTTCTGGTTCCATTTCGGCTGGATCGTTTCACTGGGCAACGGCGCATCGGCCCAGACTTGTCCGCCAATGTGCGGCGCTGTGTACGAGGGCGGGCAGTACTCGGCATATGGCTCCGACCAAAAGACCTGCTCATCGGCAACTGGAAAACGGAGGACCCCACTACGGGGATACATACTGTTGCGGCACATCACATGCCGGAAGACTCCCGGCTTCACCATAGAGGCCATCATCTGAACGGGTGGGGATTTGGATGAGACGTGAACAGAGAACAGGATTGGTAGAAGAAACAGCACCACGAATTTCAAATTTGTCATCACGCGGCAGGAACTGCATTAAAATATTTGTAGGGTATGTCGTATGTATGTGCAAGCCGGCGAGCCTCCCCCCCTCTCTAGGTCACACACTTCCAGGTGTCTCCTTGAAAATTGCATCCCTGTGTAGTTGCCATGTAGCAAAATTAATTATATTTTGCTGAATGACCCTACGTTTAACATGTTTTTTAAAATAATACAATAAAAGTAAGTTATTTAAAGTGCTGCTAGCTGTATTAGAACGAATATCAAAGTCAAGGAATATCTTTTCCGATCATGGCCGGGACACCTCCTAGAGTACATGGCCAAGCCAAAATCTTAAGGATCCATTTTATTATTATTTAATATGTTTAGATGTTACAAAAATTTCTGCTGAAATGCCCTGACCAACGTGTTAATTTAGATTAATCTAATCCTGGCGCAGCTGCAACTCCTGGGTTTCAATACCATCCTTGGTAATGATGTTGATCAGCACAGAGTCACCAGTGTATATGTCGCGCTCTGCGGCCGAAATGAAGGTGTCCGAGGCAACGGCCACAGCACGCTCCTTGGTTACCTCTGGGGCATCCTCGCCGTGCAGATTCATGTTCTTGTAGCCAATTTGATTGTCCAGCACCGGCTGCAGCAAGGCTCCGGCTGTGCCGCCAGCACGGTAAGTGGCACGCTCGCAATGCCCAATGGGATCATAAGAGAAGACGACCCCCTTGCCGTCCTTGTCGATGCCAGCCAAAATGTTCGAGACATAGTAGGGGAAGAAACGACGGTTGTACATGATAATGGAGAGCATCTGGGCCACGGCATCGGTGGTCATGGTCTTCAAGTGTGTGTGCTCGTAGTTCTGCATGCGCAACTTCATCAGGCCAGTCAGCGAGAGGGTGTCGCACCAGCAGCCCGTGGAGGCCAGCACCGTCTGGTTGGACAGCGGAAACAGTTTACTCTGTTTACGTGTGTGAATGTTGTAGCCACTGCTCAAGCGAGTGTCGGCAGCAATGACAACAAAGTCCTCGCCAGCAATGGCCACAATCGAGCTGCAAGGCGAAAGTTAGCCGGAAACCACTAAACATTGCATTTTATGTGAAACTCACCCGCCATTAGACTCGTATGGTGAAAAGTCCGCATGCGAGACTCCAGGGACCTGGTAGTCTGGAAATTGCTCGATGCCTAGGTTGCTCATAATTTTACAAGTTATTTAGCGAAAAAAAAAACGTACGAATGATTTGCAAGTTTCGAGCGTTCGTTCAATACATTGGTTGATTGACTCACCTTCTTGAGTCCATAACGCGTCTTAAAATATACTGGAAAATACTAGAAAATACTATGAAAAGTATAAATATTGCGAGGTGTGTGAGCTAGACGTGGTGACAAGAAAATAAGAACATCCCATAAAGTATACGGTCTGACCTTCAGAAGTATATTCCAAAATATACCGTCTCATTTTAAAAACATGTATTGAGTGTCAACAGATCGTGATATGTTCGTTCTGAATGAATGCAAGATGCGTTTTCCAACACATTTTGAAGAAAATAATTAATTTAATAATTGTATATTTATTTTCCAACAATTTGAGACAGTTTTTAAACTTAATCCTCATCTTCGTCATCAGAACTCGGCTCAGGACACATGCGGCACCTGCTCTCATTTACACCGTAGTTTACACAATATTCGCCCACACATTCGCAGCAACCATCATGGAACCATCTGTAACTGGTGGCTCCAGTCTTTAAGCATGTTTGGCGGCACTTGTTCCAGGATGTGCACTGATCCAAATAGAGTACAGTGCAGTTCACGAGGGACTCGGATAGATCATAACTGTCGTAATCATCCGTCGAAAATGAGACCACGCTCCAATTGTATGTGTAGCCATCGTTTGGAGAAGATGACATAGCTCTAAATAAGGGGGGTACTCCCTCGAATTCCTCGGTATGTGATTTCCTTTGCAGCTTCGCCAAATCGGGAAAAACACACTGAATATAAGAAAACGCAAATAGCATGTATATAATTGTTTTCATGCTGAAGAACTTATTGCAACTAAGACATTTATGTGCCCGGAGGCTGTCTTATAAGCCAGTCCACCAATTCAGGTAGAAAGTACAATTTTTGGCAGGTAGACAAAAGATTAACATCTGTCACAAAAAGATTCTCTACCTATGCTGGTTTGCAATATTTTCAAATTTTCAGTGCTAAAAACCGCTGGACACAAGATCGACTGTTGCAATCGGAAAGCAACTCTACACCTTATGGCGACCGTTTACGGCCGGGAAATTTTGACTTCGAAGCCCAATAAAGGGATAAAACATGGGATAATATGTTTCACGGTCCAAGTAATAAATATTAAGCCGAACATTAAAATCAAGGAATAAATATATGAATACAAACAGTTCGTCAGTATATTTACGGTATATTTTTAAACTGTGACGTATATTCCGGTATTTTTCTAAGGGTCAGCCACACTGATTTTATGTATACGCCAGCAAAGCGGCTAGCGGGAAAATTTTTCGGTGTTGAGAAAAAAGATTAATCCAATTATTCAAATATGTCTGATTATCGTTCACAATCTCGCGGCGGAGGACGCGGCGGTCAAGACTATTCAAACGACGATGATCCGCCCATGTCAAGACTCTTCATCATTTGCAATAAAGCGCATACAGAGGATGATTTCCGTGAGGCGTTCTCCGCTTACGGCGACATCGAAGATATCTGGGTGGTTAAGGACAAGCACACCCAAGAGAACAAAGGCATCGCCTATGTGAAGTTCTCCAAAACCTCCGATGCGGCAAAGGCGCAGGAGGAAATGAATGGCAAGACTATCGGAAAAATGGACAGAACCCTGAAGGTTCTGGTTGCCGCAAAGTAAGTGGTAGTCATGGAAAATTGATTTAAGTCGGACGTGTTTAATATAGTATGTGTATATAACATTTTAGCCGCAACCAAGGCTCGAATAAGTCTGAGAACGAGCAGGAAAAATACTTAAGACTGTTTATTGTAATCCCGAAGACCGCAACCGAAGACGACATACGGGACGAATTTGCCCAATGGGGCGAGGTTGAATCCGTGACCATTGTCAGGGAGAAGAACAATGGCAATCCTAAGGGATTTGGCTACGTTCGCTTCACAAAGTGCGTATGAATATGTCATTAGTCAAATAATGGTACAGATGGGACTAGTGTGTTTATTGCATTTCCACCAGATTCTATTATGCTGCCGTGGCCTTTGAGAACTGTTCGCCCAAGTACAAGGCTGTTTTTGCCGAGCCCAAGGGCTCAACGCGTTCACAGCGTGATCAATACGGTCGTCCGGCCGAGGATAATCCCGTCTACAGCAATCCTGGACGTGGGAGCTCGAGCTATAATAACAATGGCGGCAGCAGTGGCGGCGGCAGCTTCAACAACGATTGGAATACTTCCACTAACAATGACATGTCCGCCTTCTTGCGCATGCAAAATGTGCCAGTTGCTCAACCGTCGTGCCTAGAGGTCACTGTCAGTAACTGCGTAAATCAGGATCAGCTTTGGCGTCTCTTCGATATTATTCCCGGCTTAGATTACTGTCAAATCATGCGCGAACGTAAGAACCTATTATCTTTATGAAGAAAAACATTTACCAAGCTCTGAAATTGTTTGCAGATGGACCACGTACCAATGAAGCGATGGTGGTTTACGACAATCCCGAAGCGGCTATCTATGCAAAGTATGTCAATTTCTATATAGTGCTCGAAGGAGTTTCTTCTACCATTAATAATGTATATGCTTACAGGGACAAACTACACGGACTGGAGTACCCTATGGGCGAGCGCATCATTGTAAAAGTGAATGGCATGAGCTCTGCACGGATGGATACCTCATTCATTGACAGTACGAAAAAAGCTTCTAGGGGTAGATGCCGATACTAACATAAACTAAATTAAATTAGTTATTTTCTATAATTTCCCCCCATTTCCCCCCAATTGTATTACTAATTTACTAATTACTATTTGGTTATTGGTATATTGTATTTTATCTTACTTTATAATTGTTACCTATTTCAGAACGCACCAAAAAGGATGCCATATGCAACGTGCCCCTGCCTCCTGCCCAGCCTTTAGCATCACCCGATGCCCAAGTTGCCCAACGACTTTTCATTGTGCTCTCTGCGGTAGGTTTACATCTACACCTACAGCTCAAAATAAAGCAAAATCTAATTATTGTTCATGCTATTCTTTAACAGAATCTTCCACACTCCATTCTGAAGAACATATTCTCGTGCTGGAAAGGGCTCATCGATGTATATTTGCTTCCCAACAAGAACTGTGGCTACGTGAAGTACGCAGAGTGTGAAAGTGCGCAAAGGGCCATTCATGTCCTGAACGGAGCTGAAATATGCGGCACGAAAATAAAGGTACATAATAGGAATAATATTTAAACAAACATGTCTAAACGAGAATATTGTGTGGTTGGTAGGTTATGGAAGCGGAAGAGCGAAGCGGATCAGACGGTGACGATGGCGGCCGGAAGCGTTTGAGACGCAATTAAGTGTAAGTATGAACTTTACGATACTCAGAATTTTGCCTCGATGTATTAATTTAGCCATAATTGGAATGAGTGTGTGGTGCCATGGTATGAGGTAAGTCGTTAGTCTATAAACTCGATTTTAAAACTATTGAAATTATGCATACGCCTAACGCTTTTGTTCAGACAGTCTACTGATTCGTATTCGTACCAACACCCTGCGCACAATGGGGGGGATGGGCCATTGACGATGCGGTGCCTCTGACTGTGAACATAATAAGAACAAAACATTTTTATCTTTCTATTTTCACAGACCCACTGACAACAAAATGAACTTACAGAGAACTATATGTACGAGTACTTTACTAACTTGAGAAAACAGTCCAATCAAACACAGTTCAACTGACCAACAACCAACAACCAAACAACAAAACACTCAAAACGGAAAGCAACAAGAACGCAGAACCAAAAACACAAGTGCATTACTGCGATACAGACTCGGAGAACGAGAACGCAGAACGTCGAACGCTGACCGGAGAACGGAGGACAAACAGCCAACACGAATCCAACCGTACAATTGACTCATACATACTCAAGTGGGCTCATACAGAGTACTCGTAGAAAGACCCAGACCTTAAACGGAGCCAACGAAACCAACAAACCAACCAACCAAGCGCAAGCTTGTTAAACCAACCAACAGCTAGGGGACTATCGGATCTATCCGCAATACCGTTACGAAGCAAGCTACAAACCATACACGAACTCTGTTTACCATGTACTATTTACTAACGTATTACGACATGATAAAGAAACAAGAAATTCAATTCAATACGAGTCCAAGTCTCTATTCATCTTCGCTAATTCGCGAATTTGCGAATTAATCATGCATAAATTACATACATATATTTACAAGTATATATATGACGTATTTTAATCAATATTTTATTGTGTAAGCCATTCAAATGATATTAATAAACGAAAAATCCACACAACTCCATTTGTTTCAATTATATTTGTGTTTAATGCAAAAAGATATGGATCCGATCCAGAAGGCAAAAACAATTTAGTCTCACAACGATATTGTGCAGTTTATTGTATTATTACAGAGACCAAGACTAGGTATCAGGACCGAGATATATTTATATGCAAGATACCAATCATATTCATGAATTTGTTTAAAAAATATCAATTTGAGATAAGGTCTTTTTTAATTATGTTTTATCTTCATATTAAATTAACGAAATAGTGTATACAAAGGCCTATAGACGCATCATGTCTTCAAATACCAGCAACACTGCGACTTTTTTTTTTTGTTGAACTATTTTGTTTAAGCCTTGTTCTAGCCAAAATACAATAAAAGCATGGACTAAAAACTAGCCAATCTTGAAGAAAATGTATTCATCAACGGCCTAAAAGGGTTTTAGTCAGAACTAAGGGTTTTAGATAGCGAGAATTATTCAACAGAATCTCTAAATTGAGCAATATGAACGACTATCCTCTTTCGTTTTTTTCGCTAAAACCTTTTTTAAGCAAAATAAAATAAAAACAAGTGCTTAAAATAAACCAGTCAATTAGAAAATAGATTCACTAATCGGATAAAACTATGTGGGAATGGTTAAATATTCTATATAGCTAGTAATATTAAACGGAATATCAAAAACGGGGAATATGTAAAATAGAACTTGAATTCGTCAGTATATTTACGGTATATTTTTAAAATGAGACGGTATATTTCTGTATATTTTATCGATAAAATGTACAATATCTGACGATTTCTGTTTGGATTCTGCAAATTTATTAAAATAGCAAAAACAAGTTAAATTAGGTTAAAAATTTGTAAGCGGGACCTAATAATTAAGCAAAATGGATCCAGCGCTGCTTCGCGAACGCGAGGCCTTCAAAAAACGGGCAATGGCCACGCCCACGTAAGCTACTCCTTATATTTCCATGCAAATGCTGTTCCCTTGAAAATGTGCCATTCTGTGTCCTCTTCACAGCGTTGAGAAGAAAGCAAAGCCGGACCGACCTCAGCCACCGCCGCCTAGCGATGACGCCAAGAGGAAAATGCGTCCGCCAACGGCTCCAAAGCTGGATGCATCTTCGTAAGTTCCAAAGGCTCTTTGTCGTGGCCATACTCAGTGTACGTTCCATTTGGAAATCATCCACTTTTAGGTACAAAACCATGTCTGGCAGCTCGCAGTACCGCTTTGGAGTGTTGGCCAAGATAGTGAAGTTTATGCGTACCCGCCACCAGGACGGTGATGATCATCCACTGCAGATTGAGGAAATTCTAGACGAGACCAACCAACTGGACATTGGCCAGTCTGTTAAGAATGTAAGCAGATGAAATATCCCCCTGGCTGTCAGAATAATGTCTTACCGTCCATTGCAGTGGCTATCTGGAGAGGCGCTAAACAACAACCCAAAGATAGAAGTCAGCCCGTGTGGCACGAAGTTTAGCTTCAAGCCCGTGTACAAAATCAAAGATGGCAAAACTCTAATGCGACTGCTGAAGCAGCATGATCTAAAAGGCCTGGGTGGCATACTGATGGAGGATGTGCAGGAGTCCCTGCCCCATTGCGAGAAGGTCTTGAAAAATCGTGCAGCTGAAATACTCTTTATTATCAGGCCCATTGACAAGAAGAAAATTTTATTTTACAACGACCGAACGGCCAATTTTTCGGTGAGCTTTGTCCTACTTCTGCCTTGTGCTTCTGCTTAAATTGTTTAGCCTTCAACGAAATTCAACGAAATCCATAGGTTGACGATGAATTCCAAAAACTCTGGCGTTCGGCCACTGTTGATGCCATGGACGACGCCAAAATCGACGAATATCTCGAGAAACAAGGTAATAATGATAATGCCGAATACATATGGATAGATTCTTCTGGTATATTCTGGTAATACATATTGTGTCCCGACAGGTATACGGTCAATGCAAGATCATGGCCTCAAGAAACCTGTTCCAAAACGCAAAAAGGCTGCCAACAAGAAGCGACAATTCAAGAAGCCCAGAGATAACGAGCATTTGGCTGATGTTCTGGAAATCTATGAGGATAATACCTTAACGCTAAAGGGCGTGAATCCTACGTAGAAATTATGTTATAGACTAGAAAATAAGGAACCCATTAAAAGAAGGTCTTTATCTTACTAATACCGAATCTTACTATGGCAGAGATATGATATAGTAATAAGATACTTATGGAAAATGATGGATAAATATGTCCTGGCAAGTGCGCAGGTACTCTCAAGCTGTTTTAATAGATGTTAAATATGTTAAATAAAGGATTCGAGCATTTTCAATTTATGTACAATGGTATGTACAATTTATTATTATAGCAACACTATGATATGACTTTTGGATTTGATGAACAATATGGGGCTGCGAAATCCGAAACGTTTCACGAATAGTGTACATATGTGTGAAATGCGATTGTATAAAACAAAAACAGCTTTAAGAACAAGTGTTATAAATATGTTCACTTATGCACAATCTCATTGAGAACCTCGCGGGGTGCTCTAGTACGTGTTGCGGTGACTCTTTCCCTAATGATTTACGAAACCACACCAAGCCAAACGATTGCCATCTTCCAGTTCCAGTGGTTTTGAACTTAGAAATACGACATCAAGAGCAGGGAAAGATAGTTAAAAAGCAAAGACGTGTAATCTTGCCTTGTCTTGACATAACTTGCCATTCTGCGACCCCTTCCTGCTGATATTTTTGAGTGCTTCACAGTCCCGTGCAGTTGAGTGTGTGTTGGCAATCGATGCTACTGCTGCTGCTTCTGCCAAGCAAATAAATTGGCAATAGCTAAAAACAAATAGGTTCAGTCTACAGTGAAGTGCTCTCTAGCACAGTCGGAATAGAGAGTAAGTACATTGAAAGACGCACCGATTGAAGAATTCAATCATCCTGTAACGCTTCAAACTACGCATTAATAATAGTATAGCATATACGATAAGGGTATACGAACTTCGACCTGCTGTTAAGACCTGCTCGTTCTTTGCTCGCTGCCACCGACGCAGAGTGGAGGCCAAAACTTGTTTTGAAATAATCAATTTCATGTACATATTCGTTTAGTATTCCCCAAGCCATTTGACGCCAGTTGACTTCGAGCTTTTCGCCTTTGAACGTTGACAATATGAAGAGGCCTGCACAACCAGTGGCCCTGCTCCTGGCCCTGGCTGCCATTGTTGTACCCATAGCCGCAAACAGATATGAGTAAGTTATAGAAACTACATTTAAATACATGTACATACGTGTACATACATACATATGTACATAACTGTGCATAATTTGTTTATTTTGTATGCATGATTGGTTGGGGGCAATGTACGAGTAACTTTCCCTTTGTTTGCAATATTTTTTTGCTGCAGAGACCTGGTCTATGGCTATGAATGCCGCACTGGACTTTGCCGCAAGGTGGAGCTGAGCGAGGAGAACTTCTCCAAGGCTATCAGTCTGCCCGTCTGCAGGCTCTTCTGCGACAGCTCCATTGGCACGCTGTGGCCCAAGCCGACGGGACCGGTTCGACTGGATACACTGATGCGCCAAGTGGACATCTCGTTCATTGACTTCAATATTACTGGCATCGCACGCAAAGAAAAACTATGGAAGGCAGCGGAAAACCGGTGGATGGATATGGTGGATGCCAAGATACCCGATCGCAAGATCCTCACGAGGGGCGGCTATCGGCTCACCATCAACATCAACACCCCGGAGGATGCGGCTCCTGCCAAACTTACCCTGGAAACGGATGAAAGCTATAGTCTCAACATAGACACCGATCCGTCTGGCCATGTGGTGGCTATCATAGCTGCGGCCAACTTCTTTGGTGCCCGGCATGGCCTGGAGACTCTCTCCCAACTGATTGTCTACGATGACATTCGGCGCGAGGTTCAGGTGACGGCCAACGCTTCCATCACCGATGCTCCCAAATTCAAGTGGCGCGGCCTGCTCCTGGATACCTCTCGCAATTACTACTCCGTGAAGGCAATCAAGCGAACTCTTGGTATGTACTGGGTATTTGCGCCCCCATGAGTGCCCTTCTAATGATCTCATTGTTTGCAGATGGAATGGCCTTGGTCAAGCTGAACACCTTCCACTGGCACATTACCGACTCGCACAGCTTCCCCCTGGAGCTGCGCAAGCGACCAGAGCTATACAAGCTGGGTGCCTACTCGCCCCGCCAGGTGTATAGCCAGCGGACTGTGGCCGACATCGTGGAGTATGGTCGAGTGCGCGGAGTCCGCGTGATGCCAGAATTCGACGCCCCTGCCCATGTGGGCGAGGGATGGCAGCACAAGAACATGACGGCCTGCTTCAATGCTCAGCCCTGGAAGGATTTCTGCGTGGAGCCACCTTGTGGACAGCTGGATCCCACTGCGGAGGGGCTCTATGATGTGCTAGAGGACATTTACGCCGAGATGTGGGAGCTCTTCAGCCCAGATATTTTCCACATGGGCGGCGACGAGGTATCCACCAGTTGCTGGAACAGCAGTCTGCCAATCCGCCAATGGATGAAGGATCAGGGCTGGGGCCTGGAGACTGCTGACTTCATGCGCCTGTGGGGACACTTCCAGACCGAGGCCCTTAAACGGGTGGACATTGTGGCCAACGGATCACAAACGCCTATCATTCTGTGGACCAGTCATCTCACGGAGGAGCCTTTTATCGATGAGTACTTGAACCCGGAGCGTTATATTATCCAGATTTGGACGACGGGCGGCGATCCTCATGTGAAGAAAATACTAGAGCGGGGTTTCAAGACAATTGTCTCAAACTACGATGCCCTCTACTTGGACTGCGGCGGAGCTGGATGGGTGAGCGACGGCAACAACTGGTGCTCCCCCTACATTGGATGGCAGAAGGTGTATGACAACAGCATGTCGGCCATTGCCGGCGACTACGAGCATCATGTGCTGGGCGCCGAGGCAGCCATTTGGTCCGAGCAAATCGATGAGCATACCCTGGACAACAGGTTCTGGCCGCGGGCCAGTGCTCTGGCCGAACGCCTCTGGTCGAATCCCGCCGAGAGCTGGAAACAGGCCGAGTCGCGTCTGCTGCTCCACCGGGAGCGGCTGGTGGAGAACGGCCTGGGCGCCGAGGCCCTGCAGCCCCAATGGTGTCTTCAGAATGAACGCGAATGCCCCATCGACGCGTATGATGCACAAGCTTGATTAGCGATAAACCATTCTTTGATTACAGTCCATATTCTTGTAGCAATAGTCTGTACGGGCGCACAGGGCATCGGTTGGTGACCCGCCATCTCGGCTTACTGCTCGCCGTAGCTCTCTCTATCCGTCGCCTAAAATAAATTGCAGCCCAGAAAGTGACCTTACGCAAGTGACTTGTCGTTTATTTAGTATTCTATAAATGAGATTATACGTGTGTCATTATGTATTAAAACGGGATGAGGCGGTGGGCGATGGCCTCTGCCTCCGACATAATCCTTGTGGACTTTGAATATGTTGTACGTATGGATTTAAATACTAAAAGAAGCGGTTTCCTACATGCAGCAAACAATGGATGACTCTCTATTCGTTCCACTCCTCCTCGTTGCGCCCGAACTTGTAGACCAAACTGGCGAACAATATGAAGACATTCTGTAGAAGTAGGGCGACGCCTAGCCAGGCCTCTTTCTTATCTAATAGGAGCAATTACTGATTATTCTATTGTTCTCACTTGACAAAAGTTTTTCTCTTACCATTGTTTATGAAATCATCAATCATCACCCAAATGGCAGCAATGATTGAGGCGAAGCCCATTACAAAGCCAATAAGGAGCCACAGTTTGGCAATCCTGGCTCCGGACTCCGACGAGTTATCCTCTGAAATCTAAACAGAACGAACCGTAAAAACAGTGACTCATTTTATCTATACACTGTGTGTTGTGGCTCGCTCATTCTTACATGCTCTCCTTTGACGGCGTTCACCATACAGAAGCTGATGGTGCCGAATATGCCTATAAAGACATGTCCTGTGGTAATTTGATGACCGCCGTCGCCAGACATGGCATCGATTAGGATCCACCATCCTGCAAAGAACTGGAAAAAAAAACTTGCACAATTACAAAAGTCTAGTTTTTGCGGTGGTATTGCATACCAGTAGGCCAGCTACAAGCGAGGAATTCTTATTCCTAGAGGTGTCTGATGTGAACCATTCCCAGACTTTCTCAAACACGCCCATTATTGTACTTAGAACGTAGTTAAAATAATTTATTTTATTTTGCACTTTCGGTCGAGATATGACAACAATGGCTTAGAGATGTGGAGTGCTCGATATTCGACTTCTATAAATTCGAAGTCGCTATCGATGGTCGCTACAGTCGACTATCGATAGCATCCATCCATCCATGTTGTTGCTGCGAAACACGTGCGAGTGCCAAAACATTGACTAAGTATTTAAAACATGAAGAAAACGGTGGAAGAAAGTTCTTCAGAATCGGAGGAGCTCCTTGCCGAGAACTCTGAGGAGTCTGAAGACGAAAGTGAACCGGATTTAGGAGCCAGCTCAACGGAGTCCGATGAAGACGACGACGACGACGCGGCGGAATCCTCCGACGATGAGGAGACAGGCACAACAACCAAGACCCGAGCAGAGATCATCGAAGAAAAGATTCAAAACAAGTATGAGAAACTTAAAGGCACGCGTCTTTATGTCCGCTTTCCGAAGAAGATACCAATAGATGAGCAGGAGTTCCAGGCCAATGTTAAGTCCCTCCACCCCCTGGTAACCAAATCGACAAAGCCGCGCCAGAAGCACGCTCGCTTCTGTCTGGTTGATTTTAAATCGCAGGAAGACCGTGATCAGGCTTTTGAAGATATAAAAAAATCGATAGAAACGGATCCTGCGTTTAAGGGGATTTTCGTCTCCCTACCGAAGACCGATTCTGATGAGTTTGTGAACGAACTTGTGACCAAACAGCAGCTCTCCGTGGAGAACAAGAGGACCAAATCCCTGATGAAGCGTGAAGCGAAGAAGGGCCAACGCAAGGGTAACTTCACATCGTCTGTCATCATCACCAATCTGCCCAAGACGAGCTCTGTGGCGCAGGTGCGCCAGCTGTTCGAGAATGCCGTTGACATACAAATCAAGCCGGGCAAGGGAAAATTCCGGGAGTTTAGTGCGGCCACAGTAACCCTGCCCACCACATTCGATGCACGCAAGGCCATCAAACAGGACCTCAGTCTGGCCGGCACCAAGCTGCAGCTACGTTTCAACGCCAAACAGCAGAAACGCAAGCCGAAAGATAAGCTCAAGCGTAAAGCAGAAAGTGGGGAAGCCCCCCGAGTACCGAAAAAGTTGAAGAAACTTAATGCAAACTAGCATTTAATGTATATATTCTAAGAACCCGTATAAATAAATTTTTTTGACCCGAATCTGATGCGTATTTTAATTATTTTTCAAACGAGGACACAATTTAATTTAAAATATTTATTATCGTACACGATATACAGACATACATATGTATAGATATATTTTTATGTGTATGTATATATAGTAGTATATATTGTAGTAAGCCGGCTGAGTGAATTACTGGATATACATAGATTGGTTACTTTTTAGCTTATATATTTATGAGATTTGATTTCCATGTGCACAGAGACTTGACGACTGGTTTTTTGTAATTGTATTTGTAGTTTCAAAGGTGTTCCAACAATAAGCGGGTAGATAGAGATAAAGGTAGAGGTGAAGGTAATGGTAATTCATATGTGTAGTTTCAATCCTAATACAAAATATTCAACATTCGCATATACTCGGTATGTATGTATGTAACATAATGTTTTGGTTCCAATAGACCTGCTCTGATATACATATTGATATTGCATATAAACGTATGTATATATCATTGACAGCGGTCACAGACACAGCTGCAATTGCCATCGTCACTGTTCCTGTCGCTGTGCCCCCTCTGTGCATCTTATCGTGCGACGCTTTATTGATTTTTAGCAATATTTCAAAATCTGAGAGTGGGAGTAAAATATATATACCCGTTGATGGGGGGCTAAAAATAGGGGCAACGCAATGGTAAGGATTCTATTCGATTAAAATATAAAAATGCACATTAATGGCGGAGGAGAATAGACACGCGTTTCATTTTTGTATATAGCTCGTTAAGATAGTAAATATTCTTAGTTGCTAGAATGAATTGTTTTAGTTATTCAAAAGTGTTGTAAATATAATCAAAATTTATATTCCCTTTTCGTAGCGTAGCTCTATTTATGAATTCCAGAAACCAAAGCCGTCTCTAGGCGGCCGCCGCTTTCCTATCGATTTCCGTTCACTTCATCATCCTCTCGCGCTATCAAGCAGTCTCACATATTTGCTGTTATTTGTTCTTTCGTCTCTCTGTTTTCTCCGTCTCGGTCTCCCAGGGGAGCCCTGCTTTGCAGGCCAGCCCAGCCCAGCTCACAAGGCTCTTCAATAAGGCGTTGGAACATCCGCTCAGTTTGCTGATAAACTGAGTTTTGCAAAACTTTTGTGAATCATTCAAGAAAAATATTGTATTTATAATCTTCTGTATAGCTGATAAGGAAAGAATTCACATTAAGAACCAAAAAGCTGAATGTCAAGGGACAAGACAAGGACCGTGAGTGTGTCGGTTGTGATAGATACGACTGTTTGGAGTAGGTGAAGTTGGGGCGTAGGGGCTTCTTTGGATAGCAATAATATTGTAATAATATATACCCCGAGAGTAAATTACGTATGCAGCAGTCGATCTCTGGCCGAAGGCGAGCAATTTTGGGGAGTTGAATGCGTGGCTGATGCCGCACCGCCGATGGCTCCGGTTGGTGGAGGAGGTGGCGGCTGTGCTGGTGGCGATCGCAATGGTATTGATGGCTGAACAAATCGCACACGTTCGGCATCCGTGGCGGTGTTGTTGCTGCTTGCCGCCGCTCCGGCTCCGGCCGCATTAAATGCCGACGTAAACGCTGTGGCGGCTCAAAGAGTGTGGTAATTACGCTCGTTGCGAGCCTTGTAGAACTTGTAGGCCACCAAGCCGATGGCCAGCAATCCCAGGGTCAGCACAATGCCACCGATAAATGAGGATCCATTGAAACCATGGCATGGCGATGGCGTTGGCGTTGGAGCGGGTGTGGTCGATGTATTTGGGGCCGCAGTTGTTGTCGTGTTGGGTGACGGAGTTGTAGACGAAGTGGTTGTTGTTGATGGCGTTGTTGTAGTGGTTGTGCTCGAAGTGGTGGTGGTGTTAGGCGCTGCTGTTGTTGTAGGCGGAGTGGTGGGCGGAGTGGTGGGCGTAGTAGGTTTCTCCGTAGTGGACGTGGTGGTTGTTGGTACAGTAGTCTTCTTGGTTGTCGTAGTCGTTGTTGTAGGAGCTGTGGTCGTATTCTTATCATCTGGCACAGGAACGGTAGTAACATCACCCGGCGTGGCTGTGGTTGTGGCCACCGGTCCAGTAGGTGTAGCTGCGAAACGAATATGTATACAAATTTCATCATATTTAGGTAGAAAGTTTTCCCCCGAATATCAATGCGATTTCTGCGTTCTTCCCCCCTACCGCCTTCGCCCACAAACTTGACATTTGAATTGCAAATAAATACGCATATTCCCCTCCATATGTGCATATGTATGTGCATACATGCATGGAAGTTTACCACACGCATACACCCACACCAATATGCAAACACGGATACATATGTACACGCACGCACATGAAAATATACATAATTAAATGAGATTTCCTTGTTCAATTCTTACCATCATCGCACAAATTGCAGGAGAACAGGCCAACAAATAGGCACAAGATAAGGAATTTTGCCTGCCGATTCATTTTGCTGTTGTGTGGCTTTGTCGAGAAAACTGCACGTCCGACTTGTTTGTTTCGTTCCCCCAGAAGTATCGCCGAGAGCTATGAGATTGCTGTTTGACGGGGTCTGGAATTGCAATTGCCTGTGAAAAGTCGTGTCCCCAGTGGGATAGGGTATACAGCACTTAAATATGACTATTGCACAATTTCTGGAGAACTGATTTATTTCCTCACCAAAAAATTGAGACCAAAGCGCAATTAAAGAATGAATTTCAGTGTGACCGCGGATTTATCGTTAAAATATACCGTCCGACCCGCAGAAATATACCAAAATATACAGTCTAATTTTAAAAATATACAGTAAATATAATGACGAATTTTTCAAGTCCCATCATATTCCTCGTTTTTGATATTCGGTTTAATATTACTTGCTAACAAAGACCCTCAGTTCGATACCTATAATTTTATGAGATCATTAAATCAATTTCCTACAGGAATTGCTAAACTTTTTCGTCTTTGTTGCCTTGTTTATAAGTTTAAGGTTTAAGAAAAACCGGTCATTTCCAATAAATGTATTTCCATACATGGTAACTACACGCTGACTACACATTTGCTACATATTAACTAAATTTTTTTGTAATTACCAAAGGCGACACCTAGAGGGGAAATGTGTACGTTTAAAAAATTGTTGACCGTTTTTTTCTCATATAAGCCCCATGAAGCGCCAGTGTGAAAAATCTCCATTATCCACTCTTTGACATGCCTATTTTTCGGACATTTTTGAAAAAATTGAGATTTTGATGGCAAATGATCAGGAATTCGATGCTGATCACGAATTAGTATTCGATGTGGCCTGGGACATGGCTCAAAGTGGCCTTTCTACACGGATTCTACATTGGTGCATTGGACAAGAGGGTGAGTCCATAATGCATCTTACAATATACTGAAAAATACTAGGACAAGTATTTATATTGCGAGGTGTGTGAGCTAGACGTGGTGACAAGAAAATATATACCAAAATATACCGTCTCATTTTAAAAATATACTGACGAATTATTCAAGTTATGGAACTTGATTCTCGTTTTTGATATTCCGTGGAATATTGCCAGCTAGATAGAACCCTCAGTCCTGCCCTCATAATTTTATCCAACTGACGAATCTATTTTCTACTTGACTGGATTATTTTAAACACTTGCTTTTATAGAATTTTGCGTAAAAAGAGGTTTTAGCGAAAAAGGTCAAACAAATAAAACGTAAGTGAGTAATCGTTCCAATTCCTAAATTTTAATATTCCGTTGAATATTGCTGAATATATTACATTTCAGTCAAAATACAATACATGCAACCACGATTACCCCATTGCAAGCCAGGGAGTATTTTAATATTCCACCGAAAATAATAAAAATTGTATAATTTTAGCGCAGTTCAGGTGAAAGATATCGCGGTTTTTTTTTTTAAGTTCAGAGGAAAGATATCATATCATGGTTCTACAAGAGGAATTTACAGTCGTTAATATTTTCCGCCATATACCTCAAGTAGTTGAACTATTTAATAGAGGGGGCTGAAGTGGGCTAACGAGACGCTATATTGTTGTTAAGGAACCAAAATTGAGGCAAAAAAAATCAAAGCGAAGTATTTAAAATATGCCACTCAAGTAGAAAATTGATTCATGATTTGGATAAAGTTATGTGGGCAGGGCTGAGGGTTTTAGTTTGTCAACATTATTTCACGGAATATAAAAATCGAGGAATATGTATGATAGAACTTGAATTCGTAAGTATATTTACAGTATATTTTTAAAATGAGACGGTATACCTTGGTATATTTCAGAGAGTCGTTCACACTCACAGTTTACTCAGCCCCAGCAGCGAAATTAAATTTTCCATCTCTTTATGGACCCCGTGGATTTAAGATAAAAGCTCGCTTCAAGGAAACAGTGCAATAAGAAAAGATGACCTCGTACGTGCGCGCCATGTACGACTTCAGCGGCGAGCCTGGCTCGTCGGAGCTCTCCATTAACACGGGCGAAGTGTTGTCTGTGACGCGCATTGATGTGGGTGAAGGCTGGTGGGAGGGCAAAAACAGTCGCGGCCAGGTCGGGCTCTTTCCAGCGGCCTACGTGGAGGTGATGTCGGCAGCGGAGGCCCAACGGCTGAATGGAGCCACTGCAACTCCAGTGCCCCCCGTGGCGGATCCCTTCGCAGCGCCAGCTCCGCCGCGCTACGACCAGACGGCCGACGACGATGGCAGCAATTGGGACGACGAGGATGACTGGAGCGATGACAACGATACCTACTCAGAGATTGGACCAAGCGGCCGCACCGCTGGCCAAGCAGCTCGCGCCGGCGGCCTCTCGCACTCCACCAGCGATTACGACAACAAGCATCTACCTGTTGCGCCCAGTGACGACACCCTGTCGCTGGCGTCCACAGCTGCCAGCACGGCCACCATGAAGAAGGGCATGTTCGCCAAGAGCTCCGACTCGTACATTCTGGGTCTATCCATCAACAAAGAGAAGATTCCTGACTGCGAGGTGGCGTACATCACACAGCTGGAGGACTCCATCTATCAGTGGACGCACAGCGGTACACCCTACTCAGTGATTGTGGCCAGCCCCAAGAAAGAGTCAAAATTCAAGGGAATGAAAACATTCATTGCCTACCAGCTGACGCCTAGCTTCAATAACATATCCGTAAGTGGTCTCGTATCCAGAACTGTGGCTCTCCGCTCTGCTATCGCCATGATTAACAACAATACGATAAAGCGCCTATTGCGTGTGGGGCTGATATTGTGTGTATTGGTGATGGGTCTGTTGGGGAACGGGACGGGACTGATAATTTACTTCTTCACTCTTCCATACCGTGTCTGCTTGGGTGCAACTGCTTGGGTTGGGTCATGTGATACTGCCATTGGAAAATTTAGGATAACTCTGCAATGGTAGCACCTTTCCTTATTACCAATCAACAGCAACTGATAGATTGAGTGTTAGTTAGGGTATTTCATCTTCGGTGTGCCATTCCCATGCAATGCCACAGCTGAGGCAATTTCTTTTTGTGGGGCATTTTCTGACTGGACTGACCAACTGGTAGCCAACGCCAGCGCCAATTCCATGATTGCTTTATGACTCAGCGCAGCGCAGCGTACACTCCGCTCCGCTCCGTTCCCCTCCCTCTCCGCGTCACCGTTGCTGTGTTACATTTTATTGTTTGTATCTAATCTGGGTTTCCCTTTCTTTATTTAGGTGTCGCGTCGCTACAAGCACTTTGATTGGCTGCACGAACGACTGGTGGATAAGTTCTGTTTGATCCCAGTGCCCCCGCTACCGGACAAGCAGATATCCGGACGCTATGAAGAGCAGTTTGTGGAGCATCGACGCGTCCAGCTACAGGAGTTTGTTGACTGGGTGTGTCGCCATCCGGTTATCTCGAAATGCGAGGTGTGGTACCATTTTCTCACTTGCCGGGACGAGAAGATCTGGAAGTCGGGCAAGCGTAAGGCGGAGAGGGATCCCTATGCGGGCGTCAACTACTGCCTGGCCATATCGCCGCCGGACAAGAATCTGCTGCACTCGAAAGTTGACGCCCAGCTGGAGAGTGGAGCACAGTTCATACACAGCATGGATGCGGCCGTGCGCAACCTCAACGGCATTTCCAACGACATGGCCAAGCGATCTATGTCACAGAGTAAAAAGGAATTCCAGCGCATTGGCGATGGTCTCTCCGAGCTGGCCAAGGCCCTAGCCATCGATGAGCGACGAGCACCCACACGCAATGCTGTCCCGCTCTCCGAGAGTGTGGGACGCATTGGCGGCATCTTCATTGGAGTTGGCCAGGCGTTCGGGGATCAGCCCAAGCATGATTGGATTCCACTCTCCGATCGTCTGCACATCTACAGGTTGGTTCTGCTTTCTTAATGCTTGTATATGCCTAATATTGTAATTGTTTCCCATAAAGGGGCGTTCTGAGCTGTTTTCCGGACATATTCTCCACGCATAAGGGAGCCATACAGAAGCGCAAGGACTGCGAAAGATCGACGGCCGAGGGAAAGATGAGCAATGCCCAGCTGCAGGACGTAAACAGGCGTACTGATGTCGTCTCCTACACGGTGCTGGCTGAACTGACGCACTTCAAAGCCGAACGCGACACCCACTTGAAGCAAACGCTAAAGAACTTCATTGCTGAGCAGATCAAGTTCTATCAGGGTGTGGTGGCGCGTTTGCAGGAAGCCAACCGACAGATTGAATAATGGCACACCACGAAGCGTGGTCCAACAGAGGAAACAAACAAATGCACGTAGAGCACAAATTCCGAAAACATTCGCACGCGCGCATTTCAAATGCTTTAAGGTTAAATCTAAACTAAACGCGGTTTTAACATAAACGATAATGAGATATTCAGATAGGTGTTGTTTGTAAATGAAAAGTTGCGTATTTATACACACACAAAAGTTAAAGTTTATACTACGAGTATCCTAATCCCTATTATACACCTCCTCCGAGTAATTGAAATACAAATGCAAATATATATATATTTATACAAAACGCAACCAAACTCGAATTGATCTGATTGAAATGCTGAAAGGGAAAGTGAATGCCGAGATGTCAAGATCCCAAGATGCCAAGACGCCGATGCCCATGAAAAAGTCTCTCGTTTATTTATTTTTTGCTATTCTGTTGCCTTTATCAGCGAAATTCTCTAAAAGGGTTCTCTTTATTTTCCGCATTTCTCTCATTTCTCATGCTTTTTTCTCAGCTTGTTCTCTCATTAATAATTTTCGTGATTTATGCGTTTGGTTTGTATTGTATTGTTTTCCGTTTTTCGCCTAAAAACATAAATGTTAGATTGCACATTTTTGGGTTGATTTTTCCATTCCATTCCATTCCATCGTTGTTTCATAAATAATAAGCATAATAATAACTAGTATAAACACAAGAAAAAAAAAAAAGTAATAGAAGTAGTAGAACATTTCGGAATGAATACAAAAATTGCTGTTTTGCCTTTTAGCGCTGCGATGGGACAGGATATTGGATATAACGTTGGGGATTGGGATTGGGTTAAGGGGTGGGGATGGGGATGGGGACGGGGACGGAGACTCCCCTAAGTGTAATACATCTAGATAAAAACGCTATGTACAGACCATACACGAGTTCATAATAATAATAATAATAATATAACGCAGCTTGAGATAATAATAATAATAGATTTTGGTTAACAATAATACAATAATTAGGTTTTTTTTTTCAATTTTCTTCTGCTTTTGTCTCTCTCTACTACAATATTTTTTTTTTTTAGTTTTTATGTTGATTTTTTTTATCCATTTTTTCTCTTCTCTTTTTTAACAAACTACCAATAACAAATTTTTACTAATTCAATTTAAGTTTTTTTGTTTTGTTGCATTTGTCTGCCTTTTTTTGTGTTCTGTTATAAATTATTGTTGTTGCTTTCCGGTTACCTTGTTTCTGTTGTTGTTGCTGTTGCATGTTCCTGTGTATGAAATTAAAGGAAAAATCATCATATCATGGTTTTATCCTTTAGCAATTCCTGGCGGTACTGCCTTCTCTATATATATAGTTAATGTATATAGAATCTGCCTATATATTTATGTGTAATATGCAAGAGTTCCGATCGAGAACCTATGTATGTAGGCTCCATCTGTCCGTATAAAGCCGTCTAACCGTAGTCCCCGCCAAACCGTCCGTGCTTATTGCTGCCGTTGCCGCCCTGTGCCACCGATGCTGCTGCTGCTGCTGCAGCCGACGCCTGGGCAGCTTTCTCCGCCAGCAGTGCCGCCTTTTGCTGCATGTACGGATTGAAGTGCTGCATGTACATAGAAGCCGCTGCCGCCGCCGCATAATTGTTGGCATAGCTATTGCTCCGCTGGCTGTTGCTGCTGCTGCCATTGCTGGTCCATTGTTGTTGCTGTTGCTGCTGCTGTTGCTGCTGGTGGAGAAGATGCTGCTTCTGTTGTTGAAGTTGCTGCTGATGCTGTTGCACGTGCTGTTGCTGCTGTTGCTGTTGCGCATGCTGCTGCCAGTAGCCTTGCTCAGACATGTAGTTGGCGGCTGCCTCTGCGCCGCTCTCCTTCTGATAGAGATACGAATTGAGCAGGGACTCGCGGGCGGCGGCGGCTGCCGCCATCTGATTGTTCTGGAAAATATTCTCCATGGCCGCCGCCGATGCCGTGGGATAACAAAATTTGTTGCTACTATTGTTGCTGTTGCTGTGGTTTTGATTATTGGCTGGTGGATGTTGATGTTGCTGCTGTTGCTGCTGCAGCTTCGCATGGTAGTTGCTGTAGTCCGGCTGTTGCTCTTCGTAGCTGGCTGTCCGTGCGACCGATGCAGGTGCTGGCTCCTTGGGAGCCCGGCTTGACTGTCATTCGCCGGTAGCCGTCACTGTAGTCCACTGCCAGGGGCTGTTGTAGCCCTGTTTTGGATTGCTGTTAAGAGAAGGGATTGCAATTAGGAGGAGTACTAGCGACGCCACAGATATTTACCTTCCGAATAGTGGATGCCAAAGCGCCGAGTTGGCATCCATTCCCCCCCCACTGGCAGCCGCTGCGGCAGCCTCAGCTAGTTGCTGCTGCTGCTGCTGTTGCTGGTGTTGCTGGTGGGCATCCTGGGCGACCATGCTACTCGTCGCACGCTTCCGCTGCTGCTGCGAGTGCTGCTGCTGCTGCTGAATCTGCTGCTTGGCCTGCTCCAGGGGATTGTAAGTAACGCAGGCCTTGCTGGAGCGCAGCAAGCGTCCAGTGCTCGCCTCCTTGGCCTGCTGCTGTTGCTGCTCCGGCCCCGTTTTGGGACCATGCCCTGCTACTGTTGTGCGACGCAGGGTGTCGAAGGGTACATTGAGCAGCGGTGCAATGGGCTCAGGCTCCAGCAGATTCGAAAGGGATTTGCACGTCAGTCGTGGCTTGTGTTCCGCCGGAGCCGGAGCCGATGCAGGAGCAGGGGCTGGAGAAGGCACTGCTGGAGCAGGCACAGCGGCAGGAGGAGCGGCAGCAGCTGCACTTGGCTTGGACTCGGGCTCCCGCCGGGGCCGCTTGTGCTCCTGGTGATGATGGTGGTGCGAAGAAGATGAGGCCGAGCCAGAGCCAGACACAGACGCTTCTTTAGCTGCCTCCCAGTTGAGAAAATTTGGCATCTGCGGATGCAGCAACTTCTGCATGATGGCCAGCTCCATAGGGTTGGCAAACCCATTGACCCCAAAAGCATTCGCGGCTGCAGCTGCGGGGGGAACCGGCGGGGCTACAGCTACAGGCGGGTGCGGGGGATTGGGCGCCGTCGCTGGAGTAGACACAGTCGGCTGCTCCCCCACTGCCTTCTGTTTGAGACAGTGCTTGTAGAGCTCGTCAAGGTGCTGCAGTCCAAACTGGCTGTTGTAAAGCGGAAGCAGGTTGCTCATGAACTTTCGCTGCATGGCCAGGGGATCCTTGATCGTCTTGAAAAGCTCCTGAGACAGCTGGCCGAAGTAGGGAAGCCACAGCATCTGCTGAAGCAAGGCCAAGGTGGTGGCATTCAGGTCCGTAGATGTGGACGTCGAAAGGCTAGAGTCAGCAGATGAGGGAGGAGTAGGTGCTACAGGAGCGGCCACCACCGGTGGCTTAGGCTGCGGCTGATGCAAAGGTCCCTGTGCCTGTGCTTTGTGTGGCTGCGTGTGCTTGGGGCTTGGACTCGGACTTGGACTCCTGGCCTTGCTCAACGGAGGATGATGCTCTGCGATCATCTGCACTGGATTGGGACCCTGGGCGGCCTTGGCCTGTTCCGCCTCGGTTTTCAATATAGCCTCCAGCTGCTCCATGGTTACAACCAGGATGTTGGGGTTCTGGATAATCTCCGGATAGGCAAACGCCTCCGGCAGCCGCAGCTCTGGCCGGGTGGTCAGCAGCAGGGGAATCTCTCGGGCCGGGGAGGCCAGCACGGCTCCCAGTCGATCCTTTGGCACGAGTATCGGATCGGGCACCTTCCACTGCGGATTGCTGATCAGCATCTTCAACTGGGTGAGGGCGTCTGGGTCCTTGTCCATCTTTATGCTAGCCTTGGGTCGCTTCTTCAGCGGCTGGTTAGACTCCCCATCCTCCTCGTCGTCGTCGTGGATGACGACTGTCTCCAGCTTGCCTTCTCGACCCGCCTTCCCCAGATCCATCGGCTCCGCCTGCTGTGCCTGTTGCTGGTTGCCGTTCAGCTTGAGGAATTGCTCTAGAATGAGATTTTTTATCGTCTCCGAGGTGGTCTCCACCTCCGCTGGGATGGAGTTGACTGGCAGCTGCAGCTCCCGCTCGGGCGACTTGAGTATATCCGAGCTGGAGGTCACCGCGCACTGACTGCGCGACTCCGATGGCGGACACACCTCCTCGCGCTTCTTGTAGCTCAGATCCTTGGGCGCCTCATCGGCAGAGGCGGCGGCCGCTGTTTGTTTTTCCATCTCCGGCATCGGTGGCGTCGGCGTCGGTGTGGGAGTGGGTGTGGGCGTCTGTGTCAGCTCCACGGTGGCAGGCGTTGCCGGTTGCGGCTGCTCCGTGCGTGCCATCTCCTCCTGCTGTTTCTCGAAGGCTGCAATCCCAAGGAAGAGTTCTCCGTTCAGTCCCTCGATCTCCCCGGCCTCGTTGAACGACAGGCACTTGGGTGCATCATCATCGTCGTTGTTCATGTGTAGGATGCTGGGCAGGTCCTTGCCCAGATCGGCCACGCAGAACGAGCCCAAACCGTCGTCGGCCGCCGTGACGTCGCCTTCCACGGATGTTGAGGCACCATTGGCTGGACCACTCGCCTGAACCAGGTTGTCCTCGCAGCTCCTCTTCACCAGGGAGTCAAGCAGATCGGCCCCGCTGCTGCCATTGTCGCTGCTGCAGTTCTGTAGCAGATCATCGGCATCGTCCAGGAGATCTTTCAGATTCTTTGTATTGCAATCGAGACTCTCGACGGTATCGGCTCCTCCGTTCTCGGCCAAGGACTTGTCGGCCTCGCTCGACGCCGCTGTTGCTGAGGTCATGGCCATGGCCGCGGCCGCGGCCGCCAGTTGCCCTTGGGGCAGGAACAGCCCCGTTTTGGGGCACAGCTGCAGTTCCATGGGCGAGGGCGTGGAACTCTGATATGTGGGCGTGTTGGTCTTGGTTGCCTTGGTGGAGGCATTTGTGTCCTCGCCATCGAGTAGCAGACCATCAAAGCAGTCAGTGGGCGTGGACGTGGGCGTCGCTGGCGGTTGCGGCTGTTGGGCAGCTGGTCGGACCACAACATTCTCAATCACCGCAGCCAGATTGTCATGCTGCTCCTGGTCGTCCTGCACCTCCTCCTCTTGCTCCAGCTCCTCCCGTTCATCGTCGTCCAACTCATCTGGCAGCTGAGTGGCACCACTGTCCTCCCAGTCGTGCAGGAGACTCTGAGCTACATTGGGGATCTGCATCTGCATCTGCTGCTGCTGCTGCTCCTCCACAAGTTCTGGCTCTGGCTCTTGCTCCGCCTGTTCATGTTCCTGTTCGTGCACCAGCTCATTTTCGAGATGCTGCTCATGTTGCTGTTCACGTTTGACCTTCATCAAGGGTGCGGCAGAGCCGTGGAAGAATTTGACTATCCTAGTGGAGGAGGCATCTGTGCGCGGCATGGATCGCCAGCCATTTGTGGTCTTGGTGAGGCGGATCCGATTCCTCTTGTCGTAGTCCTCGCAGCGCACCTCAACGATTCTGGTGTCGTCCTGCTTGACCCACAGGAAAATGGGATTGACGCTGGGCGTCGTGGGGGGAGTGGGAAGATTAGTAGAAACAGTAGCGGGAGTCGTAGCTGGAGCGGGAGCTGCTGCAGGAGCAGGGGTTCGAGCATAAACAGGACGATGGCCAGATGCTGGCGGCAATGATGATGCTGAATGATGATGCGCCTCCTCCTTCCGCTCCGTAGGCGGAGCCGGCTCTGTTCGGGCTCTAGATGGTGCTGCATTTGATGCTGGTGCTGTTTTGGTTTCAATTTTCACTGCTGCCACTCGGGAGAGCGGCAGTGGCTTGGCTGGCTCCTTGGCTGCTGGCTGCTTGGGCTGCTGAGAAAAAGGCGGCGCTGACTTCACTGCAGATGGCGCCGCAGGTGGCACCAGTGCCACTGGCTCTGCCACAACGGAGCTGCTGCTGCACTTTGGTTCTGTTTTGATCTCACGCAATAGGTTCTTGTTGATGCGCGGGGTGTTGGCTACCTTGAGGTGGCCAAACTTTCGCTTGGCCCGCGAGTTCTTGCCGCGCGCTCCCTTGCCACGACGTCGGGTCGGCTGCTCCTCAAAGACCAGGAAGATATCGCGGGCTACTCTTCGGCGCTCCGACTTCCTGTGGCAGACAGGTGGCGCTGCCTCGAACTCCTGTTTGACGATGCCGACACCCCCGCACTCGTTGCTCGCATCCTGGTTGTCGTCCTGGTTACCGTTACCGTTACCATTGTTTTCATCGTTGTCGTTGCCGTTACCGTTAGCTACGCATCCACTTGGCCCGCAAGTGTTTCTTGGCATTTTACGGCCGGCCGCGGCGCCTTTTGCGTCTACGTTAGTGTGGAAAAACGATTGTCATTTTATTTGATTTTCTCCCTATTGCATTTTCCCCTGCTTTTGCTATTGCTCTGTACTTTTTTTCTGCCTCTTGCTTTTCCTTTTGCACCCGTATGCCTTTTTCTCTCGCGCTTCTCTCTCTCTTTTCCTCTGATTGGGAGCAGAGTTCTGATTGGCAGTGCAACTACTCGAGGCACAGTTTGTTCACATCGATTTCATTGCTGCTACCATGCACTTGCCCCACCAGCGTTTCTAATTCAGTTAACTTTACTTTAATATTTTGCTGCTGTGCTGCTATGCGATGTTTTTTTTACGTTGACAAAATCAATGAATTTTGTATATACAGCAGTGTGACCGCGGGCTTATCGATAAAATATACCGTCTGACCCTCAGAAATATACCGCAATATACCGTCCAATTTTCAAAATATAGCTTTTTGGTCGGCCAAATCAGGGATGATATTCGCATGGAAACGTATTTGTCTACGTATTCGTATTTGGCATGAGTATAATAAAATTGAATCTAATTAGTCGAATGAAAGCTGATTGTGGGGATATTATAAATTATGAAATTTATTTCAATTATATGGAGATAAAAAACACGTTATTTGCATTATTGCTGTCCCAAAAGGACGAATTAATCCAATATTGAGGTGCTTTCTCTGTGCATTCTCGACTCCAGCGCTACAGCGCCCTGAAACAATACCATTCATTCTTGCTTGATTTCATAAAAAATTTGAATTGTTAACAAAATTTTATTTGTAAGCAAACACAAAACACTTGTGAGTACTATGCTTAGAGTGTTGTGGCCCTGACAAATTACTTCAGAGCAACATTTGAAGTTGGGTAAAATTAAATTATGAACTATAAAACTATAGTAGATTACTTATCAAAACAGCACAAGCTTAATTAATCTGGTAATGGTGAAAATTAAATGATAATTGTTTTGGAATTAAGATTCGTTTTGTTGTGTATAATGCCGTTTACTTTTCATTTCGGTGTCACCTTTTGCGACAACGAGAGAACAAATTTTTCCGTTTTCAAACTGTTTTGGTGCAGTAAACGAACTAGCAAGTGAAATAAAACAGACAATTTAACTTCAAATTGGGAGAGTTATGGTTATTTCCCTTAATTATTAAATTTTTTTTATATTCTACGAAAAGCTTTTCGCACGATCACTATCGTCTATCGATTGTCCTACTGGCAGTTTTTCAGGGGGACCGTTTGCGGTACGCTATATACTTTTTGGTAAAATTTGGTATATTTGATCAACTTTGTGGTATATTACGGTATATTACAATACAGGTCAAAATATAATAGTATCCAAACTAGCGGTATATTTGATCGTTATTGCCGCGGTCCCACTAAATTCATTGTTGTTGTTCTGATTGGACCCCGATCTTCTCGCGGCCGCTAATAAAAAATCTCTTATTTCTCGTACATATATATATGTATATATCTTATAGCACAGTGACATTTTTTTATACGAAAACTGCATACTGCATGCGATTGTCGCCGTGTCCGGGAGTGTCCGTGTGCGTGGGTGTGTGAATATACTATAAAATGGATACAAATACAAGCAGCAGTGAGGAGAAGCAAGAACAGCACTACTACCAGCACACCTGGAAGTTGGCCAATAACCATGGAAATTCGTTATCAGACAGCCGGGATTACGATACGAATTCGTCGCGCACATCGCTGTCGGGCTCGCCACCCGCCACTGCGTCATCGTCGGAGCTGCAACTCGATTTCGCCAGCTTCGAGAGGAAACCGCTGGCATCGCTGCTGATGCCCAAACTGGAATCGGACGACCGCTCGGCGGGCGTCATACACAGCGACATCTTGAGCATTTATGGCCTTCCGACATCGGCATCGGTTGCATCCACGGCTGGCTCCACCAATGGCGAGCAACAGGTGCTGAGTCCAATAGAATTAGGTTTGACGCTCGAGACAGACGACCATGAGATGTCGACGGCGGCCACATACGCCCTGTTCGCAGACGTCCCGCAGGCGCAGACACAAACCATCATTAAAATGGACGAGCGAGAGGACGATAACTACGACGACGATGTGTTCACACTGCGCCCCCTCACAAGTTCATCCTCTATGGGCCCCGATCCGGGCCAGCTCACACTCACGCCCCTGCCCATCACGGTCATACCCATCACATATCACCACCACCACCACACAGAAACCATAGCCACTAGCCTCAACGAAGTCCCTCTGATAGCCACCGTCAGCACAGAGGACAGCAGCAGCCAGGTCTACAACCTGGACGATATTTGCTTCACGCTGGAATATCAGTTCCAGAACCAAAAGCTCGTCCAGGTTCAGCCGCCAACTGTGGTGTCCTTGAGCATGCTAACCACATCCGAGGCGCTACCAGAAGCAACAACTACGCACTGTGATAATGGACACACCAATACCAACAGCATCAGCAGCAACCACAACTCGGGATCATCGGAGCCCACTTCCCCGGCATATTTCACTATTGAGACGAGGTAGTCCCTTCGAAAAGATCCTTTACATATAATCCCCCGCTGCACGCTTTAATATTATGGAGTATTTTTAGAATTGTTTGTGCAGTTTTCCAATTATAATGTGCCGTCGTCAGGTGTGTGCTCTGACCCCCGCCCAGGGCCATGCCTTCAGTGGCGCGGCTGCCACTGCCGATGCCGATGCCGCTGCCTTAATTTTTCCACTGCCCACACAGAAAATAGCGTCTGCCGTGACGTGTCTGGTCTTTTTTTGTTTGGCTCCCTCCCCTTAAAACATAAAAAGAATAACAGAAAAGCAGAAAACTACATTTTCAGATTTTTCCTTTTACTTGTCGAAAATTTGGCAAATTTCAACCATTCCAATGTGTCCGCCGCTCTGCTTATTACAACGGGCAGCGTCCGCTGTCCGCCAAAGTGTCCAAAGTGTTTGCATGTTGTTGCTAATTGCCTGATTTGTGTGCGTCCCACCCCTCCTCCTCCACCTCCTACTCGAATCCCTTTTCGATATTCGAATGGGAAATTTCCCATGGGGAATTATTCTAACGGTGCATGCTGCGGCTGCGGATGCTCTACTTCAGCTTTTTCTGCTGCTAGCGATGGACAATGATGATGATTGTATCGAAATCGTTTGTTTGGTCTAAAAATAGTTGCGCCGATGAACGCATTTAGATTTCTTTCCCCCCACCCATCCAACCAACCATCCACCCACCACCTAATCATACCATATACATATCTATGTATATATGTATGGTATATATGAACATATGTATGTATGTATGTATGTATGTCTCCTTATATTTATTTGTACAATGTGTTAGCTCTAGGCAGAAACGCTTGGATTTTTCCCCAAAAATTCTTTCACACTTGGTGTAAAACAGAAGCCGAGTCGAGCCGGTTTTCAAATTACAGTAAATTCGAAACGAAACAAACCCATTGTGAAATAGTACTGCCCCCTGCACTAGAACATTCTTCCCTGTAAAAGTTCGATTTACCGAAAGACAGGACAGGGAAAGTGACGAGCACTTAAGCACTATGTACATATGTGCGATAGAGGGAATTCTATTTATATTATTGGGCAAAGGGTGTAGTTCGGAAAGGCCTCATCCAAACTAAGTGGTAGTCAAGCGCAATTATAATTCGATTTATTTTGTAATAGACATCACTTTTCATTTTAACAAATCAATTTTTAACAGCGAAATCAAACTACGTGGCAAAGGGCTAAGACCGGATCGGTAGTCCAAATTGTCTAAATTCATTTGTTTCCAAATCAGTTGCTGATAACCAATAAACTTTGAGTGGATTACAGTGTGCTTTCCGAGATTTCCAATAGATTGCTATTAATAATTGTATGGAAAATTCCATTCGATTTCTGGACACTTCTTAAAATAGGAATTCATCTAGCTTTTACATCGAATACGAATTAATTGCGGCTGTTTTCTAAATGATCTCTAGTGATTAGGGTTATTTCACATTCGCCTACATTGTCGCTTCTCTTGTTTTCTCGAGTGCAATCATTTTTCAATTTTTCATCCACATTGTACTATGTGTGTGTGTGTGTTTTGGTCTGCGCCTTCCTTCCGCGTTCCTCCCCTTGCCAATGACTGGCTGGCTGGCTGTTTGGCGACGACGACTCTACTATTTTTATCCCTATGAGTAGTGTTCCCTCAATCATATTTCTCATTTTTCAACAGTCCCCCCGGCAGCTGCGGGGATGTGTGCCAGGGAGTGGCATCTCGTGAGGATTGGGCAAGGGAGGGCTGAGAGCGCGCGCTGCCCGTCAGCAGAACGCCAGAATGCCAGCCGGACCCAGCCCGGTTCGGTCCGGCCCGGCCCGCCGTCGTAGTGCCCACGCACTCACATCCCCGTATTATTATTTCTCTATAGTTTCTGTGGCCGTTCGTTCTGTCGTCTGTTTTCCTTGGTATTTGTTGTGTGTTTTGACCATGACAACATTAAATATTAATTAATCTGTTTATTAATGCCCACAAAGAGACATGTTTTTTGCAGATAAATGGGTTTTCTCCCTCATTCTGTTATTCGTCAGCTATTTTCCATTGATTGCTATTGTTTTTCCGTTGTTTTTGTTTTTTGCTGCCGCTCTAACCCCACTACTAATCGCAATCTGTGCAGTACATATGCATGAATATATACATATATACAATGTGTATATACTAGTTGCGTTTCATATTGTATATACAAGATTTTAACGGCCCACTGACACCAAATTGAATTGCCCCGCCCGATGCGATTTTCCATTTGTTTCCAACTGCCGCCCGAGCGAATCCATTAAATGTTTCTCTATTTTCCCCGCTGTGGATCTAATCTTCTCCAGCTATGTCGATGATTATGATCAGAACGAGCCGGACGAGGACAATGATTTGGCTCGCTGCATACGCCCAGAGGCCCTGCACAAGGAGGGCGAAAGAGAGGATGACGATCAGCTCATGGCCATGGGATACGAGGTACACACCCCCCTTATAGCAGCAGCCATATATTTTTTCCAACTGTCTAACGTGTTGCCGTGTGCCTAACGCTTTTTGTAGCGACTCGCCGCCATTCTAATCGTAGCGTGAAGCCCGCTAGACTGCTCCATTGCCGCTATTCCGTTGTTGTTGTAGGCGTGTGTAACCAAGTTTGTTAGCCAATCCGCGGTGCGTAGTGTTTGCTTTATTCAGACTCAGATTCGGCTCTGGCTGGACATCCTGCTAGACTCTCATGTCTATCCACTAAACACAACACTCATCCTGCATGAACCATCCAATGACAGCCCAAGACTTTGTACATGTATATGTAACTATATATTTTATGTATAGTTCGAGTTTCTTAACTCTTTCGTGTGCCTATGGCTAGATCTTATCTAATGTAATTAATGTATTTCCCATAAACAGAGTTCGGACGAGGCTCTCAGTCGCTACAGATGCAACTACGAGAACTGTTATCGCAGCTACAGTACAATTGGAAATCTGCGAACGCATTTAAAGACACACACAGGTACGTTGAAGGTACTTTGAAAGGGATACCCCCTCCTTATAAATACCCATTCTTCGTGGCGGGTTGGGAGATCCACTTAATTCAATGAATGAATAGAAGGAACTTTGAGGCTTATAAACATCATTCGGTATCGTCTTTATGTGTCACTTGAGGAATTTGCTTTCATTGAAGAAGTTCCGTCTCGAAATGTCATTTGAGTTTTCAAGTTCCTCAGTCCCATGCCGGCGACAGAGCTTCACATAACGGTCACGCATATTTTTCCACTTATGCTACAATTGTTAATGCACAAATTAGCAAAGAAAGTTTTCCGTGAAGTACACAAATGACTATTTACCTGTCAATCCACAGGCATCGGACACCCGACACCAAGCCTTGCCTCGCTTAAGGGCACTGCGGAAACCAATATCCGTGCTGTTATACAACAGGGATTCCGTTTAACAGCTTTGATCATTTTAATCTATAGATCATGGGCCATGATTTGTATTTTTCTTTTCTAATTCTCGAAAATTATTGCGCCGAAATCCATGAATCAAAACCAGCTCTTCCTTGATCTAATCTAATGTTTTGGTTGCAGGCGACTACAGCTTCAAATGCCCTGAAGACGGATGCAACAAGGCATTCCTCACTTCGTATAGCCTGAAGATCCACGTACGTGTGCACACGAAGGTGAAGCCCTACGAGTGCGAAGTCAATGGCTGCGATAAGGCCTTCAACACGCGCTACAGGTGAGTAATCGATCCGTTCTTCCGTGCTGATAGCCCGGAATATACCCATAGTCTGCCAAATATATTCACTGCTGTAATCAACAATCCACAATCCCACCATTTATCAGATTGCACGCCCATCTGCGGCTACACAATGGCGAGACATTCAATTGTGAAATGTGCCAGAAATGCTTCACTACGCTGAGTGACCTGAAGAAGCATATGCGCACGCACACCCAGGAGCGTCCTTACAAGTGTCCCGAAGACGCCTGTGGCAAGGCTTTCACCGCCTCGCATCACCTTAAGACGCACAAGCGGACGCACACAGGCGAAAAGCCGTATCCTTGCCAGGAGGATAGTTGCCAGAAGTCGTTTAGCACCTCGCACAGCCTGAAGTCGCACAAGAGGACCCATCAGCGGCAGCTAATAAACAAGGGCAAGAAAAAGTCCAGGCGATCACAGAAGCAGCCACACACCGAACTCGATCAGCAGGAGCAGCAAGAGATCATACCATCGCCATCGGAAGCGGAGGCGGAGGCGGAAACGGAGACGCAGCACACAGAGATGTTAATAATAAATCCGGGCAGTCACTGCTCGGAGACCACGAGCACAGACAGTGGCGTGGTAGTCCATACCCTTACCTCCCACGAGCAGCTTCCGAATGTGTTTGTCCTGCCCGAACAATCGCAAGCCTATCAGCTGTCTTATGCTGCCGAGGAGGAGATACCCAGCCCGTGGATTGATGCCGGCGTTCTGGTCTCCAAGCCCATCATTCCAATGGCCCCCCTCACCGATGCCTGTGTGGCTCTGGCCACTGAAATGCCCAGTTTTGTGGACCTGAAGCCATCCTTTGGGAACGCTGTCAGCGGAAACATCGGCGAGCTGCCAATGCCGCCACCGCCCATGGACGTTGAGATGAAGGCCAGCAGCTCCAGTGTGACGCCTCCGACGCCCACTCTGGAGCTGAATCAACAGAATATCGATGATCTGCTCAAGCATGACAGCTACGAGAACGATGAAGATATGGAGACAGAGTCCCTGCTGAATGATATCCTCATGACCATTGACAATAACAGTGCCCTGCTCCAGGCCACGCTTCATCAGGCCGCCCAGGTGCCCAGCGATGCGTCCGGCCTGGTGGAGCTCGACATCAGGGACAATAAGCCGACGCTCAAACAAATAACTGCAGATGCGGGCATCTGCAATTGCACCAACTGCAAGTGTGATCAGAGCAAGAGCTGCCATGGCGACGACTGCGGTGCAGTGACGGCGCCAAAGACCAAGACGACAACGACAGTCGCAGCGAACGGGGGGAAACGTATATGCGGCAGCGTGGCTACCAAAAAAGTGAGTAAACGCGACGCGGAAATGAACCAGAACATCGAGGATGTTGCTTTGCTATTGCAAAACTTGGCTTCCATGGGCAGTGGCAGCTCCTCCTCTGGCGGCGGTGGCTGCTGCGGAGGCGGTGGTGGAGCGGCTGCTAAGCCAGCACGCTCCGATGGAAGCTGCTGCGGCAAGTCACCTGCTCCAGATCCACCAGCTGCGAAGAGCGGTTGTGGCTGCGGCTGTGCCAAGACGCCTGCATCGCCCAATCCAGCCATATCTGGCGGTTGCTGTGGTGTTGGTGGCTCAGCAGCCGCCACTCCTCCACCACCACCACCGCCTTCTGGCGGCTGCTGTTCGGGCCAGAAATCACAGGCAGCTGCAGCAGCAGCGGCTCCGGCGTCGAGTTGTTGTTCTGGCAAGGCCCAAGCGCAAGCCAAGCCCGTCATCAGCAGCGCACCTGCAACGGCCCTGAAGGGCAACTCATGCACATGCAAGAGTCCCGCAGAGGGCGTGGCCAATGGCTGCTGCGTGGTGATCTGCATTAAAACGCTGCAAGCGCTCCGCAAAGTTCTGACGCGCCGGAATCTAAACCTAATGCTTTGTCCACAGCAGAACTAAACTATAAAGAAATACACTAATCCCGAAAGCAGCAGCAGCACTACTCTACTCCAAAGAACCAAAACCAAACCGATCCAACCAAACCATATAATCATATGTAATCAAGTATTGTGCCTGTGAAAAGTATTTCCCTTTGTTGAACATAAAGAACCAAAAAAACAAAATCTAAATTTGTCCAAGCTGTTTGAGTGCATTTAAGCGAAAGATCTATCGGATCGCAACATGGAAACCAAATGTGCTATAATAAATATAGTATACATACATATATATGATATGCTCATAATAAATTCGGGGGAAGAAGAACCTAATCAAGCAGACATAAAAAGAGCCCAATTTCCTGTAATATTTGAAATGCTTTCTGCCGCCCCTAAAAACTAAATCTGTTATTTTTTTTCTTCTAGTTTTTAAATGAATCATGTGAAATATCTCTCTTTAACTAACACAGAACTATTATTATCGAGAGCCAATAATCATATAAATAAAATATAAATTGTATAAAATACTATAATATTTTAGCGAGTTTATAACGCTTTACGCTTTATATCAACCCATATTATAAAAGCGAAAGATATTTTCTACTGTATACTCTATATATCCGAAAGAAATCATCTGTATAAAGTCGAATAAAACATAAAACTAAACCGATTCAATAGAATTATTATTTCTGCTGCTCTCTGCTGCTGTTGCTCTCTGCTGTTGCTGTTGCTGTTGCTCTCTGCTGCTGTTGTTGCTCCGGAATGCTTGTCGAATAATGCTTTAATCCTGGTTGAACATTATATACTAAATCCGTAGAGAATGTGCTTTTATTGACCCCTTAAAAGCTCTAAATATAGCTCTGATCCACAATTCGTTTTCTAATCCTCGCCAGCTGGTATGACCTCCTCTAGACGCCGCACGAACTTAACGCGCAGCTCCGTCACATTGTCGCCCTTGAGTTGATCCTGCAAAAGGCACAGAAAAAACAAGAGTGAGAGCCACATGCCACAACACACGTGCAATACATAACCAAAACAGAACCACGCCAAACCAAAGTATTCCCACACAAAACTTACCTGCACAAACCAGCACTGCACCTCCAGCTGGACCATCTCCAGGGCACCGCGTACACAGCCGCTGAGTATGGCGCTATATCGCAGATTGGTCAGATCCGCGGGCAGCTCCACAAACTCAGTCAGCGGATTGGAGTCAAAGAGCAGCGAGAACTCATCAGACGCCGCCGACCAATTCGAGATGGTGGGCTGGATGTTGAGATAAATGCGAAAGCCCTGCTGTATGCGGTCGGCCGTCTCACGCATCTCCAGGCAACGCGGCGCCGAGGTGCGGGCGAGAAAGTCCTCGATCAGACGCATGCCCATGTTGTAGCCAATGCGCTCCAGCTGCTTGTTCACATCCTCGACGTTCTCGAAGTCGCGCAACATTTGGGTGACCAGCGCCCCATAGGTGAGTGTCAGGAACTCTGAGTTCTGTGTGTTTTTTTGTATTTTTTTGTGTACAAAAGAGAGAAAGAAAAAGAGGAGACAGAAAATAAAATTTCAATCCAGAACCAGCAAAAGACATTAATATTGGCACTACAAAATTGTTCATTTTGATTTGGTTTCTTCTTTTCCTTCAATTAATGCTCTTCTCCCCCGATATATCCATTCGATTCGGCACTTGCGTGATTATAGAATAAATACAAATTTATTTCGACTTGTGTACAATAAAAAAAAAAGAAGTCGCGACGAGCGGGGTGAGGTGGTGGGACTGGGCGGGGGAGAGGACACAGAGTGTTGGCTTAATTCTATGTGCTATGATCTAATCTGGGTTCTACAAATATCTACAGCTTCAAAGGGTCATTCCGACTTGATAGCCGTTATCGTAATGCTCGGCGTTTGGTGGGGCGCTATCAACTTGGGGGGTGCTCGCGCAGTTCCCCGACTGAGGGTTACACTGCTGGGGGCCATGGGCAGGCTGCCGCCGTCCGAGCTGGACTCGCCCTTTTCCTGCGCCGAATGGAAGCGTCCGCCCTCGCCGCGAGCTCGGTTCATGGCATGCCGATGGCGAGATTCGTGCAAGTATTTACAACGCTCCTTGGGTATGCGCGACTCTAGCTTTGCCCTCGCCTGACGCCTTATAAGTATCCGTTTGTACTGCTTGGCATTCACGTAGAGCGGCTCCTCGTCCGGCTCGCCCTTGGAGCTCTCGTCCTCGCTGTTAGTATTTGTGCCGGTGGTGCTGGTGCTGGCATCGGCACTTACATTGTTTGCAGCCGCTGTCGCTGCAGCGGCGGCGGCTGCTGCCTGATTATTCGCCTGCTGCTGCTGTTGCTGCTGCTGCGGCTGCTGTTGCGTGGTGACGACACTGCCAACGCTGGTGCCGCCTTGGCCGGCATTCGCTGCTGCTGCATTGACTGTGGCCATTGCCGCTTGGGGAAGCATGATGATCTGCTGACCGCCCGTGGATGCTCCCTGGTTGCCAGTCGCCGCTTGAGTAATTTGCACTAATTGGCCATTGATGTTGAGGTAGTGGGGAGTCGGTTGGGCGGCCACAGCAGCGGCCGCCGCAGCTGCCGCATTTGGATCGAGTGTAGTTATGGTGGGGGTCTGATAGAAAATGGTCTGGCCATCGGGCAGCTGCATTAGCTGCATCTGTGGCTGCTGCTGCGCCTGCAGCATGATTTGGTTCGCCTGCAGCGGGATCAGCTGCGGCTGGAGACCAGCCGTCGCCTGGCCCTGAGGCTGCTGTCCGATTATTATTTGCGCAGCTCCCGTGGGTAGCATTGGCATGGGAATCACTTGAATCGGCTGGGCGGCGGCGGAGGCATTGCCCGTGGCAGTGACAGTGCCTGTGTTTACGTTCACATTGTTGCTGGCAGCGCTTTGGCTGTTGGTGTTGTTGTTGTTGGTGGTGGTGGTGGTGGAGGAAGCGGAGCTCATTCTCGACGTTGCTGTAGTGCGGGTACTGCTAAAATGGTTTTCCATATCACGCAGGACGCGCTACCTGGTGAATCACTGGTGTCCCTCAAGCCCTCAACACACTTACTGGAAAAGCGAATGAAGCCGATTTTGAGGGTGGGTGGCACTTCAATATTTGTGTTCTTAGAGTCTAATCAAAACTAACCTTACAACTAGAAAGCAGCGGACCGATTACCCATAGCGTGCACAGGCTTCCCTCAACTTACCACTTTCTTGGCGTCAAGTCTGGTGGCCTGTCTGGACATTTTTCGGTTGTTTTAAGTCTCGTCTTAAAATTCTCCAATAAAACTAGAAAAAAAGACTCAGATTTCTGCGAAATAGAGTTGTCAGGGTACAGTGCTGAATCACGGCATTGGCAGCAGGGATGCATATGAACTAGTCGTTCATGAACGAAACTAACTATTCATTAAACTTAAGACAAGTGCAATAGAAGGGAGTACTTAACACTAGAATTTTTTAGAAAATTATTCATCAGTCGCATAAAATTATAAGTTCAGAGCTGAGGGTAAAAGTGGTCTAGTAATATTCAAACAAATATTGAAATCGGGGAATATGATTTGCGATCATGGACGGAGAACGATTAACCCATTGTCAACCAGGGGTATATATATATTCCCACGAAAATGTTGAATCTTGAAGAATTTTAGCGCAGTTCACATGAAAGATATCTTGCTCTTTTTTACAAGTAAAAAAGAAGGATCGGGTGGATCTACAAACAGTATTATAAGTCTCGGTTTAACTCAAGTTGTTCACCTGTTTGAATGGAGGGGGGTTAAGTGGGATAACTTCGTTTTTTGATCGATATTTCGAAAATTAAACAATATAATTCTGGGGGTCTATTGAGGGTATTTTTTATATTGATATTTTATATATGGTAACATCGATGTTTTTTAAACTCTATCTCAGCATTATTTTCTGCGGTTTAACTCCTGTTTGAATAGTTAAGTGGGATAAGTTTGTTTTTATCATCGGTATGAGACGGTATATATTTGAGGGAGAGACGGTCACGCTGCTGCTCTCTCTTGCTACGGAAAAATGAGTCGCAATATTGAATGGGCTATGGAAAGGTATGAGAACAGGCAAATTTATTGCTTTTTCTGGGCCGTTTTGCCTGTTGTCCATACCCTCTTTTTCCTTCCGTTATGTAGCAAATATGTAGTTACCGTGTATTTTCCATGTAATAAATTGAGCAAATGTAAACACAAAAAACACAACGAACGAACCAAACTGAAAACCCAGGTGTCACACAGTAAATAATATTAAGTTACATTGCAAAAACTAAACCAAACCAAATACGCAGCGAGAGAGCGCACTAAAATGGCTTCATTCTTCAACGTTGGCGCTCTGGGAAATGTTTTCTCCACTCCAGTTGGACAGCGCATAGGTGAGTAAAAAAGAAAAACCTTTAAAGCTGCTGCGCCACCCCCGCTCTGCGCTCTCCCCTCCCCCGCTGCACTGCCGGATGTGGGGGTGTGTATATGATTAAATCGTAACATTTTCCACACAAAAAAGTACATATGTGGGTACATTTGCGCATTTACCAGCGTTCCCTAGGCCGCCCAATCATCAACATAGCATATCAGATGAGGCAGTGTCAGCGCGAAACTGAGGCACTGGAAAATTGAATTTTCACAACTTTCTTTTAGCCTTTTCTGCGTCACTTTCTTGGGGCTCGCACGAACAACAAAGCAACGAAAACTGATTTGTTATTGCCTCACTATTACTATGGTAAAGGCGGCTATCACCCCACCATGCACCCCAAACCGACACCCCAGTGGCAATGGCGAAATTTCTTGATAAGATTAGCTGGGAGGGGGGCGAAAGTGAGTAGAGCCGAGTAGAGATGGGTGGAAGGGTGTTTGTCATCAAAAGAGGGCCATTGACAGGTGCGACAGATAGCAGTATGGCAATTTGTTGCTTGCGATTATTACACAGAATAATTATTGGCATAGGCAACGCATTTCCCTGCGTTGTTATTGATGCTTCGTTCGCCCCACCTAGCCCTCTGCCTTCCTCTCCAAAGTAATTGCAATTAGTCATCCTACCTTTTTGGGTTTTTGCGTTTGCCTTTGCGGCTTCCATAGTTACATAAAATAGATGTGTTAATTGGTTTCATTTTTCCCTTTGCTTCACATTTTCGCAGTCATTTCCATTTGCCCGCTACGCTCACACAGGCAGGCAGGCAAACAAACAAACAAACAGCATGACTGTGCAATGGTGCTGTGCGCTTTTGTTGCTTCATATTTTCATACATATATTGAGCGTTTTTGTTTTTGTTTTGCGGTTTGCCTTATGGGAATGCACTGAAACCCACCTGTATTTGCGTTTGCGTATGCGTTGGTCTGAAATAAAGTCATTGCACTCAAAATATAATTTAAAACAAAATATAAGAGAGAGAGAGAGAGAGACCTCACTCTCTCGCCTGAAGTAATTTGTATTAATAATAATAAAATGTGTATTCCATTCTACTTACAAATAAACTATAATTGTTTTTAAAACCCCACACTCTACCCTACAGAGGCTGCCACCGATGCAAACCTTGCCTCGGAAAATTGGGCCGCCAATATGGAAATCTGCGATATGATCAACGAATCCTCGGACACGGCCCGTGATGCCATGCGCGCCATCCGGAAGCGACTCTCACAGAACGCCGGCAAGAACAATCAGGTGGTTATGTTCACACTGACCGTGCTGGAGACGTGCGTGAAAAACTGCGGCAAGGCATTCCATGTTCTGGTGGCACAAAAGGATTTTATCAACGAATTGGTAAAGCTGATTGGGCCAAAGAACGATCCGCCAGCTGCCATGCAGAAGAAGGTCCTTAGCCTCATACAGATATGGGCGGATGCCTTCAAAAACCAGCCAGACCTCAATGGGGTCACACAGATGTACATGGAGCTGAAGAACAAGGGCATCGAGTTTCCAGTTGCTGACTTGGATGCCATGGCGCCCATCTATACGCCGCAGAGGGTGAGTTCTTCCACTAGCCATTTTAGTCTCTTTATGACCGCTCTTTCCCGTTCCACATTTTAGAGTGTGCCGGAGGTTCATCCTCATCCACAGCTGATGGCTGCTCATACAGTGTCGCCGCAGCATGTGGCAGCCGTGACCGCTGCAGCCGCCGCTGCTCCACCCAGTACCGGTCCATTGCATTTGACACCAGAACAGGGGGCCAAGCTACGATCAGAGCTGGAAATAGTCACCAACAACATGTCCATCCTGAGCGAAATGCTGAGCGTCCTGAAGCCCGGCCAGGAAACCCCCGACGACTATGCCCTGCTCAACGAGCTCACCTCCACCTGCAAGGAGATGCAGTCGCGCATTGTGGATCTGATCGGACGCGTCCAAGACGACGAGCTGACTGCCGAGTTTCTGCGCATCAACGACGAGCTTAACAACTTGTTCTTGCGCCATCAGCGCTACGAGAAGACCCGCTCCCAGGGACTGGGTGGAGGGGCTGTCGTCACCTCGCCCTCGGCAGTGCTGGGCGCTGCCATGGGTCTGCCTGGCGTGACCCCAGGAACGGGTGCAGTTGTGGCCTCGCTTCCCCCGCCGCCCTCTGCCACAGCTGCTGCTGCCGTCAGCAATACCCCGCAAAGCGACCAGCTGTTAATCGATTTGATTGAGAGCAGCGAGGAGCAGCAGCTGCAGCAGATACCCCAGAGCTTTGGCCAGCTCAGTCTGGCGGCTGGAAGCGGAGCTGCGGCAGCCCCCAGAGGAGCTGCCGACGAGTTCGATATGCTGGCGCAATCGCGCACCGATGGAAACCAGTGAGTAGTTGCAGTGTGCACCTGTTTGCGTATCACCTACCTAAAACGCAGTCTTTTGCTTAGCAAAACGGACTTGCTGCGCGATATTCCCTCGGTGGACGCGGCTGCCGGCAGTGTCGGTGGCGTGGCCTCGCCCTACAAACAACCACAGAAGCAGCAACAGCCACAGCAGCAACCACTACGGGCAGCCGGCGAACCGCCGGTGGTAAGTAAAGTGAGTAATTACGCCGCCGGCAAGCGATCTAACTAATGGCGTTCGATCTGTTTCCTTACTTTAAATCTTTAATCCTCGTTTGGCCATTCATTTATTGATTACAAATTTCGAACATTTGTTTTGTTTCTTGGTTTTATGCAAATTTTGTTTGGTTCCTTCGTTCGTTTCCCCTTTTTGGGTTTCTTCTGTGTTTATTCTGTGTGGCGCGCCCAAACAGTCGACGAAAGAGAATGAGATCGATGAAATGGAGGCGTGGTTGGGCAGCTCAGTAAGTAGCAACAAAAAAACAAAAATACTTTGCATCTAGTCCTTTTTCTAAGCTCATCTTACACACAGACACACACACGCACATATTCGTCCTTGGTTCTTCGTTTTACATCAATTACTTTTGTTTTTTCTGCTTCTTTCACATCCTTTACCCCATTTGTGTGGATCATTGATCATGATTAATGAGCGTTTTCTGCTTCCACCCACCACAGAAGGACGTCGATGGAATCGAGGAGCTGACCAGCTCAGAGTTTGACAAATTCCTTGAGGAACGCGCCGCTGCCGCTGAAAATCTTCCAACGATCAATGCATCGAATTCTGCCGCCAGTGCCACGAATACGAACACGACAGGATCTGGAGGCGACAGCTTACGAAAGACACCAAAGAAACCTGGCGCCGATGAGGATCTGCTTGCACTCTGAGTGATCACCGGCTGGATCCTCCACTACACCATCAGCTCGTAATTGTTTACTCTTTCAAATGTTACCCACACCCTAAACCTAAACATTATCGTCTTATATACATAACGTCTATATGATAGCGCATATACATATTAACACACACACGATTATGTACCAGGCTTTCCGTTTTTTTGTATTTTAAATGGTATTTGTATTTTGTTTATTAACGACTTGAATTACTTTATTTTCTGTGGAAATTCCAACAACTGCAACGAGAACTACATATGCATATATTGTAACTTATTCCAAAACGATCTTCTGTTGGTCTAATTGTAAGCCACACCACACACACGTCTATTGCATATATTTGCTGGTAATTTAATGTATTATGTTTAAAGTCTATTTGTTGTTTATTTATACATATATACATATACATACATTATAAAGCTAATTTATTTTACAAAATCAAAACAATCGAAAAGAAAAGAACTAAAACAAAACGAAACAAGCAAGAAGAGAAATACAATTCAAGCACGGACTCAATGTAAGATGTATCGTTGCGGGGGGTGTTGATAGTGCTATAGGAGCACGCTATGAGTCCTTTTCGATATTCATTGCTTGCGTGGCCGCACCAAAATCCTCCTCATCTTTGTCGGTGTCCTCACTGTCGGAGATGATTTTTCTCTGCTTGGAATGCCTTTCTGGTCGCTCCTCCAGCTGCCTCTTCAAATCTCTGATGTGTGCCTTTTTGCTATTTATAAGTAGAATGAACTTTTTCAGCATTTCTGTCTCTTTTTGCTTGGATGCCGTCACGTATTTCTCGTACTCTTCGAGCATAACCTTTGTTTTCTGCTCAATATCTGGGGAAGGAGCGGGCGTTGCCTGCTGCTGGCCCAGATCAATGGCTCCATCCAGCAGCTGATAGCAGTTGGACACCTTCTTGAGCGGAATATCCAGGTATAGCGTCTCGTAGCCGGCGCATTTGTACAGTTTGAAGGCCTGTGGCTGCTCGTCCTCTTGGGATATCTCGTAGTCGAAACCGGGCAATCCCATGTGCGTGGTGAGGGCTTTCTTGCATTCGGCAAGGAATGCCTCGTACTCCAGGTCGAGATCATTGGCGGCACTGCGTATTTCCGTATATTTCAGACTGCCCCGATAATTTTGGTTGTTGAATGTGGACAGGAAGTGGAACTCGGCCTCGTCGTCCAGCCAGTTGCAGCGGGCGTAGATGAAGGGCTTTACATCCACTTGGCTGTGGGACAGTTGGGTGCGTTGAAGCAGCTTAACAACGAAACATGTCATTATTTGTTTTACTATTATTATTCTAATCTTGTTTCACAATGTTTTGTAAACAATTCTTTAACTGTTCGCTACCAAACAGCTGCAGTGTTGCCAGAGTTTGAGAGTCACCATAAGCTAGATTGAAGAAAAAATAAGTAGAATAAGCTAAACATTAAAAAAAGCTTAAAAACAAGATAACCGTAAAAACACATCCACATAATGGCTAAGTGTATTTTATTCATACTTATTTTTGAATTTTTTAAATTAACGGCATGATTTTATCCACTTCATTATGCTATGGCCGAGTGAACAGCAATGTACAAAGTGCAGCCTTTTGCTCCTCTGTTTTTGAGGACTTTCTAACAAAAAATACCTTTTCTAGTTTGTGTCATGCTTGCATTGGACGCAATATGTGTCATGAACATAATTATTAAATGATATTTTAAACAAGCTAGATTTCAAGCTATAAGTTTTAAAGCTATTTGATTTGAAAATAAGAAAAATCTAGCTTAAAATAAACTAAAATGGCAACACTGAACAGCTGATGCTTGTATGACTTTTCCAGCACTCTGATTCAAGTACTGCACATCACTGAAAATTCTCTCTTTCTGTATAAAGTCAGGGGGAGAAATTAAATTCGACCACTTAAAACGCGCTAATTTTCCGCTTCTAGTTTACGTTTTATTGTTTGAATTGATCGAAAGGACAACATGATTCTTGACAATGTTGTGGAGTTTGCCAGCTACTGGTGGTTCCGTTACCTCATGGTGTGTATGGGCATTGTGTATTCAAGAAGCGTATTCCAAGAGCTAATTGGTTGTCGGTATCTTTCGTGTCGTTAATTGGCTTCATGTTTTTTGATTTCCTCAGGTTACTGAGCTATATATGGTGGAGAAATGGGAACGTGTAACGATACGTAAGTATTGGGACAAAGAATCTCTCTTTATTATCCAAGGAATTGTCCAATTCGTCACA